>NW_005842020.1:1317517-1318647 GCF_000455745.1 Alligator sinensis | reverse complement strand
CACGGGCCAAGTCCCAGAGGACTGGAAAAGGGCCATTGTGGTCCCCATTTTCAAGAAGGGGAGGAAGGAGGACCCAGGCAACTATAGGCCAGTCAGTCTCACCTCAATCCTTGGCAATGTCTTAAAAAAATTATCAAGGCTCACATTTGCGAGAGCCCAGCAGGACAAATTATGCTGAGGGGAAACCAGCACGGGTTCGTAGCAGGCAGATCATGCCTGACTAATCTAGTCTCTTTTTATGACCAGGTTACAAAACGCCTGGATGCAGGAGTAGGGGTGGATGTTGTATACTTAGACTTCAGGAAGGCCTTCCATATGGTATCCCACCCCATACTGGTGAACAAGTTAAGAGGCTGTGACTTGGACGACTACACAGTCCGGTGGGTGGTGAATTGGCTAGAGGGTCGCACCCAGAGAGTCGTAGTGGATGGGTTGGTTTTGACCTGGAAGGGTGTGGGCAGTGGGGTCCCGCAGGACTCAGTCCTTGGACCGAGACTCTTCAATGTCTTCATCAGCGACTTGAACGAGGGAGTGAAGTGTACTCTGCCCCAGTTTGCAGATGACACAAAACTGTGGGGAGAAGTGGACATGCCAGAGGGCAGGGAACAGCTACAAGCAGACCTGGACAGGTTGGACAAATGGGCAGAAAACAACAGAATGCAATTCAACAAGGAGAAATGCAAAGTGCTGCACCTAGGGAGGAAAAATGTCCAGCATACCTACTGCCTAGGAAATGACCTGCTTGGAGGCACGGAAGCGGAAAGGGATCTTGGAGTCCTAGTGGACTCCAAGATGAACATGAGTCGGCAGTGTGATGAAGCCATCAGAAAAGCTAAAGGCACTTTATCGTGCATCAGCAGATGCATGACGAATAGATCCAAGGAGGTGATACTTCCCCTCTATTGGGCACTGGTAAGACCGCAGTTGAACCGCAGCTGGTCAGGTGCAGTTTTGAGTGCCACACTTCAAGAGGGATGTGGATAACCTGGAGAGGGTCCAGAGAAGGGCCACTCATATGGTTAAGAACTTGCAGGCCAAGCCCTACGAGGAGAGACTAGAGAACCTGGACCTTTTCAGCCTCCGCAAGAGAAGGTTGAGAGGCAACCTTGTGGCTGCCTATAAGTTCATCA
>NW_005842020.1:1297592-1317482 GCF_000455745.1 Alligator sinensis | reverse complement strand
GGGTTACAAGAAATAATGGCCATAAGCTAGCAGAGAGCAGATTTAGACTAGACATTAGGAAGAACTTCTTCACAGTTAGAGTGGCCAAGGTCTGGAATGGGCTCCCAAGGGAGGTGGTGCTCTGCCCTACCCTGGGGGTCTTCAAGAGGAGGTTAGATAGGCATCTAGCTGGGGTCATCTAAACCCAGCACCCTTTTCTGTCTATGCAGGGGGTTGGACTCAATGATCTATAGAGGTCCCTTCCGACCCTAACGTCTATGAATCTATGGAAGAAGGCCAATGGGGTGCCTATCTTCAAGAAAGGGAGGAAAGTGGATCCAGCAAACTACAGGCCCATCAGCCTGACCTCTATCCCAGGTAAGATCCTAGAAAAGATTATCAAAAAGAGCATTCTCAACAGACTGGCCAGTGGCAAAATCCTGAGGGATAGCCAGCACAGCTTTGTCACGGGTAGGTCTTGCTTGACCAATCTTATTTCCTTTTATGACCAGGTGACCTATCACCTGGAGAAAGGGGAAGAGATTGGTGTCATATATCTTGACTTAAAAAAACCCTTTGATCTGGTATCCCATGATCACCTCTTAGCAAAACTAGCTAACTATGTCCTCGGCTTTACCAAGATCTGCTGGATGCAGAATTGGCTCCGTGGTCAGACCCAGAGGGTGGTGGTTGAAGGAAGTCAATTGTCATGGTGCTCTGTGACTAGTGGGATCCCTCAAGGCTCTGTCCTTGGGCCTATACTATTCAACATCTTCATTAATAGTGTGGACATTGGCATCAGAAGCAGACTGCCCAAGTTCACCGATTACACCAAACTTTGAGGTAAAGCGTCCACACCTGAGGACAAGAGGGCAATATAGGTTGACCTTGACAGGCTCAGAAAGTGGGTGGACAAGAACCTGACAGTGTTTAACACTGAGAAATGCAAGGTTCTCCACCTTGGTAAGAAAAACCTACAGCATGCATATAGGTTCGGCAGTGCTACACTAGCTAGCACTATGGATGAAAGGGACTTGGGGGTCACGATTGACCACAAAATGAACATGAGCCTTTAATGTGATCCTGCAGCTAAGGAAGTGAGCAAAACACTGGCTTGCATCCATAGATGCTTCTCAAGCAAATCCCAGGACGTCACTCTCCTGTTGTATTCAACTTTGGTGAGGCCGCAGCTGGAGTACTGCATCCAGTTTTGGGCTCTACAATTCAAAAAGGATGTGGAGAAGCCAGAGAGTCCAGAGGAGAGCCACGTGCATGATCAGAGGTCAGGAAAACAGACCTTACAACGACAGTCTGAGAGCTGTGGAACTCTTCAGCCTGGAAAAGCGCAGGCTCAGGGGTGATCTGGTGGCCGCCTATACGTTTACAAGGGGTGCTTACCAGGGTCTGGGGGAATAACTGTTCACCAGAGTGCCCCAAGGGATGACAAAGTTGAATGGTCACAAACTCCTCCATGACCATTTCAGGCTGGACATATGGAAGAACTTGCTTACTGTCCGAGCCCCCAAGGTTTAGAATAGACTGCCGCTGGGAGTGGTTCAAGCACCTATTTTGAATGCTTTCAAGATACATTTGAATATTTGTCTTGCTGGGATCCTATGACCCCTGATGACTTCCTGCCCCTGGGGTAGGGGGCTGGACTTGAAGATCTTCCAAGGTCCCTTCCAGCCCTAATGTCTATGAAATCTATGAAACCCAAGGGAATTGGAGAGCACCACCTCCCTTGGAAACCCATTCCAGATTCTGACAATCCTTACAGTGAAGAAGTTATTTCTAATGTCCACCCTAAATCTGCTCTCCATCAATTTGTGGCCATTATTTCTAGTTACTCCAGGGGGTGCCCTAGTAAATAGAGCATCTCTTATTCCCTGCTGCCCTCCCCTAATTAATTTATAGGCAGCCACAAGGCCACTACTCAGCCTTCTCTTGTGAAGGCTGAAGAGATCTAGGTCCCTGAATCTCTCCTCATACAGCCTTCCCTGCAGGCATCTGACCATATGAGTGGCCCTCCTCTGAACCCTCTCAAGATTCTCTACATCCCTATTGAAGTGCTGCATCCAAAACTGGACACAGCACTCCAACTGCAGCCTGACCAGTGCTGCTTAGAGGAGAAGTATCATCTCTCTGGACCCGTTTGTCATGCATCTGCTAATGAATGATAAGGTGTGGTCCAAGATCCCTTTCCACTGCTGTGCTGCTGAGAAGGTCATCCCCGAGCCTGTAAGTGTGTTGGTGGTTCTTTTTGCCCAGGTGCAGCACTTTGCACTTGTCTTTGTTGAACTGCATCCTATTTCATTCTGCCCATTTTTCCAGCCTGTCCTCATCTGCCTGGATCCATTCCCTACCCTCTGGTGTGTTAAATTGGCCCCATGATTTGGTATCATCTGCAAACTTGGACAGGGTGCTCTCCATGCCGAGGTCCAAGTCACTGATGAAGACATTGAATAGCACTGGTTCAAGGACCGAGCCTTGCGGGACTCCACTACCCACATCTATCCTGGTCAATATTGACCCATCCACCACCATTCTCTGGGTGTGACCCCTAAGCCAATTTGCCACCCACCTAACCACCTTTTTGAAGTCTAGCACTTCAGCCCTGCTGGTTAGTTTACCCACCCTTTGCTAGATAATGAATCCAATCAATCGATGGTCACTATCCTCTAGGTTACCTTGTACCTACAGATTCTCCACCAGGTCGTCCCTGTAGCTAACACCAAGTCTAGCAAGGTGTTTCCCCTAGTGGGATCATATACCTCATGCATTAGATGGAAGTCCTGTATGCAGTTTAAGACTCTACGTGAGTGGTTAGATTGGGCTGACTGATCCTCCCAGCAGATGTCAGGGTAGTTTAGATCACCCATGACAACCATATCTCTCAACTGTATGGCCTCTGACAGCTGTCTGGAGAATTTCAGGTCTATCTCATCCTCCTGGTGTGGGGGTCTATAGTACACCCCCACTACCAAGTCCCTTTCCCATCAACCCCCTTGTAACCTGACCCAAAGTACCTTGGTTTGGCTCTCCTCTGATCCTATCTTGATTATAGAGGATGTATATTGTTCCTTAACATAGAGAGCAACACCTTCCCTTTTTTTCCCCACACTCTATCCCATCTCTACAACCTGTAACCCTCAATGCCTACTGCACAATCATGAGTAGGGTCCCACCAGGTTTCAGTTAGTCCATCCAGGTCAAAGTTGTTGCTTGCAAGCAGGAGTGCAAGTTCCTTCTGCTTGTTTCCCATGCATTGCACATGACTCGCTGATCCTAGGTTTTCCTTATCCTCTGCTTCACCGTCTCCCAACGAACCTAGTTTAAAGCCCATATTGTATGTAGCATACACAGTTCTGGTACTTTATGTGATAAGACCCAAAAACATTAACTGGTACAGTTATTTTGGTTACCAGTATGTTTGGGTTTTTTAATTAATGTTGTTGTGGTGATACAACTCCTCACATACATGCCATTAGATTAGTATAAATGTTCTTTTCACTTTGCTTCCTGAACCAGGATAAGCTATACTCAGGGTGCATGTATATGTAATGCCATTACCATGTACATGTGATGAAAATGTCACTTTGATTAGCTTAATTGTGTCACACTGTACATGTGCAAGAGTTTGGGAGGTTTTAAATGAGTTTGCATTGTTGCAAACTAAATTACACCCTGATGTAGTTTGGTTTGCAACATCGGAAATTGCAACGATGCAGCTCTTGGTATGCTCCTCAGCTGCAGGGGAGGTGGGCAGGCTCCACAGAAGAAAGGATTAGGTCCCTTGCCACTTTTGCTGTCAGTAGGTGTTTGCTGAAAGCAAAAGTGGTGAGGGGTCCAATCCTTTTTGTTTTCTTTTGGTGAAGCCTGTCTGCCTGTCCCATGGCCAGGGGGCAAGCTGCTGGCAGCACAAGTTACCCCTGAGCTGTGAGGGGCCCGGGTCCTTCCCTCCGTAGTGGCAGCACCCCTTAGGAATGGCCAGGCTAGCCTTCTAGTGGGCCAGCTGAAGGCCAGGCTGGCCCACTAGAAGGCCAGGCTGGCCTTCTAGTGGGCCAGCTGCCCCAGCTTGGGGTTGGGGAAGAATTGGATCAGACTGGGTTCTTCCTCTGAGCTGGAGCAGCACCTGACCCACTACCAGCCTGCCCAAACAGCATCAGCAAGGTGTTGCCACCATGGATGGAGGGACTGAGGCCCCCCACAGCTCAGGGGACACTCAGCCCACCAGCAGCTGCCCCCACAGCCACAGGCATGCTCTGTTGGGGTGGGGGGGAAGGATTGTGTCCCTCATCAAAAAAAAAACCAAGAGGATTGGGTCCCTCACCATAACAGCAATGGAATGTAAAACCCCTAAATTGAAATGGTGGGTTTCAATTAAAAACCCGCTGTTTCAATTTAGTTGGCATAGAATGCAACCCTAAGGATTAAACCTCCCCCACCCCATGTGTATGAGCACCCAGAAAGTGACTGTCTAACAGCAGGGACAAGGATTCAGGGTATTTTTGCTGATTTAACATTTTTGGTGTAGTTAAAGTTACAAAGCCCTGAGGTATCCATAAAACCAGACTACTGAATCTTATTGACTCTATGTCCCACTGAAGTTTATTCTGCCTTCCTGACCATATTAGCTTCCATGGAGGTACTTCCATTGTTCTGTGCCTGTAGACTGTTCCATTTCCTATGTTTGATGTTATTTACCTTGTTCTAGTTATTTATGCTGACCAGATGGTGAGATGGTGTAATTCCATTGACTTCAATTGAACTAGATTGACTTACGTAAGGCAAGTTTCTAGGATCCTATTTCTATTTATTTCCCCCCCTCTATTACTAGTGCTGATTTTCAACCTGTAATTGTGCTTATCTGAAAAACACTTTTTGCTCTGCAGCATGAATAATGTATTGCTTAATACTAAGTTCTTGTATAAAGCTACCAAACTCACCTTCCTTCCTCAAGTACAAGTGAAGTTTTGAAAACCTAGTTTTGTATGTGCTTCTGTACCACTTCCATAACAATACCCAATTTTCCACAAGAAAAGTAAAGGGGAAGGGAAAGAAGGCTTACTAGCAAGGGGAAATATTCACTTTTAAGCAGTCTATTAAAGAACCTTGGCACAGAACCATGTCAGATGAAACTGTGGCCCCTCTGAAGTCATTGATCTCAGAGAGGCCAGAATTTCACCCAGTAAGTAACCCACATCACAGAGAGGTTTCATTATCAGAAGTATTTCTAAAAAAACCCTCTGTACCTAATGATTGCCAAATAGTGTCATCTCTTTTACAGCACAATCTCAGTGAAAGTGACCTACTTACAGAATTGTTTCACTTCAGTCACAGTTATATATCAACCAGTATGTTCTGCTATCAAGGACTCCCATAAGTAATAGTGGTTAGTCTTAGAAGTTCTTAAAAATGGCTCCTTCTCAAATCAGTTCAACTTGGCAAATTTTCATGTCTTTCATATGTATTGATTTAGTTCTATTATTTTTGTATAATAACTTTCCTTTTGATGTTGAAAGTGCTATGTGAGTGCTTTGCTTCTACTCTCCTGAACTGGAGAGGGTTTTCCTTCGTTTTTTTTTTCCCCTCTTTCCTTAGACCTGTTATACACATAATCATTTTTTTAATAGTGCATGAAATCATATAGAGTAATGAATCTTGTACATTGTACTGGGGATGATGTCTTTACATCACTGAATTTGTTATACACCTGTAGATTATGTACCTACAAGCCCTGCTCCAGAAATTTTTCATGGGGAGATTTTTTATTTGGTACTAAGTAGAGAAAACAATGGTGATTTATATTTGTGGGAACAAAAAAGAAGCATACTAGTAAGTGTGTGTGTGTGTGTGTGTGTGTGTGTGTGTGTGTGTGTGTGTGTGTTAGGAGTGTGTGAAGCTTCAGTCACGGATTCGATGTGGAGAAGATTTGGCCTGATTTAGAGGCTGAATCACCAAATCTGAATCAAATTGGAAGGGGAAAAAAACAACCTCTGAATCAATTCAGAGTATCTAAATTGATTCAGAAAAGATTTGGAATTTCAGAAGGCAGTATTTCAAGGGAACAGACACTGAGAAGAAGGAGGGGGAGGGGGGAAGACTGACATCTGTAGCTGGCCAGTGACTGTATTCCTTCTCTGAGTCCCCTTCCAATCACAGTTCTTTGGGGGAGGGATGCAGAAACAGAATATAAGCCTCTGTCTTCAGCCTTTCTGTCACTTTGTGAGCTGTTTCTGCCTGAGCAACAGCATGTGAAATGTACTACTGGACTGGCTTGGCTTCCTAGTCAGGCCCCTGCTAGTTTCTGTTCTTGGAAAGGATTGGATACAGCTTACTAATTACCCTTGCATAGAATCCCTCTACTTATCCTTGTCCAATCCATTTCTTTCAACTTATTTTCCCACAAAAAACTCTTATCTGTTCTTGTTGTTTTTCCCCCCACACACTTTAAAATAAAGCTGTTTTCCCTGGCAGTGTGATCCATCACTGTGCAGGAAAGCACATACATTACACACACTCACACACATACACAGAGAAGAAGAAGAGATATTAATGTTATTAATTACACACACATACAGTAAACAGAATAAGAAGAGATATTAGATGTGCATACAGTAATCAGAGAAGAAGAGATATTAATATTAATTACACACACTTTCAGTAAACACAACAGAGAAGAAGTCAGACACATACAGTAATCAGAGAAAAAGAAGAGATATTAGATGCATACAGTAATTAGAGAAGGTGAGAGATTACAGCTGCACACACACACAGACACATTTTCCAACACAGGAAAGATTAATATGAAGTGTGCTGGAAAGGCAGGTTCCAGGTCTTCTGGCAGGGGAGGAAGAGGGACTAGAGGAGGTAGGGGGAGAGGTAGAGCTGCAAGTTCTGCCCCCCTCCAAACATAGATGCATCCTCTTTCCTGGCAGCGATGAGTCTTCTGCTGTCAGTGGGAGCAAGGAGGTGGGAGCAGTACCTGTTCCTGCACCTGCACCACCTGCCGTAACACCAGAAATAGCCACCAGCAGCAGAATGATAGTCTCCTCCAACCCAATTTCATCTCCTAGTGTGAGCCTCCCAGTGCCAGAGGAGGAGCTGGATCTGGAAGCATGGGACCTGAGCACGCTAGCAATAGAAATTTTGGGGAATGAAGGGGAATCTGAGTTTGTGCTCCACACCCCTCAAAGTTGCCCTAGAGCCAGGTCTCCTTCTCCAGAAAGCACCACAAAGGAGGTTGAGATTGAGACTGTGGAGGCAAGCGGCTCAGGTGAGTCAGATCCTCCTGTTGTTGTGTCTCAGCTTGTTGAGGAGGGGGATAAAGCAGGATCCCCATCAAGCCAGAAGCGGGGGTGGGGGGTAGAGTAGTGTGGAATCATTTTGAGGTGGCAGATGATCCCAAGTATACTATCTGCCAGCACTGCCAAAGGCAGATCAGCCAGGGCAAGGAGGTGAAATGCTTCACCACCACAGCAGTGCTGCTGCACCTCAGGAGGCAGCACCCCCTTCCCTTCTTCCTTCTCAGCCTGGCACCAGAGGGAAGTCCCCTGCTTACTCCAAAACCCCTGTCCCTGCAAAGCAGAGGTAGGCCACCATGGACTGGTGGTGGAAAGCCTTAGACAAAGGCGGGCACATTGCAAGGGTGAATGAGATCACCCAGAGCATTCAGGAGATGCTTGCTCTGGATGACCAGCCCTTCTCCTTAGTTCAGCAGTCAGGGTTCAGGCAGCTCATGGCACTTGTGGCCCCATCCTACCAACTGCCTTCCCCCACCACCTTTAGCAGGATGGTGGTACCCTTCCTGTATGAGGCATGCAGGCAGTACTTGAGAAAGGAGCTGCACAAGATAGGGCCACAGGTAGCCTCCAGGGTGGAGATTATGCCTACCTCCCTCACCAGGCACTGGTGCGATCAGTCAGGCCTTCAGTGGGCTCTCCAAGCCAAGGTGCTGGATGAGACCCACACAGCAAGGGAGATTATGCTTCTCCAGTCGTACCTCAGTCCTAGTGAAGCTCTTTGAGAAAATTATCCAGGAGCACATCTGCAAGGGCCCAGCAGGGGGGATCATGCTAGCGCCCCCTGGGATAACAAGGAATAACAGCCACAAGTTGTTGGAGAGTAGGTTTAGATTAGACATCCATAAGAACTACTTCACAGTAAGGGCGGCTAGAATCTGGAACCAACTTCTAAGGGAAGTGGTGCTGGCTCCTACCCTGGGGGTCTTTAAGAAGAGGCTTGATGCCTACCTGGCTGGGGTCATTTGAGCCAAGTTTTTCTCCTGCCCAGGCAGGGGGTCAAACTTGAAGATCTACAAGGTCCCTTCCGACCCTACTTCTATGATTCTATGATTCTATGATCCTCCCATTCTATATGACATTGGTCAGGCCACGGTTGGAGTGCTGCATCCAGTTCTGGGTGCCGCACTTCAGGAGGGATGTGGCCAGCATCGAAAGGGTCCAGAGGAGGGCCACTCGCATGATCAGGAGGCAGCAAGGCAGGCCCTATGAGGAGAGGCTATGAGACCTGAACCTGTTCAGCCTCCACAAGAGAAGGCTGAGAGGGGATCTCGTGGCCGTCTATAAACTGGCCAAGGGGGACCAGCAGGCTATGGGAGAGTCCCTGTTCCCCCGAGCACTACTGGGAGTAACGAGGAATAATGGCCATAAGTTAACTGAGACTAGATTCAGGCTAGATATCAGGAGATACTACTTCACAGTTAGGGCGGCTAGGATCTGGAACCAACATCCAAGGGAAGTGGTGCTCATTCCTACCCTGGGGGTCTTTAAAAGGAGGCTAGATAGCCACCTTGCTGGGGTCGTTTGATCCCAGCATTCTTTCCTTTCCATGGCAGGGGGTTGTACTTGATGATCTGCTCAGGTCCCTTTCGACCCTACCAACTATGAACGTATGAAACTATGGTGATGCCCTCCTTATCCAGGTGATCCCTATAATCAAGAAGCTTGAGAACCAAATGGAGAAATTCCAGGGGATCAATGTTCCTGGCTTGGGCAAGCCACTTTCACCAGAGGTGCAGGCACTAGTGAAGCGGCTAGAGGAGGACATCAAAAAACAGCTAGATCCATTGTAGTCCAGTACGGTCCACATGCTGGTGGTCATGTGTGACCTGAGGGTGAAGGGGCTCATGTGCACTGGTAACACTAAAACCCTTGATCATTGGATAGAGGTGCTGGTGAACAGAGTCAGGGAGGCAGAAAGGCAGAGGCAAGGGGACCCAGAAGAGGGGTATCCAATTTCCCATGCCAACACTCCCAGCACCAGTGTCAGCCACTGCCATTGTGGGCCAAGGGCATGGCTTCAATGTTTGGGTCCAGACACACCAGACCCCAGCCTCGGGCAGGTAGTGCCAAGGCTTCAGTGGCTACCTATCTCGCCAAGGAGTGGGAGCCACTGGACAGTGACCCCTTGGCCTATTGGGCGACCTGCAGTCAGATGTGGCAGGATCTGGCCACAGTTGCCTGGGAACGTGTCCTGTCCACCAACCAGTGTTCCAAGCAAGGGGGTGTTTAGCATTGCTGGGGATGTTGTGACACCCCACCGCACTTCTTTGGATCCTAGTTTGGTGGAGCAGCTGGTATTCCTCAAGGTGAACCTCCTGATGCTGGGGTTCCCCAAGCTCCACCTGCAACTGGAGTGAGTGCCACCCTCCTCACTCCTTCCGCACCTATTTCCTTTAAAAAAAAAAAATGTAAACAGTGTAATGCCCCACTTTCAGAACTGGAGGTACCACTCACTGTATTAGCAGCCAGCAGGGGAAGAGAATGTCCCTCCTGACCATGCCAGGACACACTTGGAGGTATAGGCTGGGGCGATAGGGAAGGAGGAGGCCCCAGGTCCTGGGCATGACCAGTAAAGCTGCACCCTGCTAGGGTCAGGAGGCCTGGTGGGACTGCCAGCAGTGCAGCAGCCCCAGGGAATACCAGGTCCAAGGATCTCCCTGGTGATAGGCGGGTAGGAGGTGACATAACCTCCAGCCACCACATGCATACACAGTCCTGGCTGGGGAAAGCCCAGACCCATCATAACTTGACAGGCCTGAGGCTTGCTAGTTGCAGTGGAGTTGTGAGGCTCCAGGTGAGCTCAGCTTAGCTGCCTGGGAAGCCATCTGTGAGGCATGGGCTTTCACATTTAAAACCTTTCATCAGGCTGAGGAAGCATGTAGTTGGTGTGTGTGTGGGTATTCTTTTCTTTGATAGATTCTGTTGTACACTTTGTGGGGATACTGGAGATATGTTGGCAAGTTATGCATGTCTTGTCATGGCATGGTCAGGATCCATAAGGTGTATTTTGGGCTGTAGGAAGTTGGAATCTGGTGATGAGGTTAGCTAGGTATGGTGCTTGTTTGAATTTACAAACCACTTTTCACAGATGAGTCTATGAACTTCACTTCGTCAACCTCGTAGATACAGTACCTCATGGACTCAATATAGACCTTGGATTTGTGACACTACAACCTGCCTGACATCTGACTCCCCAGGTAGCAGCAAGTACCTCTCTACTTTTACCTGCTACATCCCCCTTCCACACGCTCAGCACCCCGCCCCACCCCCACGCCCAGCCTTGTGCTCACCCCCTGACACCTCAATTTAGATTTTCACTGACTGGCTTTCTTGCCTGTATTGCATACCAGCCTCTGGCTTCTTTACTATTCCTTCCATCCAGGAAGAGCGCACACACACCTACTACATGCTTCCTTAGCCTGATGAAGGGTTTTTAAACCCCAAAACTTGCAAATAAGATTTTTTACAACTATTCAGTTGGTTTAATAAAAGATATCAGATTGACCCTGAGAACCTTGTCTGGGCTATGTCCTTAGACCAACATGGCTACAACCTACACCCCTTAACATACACAAGTGACACAAGTTTTGTTTTCAGCAGTTTGAGGTGCAGGTTCACAGAAACCCCTGCACCACTCTGCCTGAAACCTGGCAGGGCCTCCCTCATGCCTGCATGAGGGGCAATATATGTTGCAGGACAGGTGATAATGAGGGCTGTTATTTAATGCCCCAGTCTCAGAGCTGGAAGTGGCAGTTTATTTTCTCACCAGCCAGCAGGGAAGGACATCTCCCTGCTGAGCTCCCGTACCAGGAAGAACTTGGAGGTATAAGGGATAGGGCTATATGCGGAAGCAGGGGCCCCACATCATCCTGGGCATGACCTAAAACTGCATGCTGCCAGGGTAGGGAGGCCTGGGTGACACTGCTGGTGGCACGGCAGTCCCAGGAAATGCCAGGACCACAAACCTTCCTGGTGAAAAGTGGGTTGGAGCAGGAGGCACCTGATAACCTCCAGCCACTGCACAGCTGGGGAAAGCCCAGACCTGTAAGATCTTTGAGAGGCCTGAGGCATACTGATTGCAGTGGAGTTGTGAGGCTGATGACAGGGGCCACCAGCCCTGAATTTTTCACCCTACTGTGCCTTAACACACACACAAAGTCACACATGTCACAAGTTTTGCTTGTCAGCAGCCTGAGATGCAGTGTCCCAGAAACCCATGCACCTATCTCCTTGAAACCTGGCAGACTTCATGGCCTCAGCAGGGGCTAGCATGCCTGCAATTTCCACCCCACTGCATCTTAACACACAAGCAAAGTCACAAGGCACAAGTTTTGCTTGTCAGCACCTTGAGGTGCAGTTTCCCAGGAACCCCTGCACCTATCTGCTTGAAACATAGCAAGCCTCAGTCCCTCAGAATGGCTACAATCCCTGCTGTTTTCATCCAAATCTGACAAAAAATGACAAAATTATAGGTATTTCAGTGACCCCATTATAGTCTATGGCTGAATCTCCTAATCTCTCTGAATCGACACTGAATCTTCCAAAGCAGATTCAGCCTAATTGATTCGGGACAGTGATCTGAATCTCCAAATCAAATCATCATCCTTTGAATTGGCTTAATCCAAATCCAAATTGAATACTTCCCTGTTCCCACAGGCATAATGTGTACGCACACACACATGAGTGGAAATATCTTTTTGATGTCTGAATGGCTTGTAAACAAATACCAAGGAAAATAAAGGATTGCAAGCTTTTATATCCTTGAAAAAATACATATAATAAAATTGGGGGGTGGGAGGGGGCACTTTTAAAAATTGGGGAAAAGTTAATTATTTTTCTTTACCCAAACAGGTTTGCCTTACTGGTACACGCTGTCAGGTATTTCATAATGGAACCCCAATTTAACTAAGCTTGCTGCATCTATAAATGAAATTCTTAGCTACTTGATGCATTTATTTGTTCATTGACTTTTTTTTTTTGGCTTCGGTAAGTACAGTTGTTATGGTTTTCTGTATAGGAAATATGTTTTCCAATCTATATCGTCAATTAATTTAAATATTTCATTGTTTTTCCTTTTGATGCTTATGCTAGTATCACTTCATTGATTGTTTTAACCTCTGGAGAATCTTTTGTGTATACATGCATTATTTTCTTGGCTTTGGATTTTCATACATGATTACCACAATTGTCTTACCCTTTATCTAATGAAGATACCAATAAGTACTCTCATTTCCATCTCCATATACTGGCTGATAAATGTGCTAGTTATGCACACACTTCTGATGACCAAAGTAGTCATGTTGGGTGTAGATGGAAAGCATGAACCAGGTCATCCCATCAAAGACATGTCTAAAATTGTACACTACATATTTACATTTATTTAGATTCTAGTCTATACTGCCAGCCTTATTTCTGTGTAGTATAAAGTACAGTTCTGGGAGCAGGGGCCAATCTCAGTATTTCCGTCTTGCAGGGGAGTAACCTAACCAAACAAATTCTTGCTTGCTTGTTTGCATCTCTTGTCTTCCCATGATGCCAGCCCTTATTACCCCCTTTTAAATGATCAAATTCCTATGTATTTTTCTCCTGTGTTTGGGAGGAGCTCCCTATTAGCATGTCCAAAGTTACCTCATTGTCCTCCTTTTCAATCCCTTGTTAAAACTCTGCTTACCATGAAGCCTACAAAAACAAAATATTGGATAACACATTACAATCAGTGGTGCTCATACAGTTGTTGCATTGTTTTCTTGTGCTTTCCTGTCTGTCTGTATCCAGCTCTTACCTCCTGTTTGCCATTAAAATTATAAACTTACTGGGGAAATGGGCTGTGTGTTTTGTTCTGTTTGCATAGTATCTAACACAGTGATCCATGATTAGACTTCTAGGGGTTTTAGTAACTAAATTAAAATGTAACATTAGTACTCAGGTTATTTTTGGATTGTTTTGTTTTTTGATAGAGACTCTTCCTTTAATTATTTACTAATATGTATTATTTAAGTTTCAGAAGGTGTGTTAAGGGTAAAGTTTAATGGGTATGGACTAACATGCTTGGAGTAACTTTAAAAAGGAAGGGGTGATGCTGTTCTGGAGACTGTTACTGTATAACTGTTATATGCTCATGAGCATAAATGGTCCCAACTTAACCCTAAATGAAATGGGATTAAAGTTGGGGTGGTTTTCTATGCTTTTTACAAATGAAGCATAACAGCTGCTGCCCACTGGTAAGAAGTGGCTCCCCTTCCCCTTTTGAAGTTGTTCCAGCTGTACATTTGGCCATACCCTAAGATCCCAGGTCACAATGTACAACCAGAATTTATCTAGGTGTCTTCAAAACTTCCAGTGGTTAAAATGTGTAAGAAGTGTGATAATGAGAAATATGATGTGGGGATATAATGCAGACTGAGGCGTGATTGGCTAGTCTGAGTTACTGCAGAGAAAGTTTGGGGTTTACCATGGACCATAAATTGAATATGAACTAATAGTGTTCTCTTGTTACAAGAAAATAAATAAATGCATACAGACATAAACAAACAAACACATAAATGCATAATTAAATACATAAAACCCAAAACTAAAAAAGCCTGAGTCGTATTAACAAGAATGTCTCTTCCAAAAGAGGAAAGTGAATCTTCTATTCATCTTCTACTCTATTTCACCCTGGTGAGGTCTGACTTGGAGTACTGGGCTGCATCCTTCAAGAAGGATGTGGACAGATTGAAAAGACTCTAGCAGACAGCAAGAAAAATATTTAGAGGCTTAGGAAACAAGACTTATGAGGAAAGATTGAAAGAACCACAACTATTTAAGCTGGAAAAAAATACCAATGCTTTTTAAGTCTTCCAGTACCTGAGGAGTGATTATAAAGAGGATGGAGGTTGACTTTTCTCTGTATGTGGCTGTATGAGATGAGAAACAATGGCCTCATACTGCAACAAAGGAAATTTATATTTGAAATTAGGAATGATTTTATAATTACAAGGAGTGGCTAAGCATTGGAACAGGCTACTTGGAGAAGTAGTGGATTCTCCATCCCTGGAAATTTTCAACTGCAGAGTAGATGGTTTCAATAGCTCTTAGGATGGTTTACTCAGGAATGATCCTGCACTGAGCAGGGGACTAGACTAGATGATCTTATGAGGTCCCTTCTGTTGGCACTGGATTTATGACCCAGATACCTTGTTCTGGGCAGACCCAAATCCTCAGAACAACCATGATTTCTTCAATTCAGTAATATAGAATCAGGGTATGGGGAGGAAGTCTTTTGTTTGGCTTGCCTGCATTATTCTTATCTGCTGTCATTGGGTATCAATAGAAGTTACCTATCTGGAACAATCTTAGGACTGGTAGATATAGAAATGTGGGGCGGGTCCTTTGTTTTGCATTATTTTGTTATTCTTATGTGCTATCACTGGGTATCAATAAAATTTGCCTAAAATCTCCCCCTTTTACCCCCCCGATTCTATATCTACCAGTCCTAGGATTCACAGAGGAAAGGTACACCTGCCCAGTACACAAGCTTCATGCTGTGGTTCTTTCTTGAATGTCACCAGTCTTTGAGGTCAAGGGCCAAGGCCCACCCCCCATGATGAGGTGGCTAAAACAGGCTGGTGTTGTACCCTCTGTCCATTGTAGACTCAGGTTCCCCCCTATGGGAACTTTTGCTGCCCTGAAATCCCTCCTTTTGTATTCTTTTCTCCTCTGATTCTTCATTTCCAGGTACTATTGATTGGTTTCCCTGTGGTCATCATACTGTCCATGTTCTGTTCTGTCAACACAATCTTTGTTTCCACAAACCCATCACATGCACACATCTTCATTTGGTAATTTACTGGTGTCTTAATTTGGGAATGTCTTGGCTCCCTAATTTGGTCCATCCACCAAAACTGGAAATCCCAGGGGCTTTGCAACTGGTCACTGATGTAATGCCACCTTATCACTGTTATGGGTACACTGTTCATGTTTTCAATTTCCCCAGCCTGTTTGTCTGTTAGCTTCAGCCTCCAAGGCTGAGAACATGAAACTTTGTGACAAACAAGCTTTTACAAACTGATTAACCCTTGCCATCCCCCTAGATTATTGTTCTAATGAAACATCTACTTTACAAGCCATTTCCTAAAAGCAAATATCTAAATATAATTTTCTAGCCATCACTTTCCATGCCTACTTTCCTACAATCCTAAAATTATTTTATTCACAAATATATTTCCAACCCCTACCCCCCCAAGGATACGAGTGTGAGGAAAGGATGTGGTATTGTGGGGGGGGAAATGTTTTAAGTGATATTCTCATATTTGTAGCAATCTCATTATCTTTTTGTTGTTTAGAGACAAGTACCTGACTTTTAAATAAGTAACAATGTCCTGGGCCTCATTCCATGGAATGCTGAACACATGTTCACTTTCATGGCTTATTATGTCTCCTGGAATCCATCTCCATGTGAATCACTGAGTGTAAACATACTGCCAGGAAGACTTGATGCTTAACATTAAAAGATGAAGTAACTTGATCCTGTGAATCTGTTATAAACATATTTCCCTCTGATGAAAGGCCTCCTCTTCTCTCTGGTTCTTAATAATAATAATAATAATTATTAATTAATTATCATTAATTATAAATTGATGGTTAATTAATATTGGATAACTGAGGGAACTCACCCAAAAGACAGACTTTTGTGATATTGAAAAAAACCTAAATATATGATCTGTCAAATTCTAAATATGCAAGCTAAGACAGGGTTAGCAAAGTCTAGCATGCAGTAGAAAAACCCCAGAAGACTTGCATTCTTCCCAACCCTGGTTAGAGAAGAATCCATATTCATTTGAAACTTTGTACACCCAAGAAAATATAGCAACATTTTCTGGCATGTGGCAAGGATGGAGGAATGAGAGAACAGGTTTCTCCTGGGTGAATAAACCAGACTAGTGCTTAGAGCTGCTCAGTGTTCTACTCTAAGGTGCTGCCTTCATTTACAATTCATTAGTAGAAGGTAAAGGATTGTTGAAGCACAATTCCTTTCTCCATACCTCCAGATTTGCTTCCCTCTAAACATAGAAGCAAAGGCCTGAGGTAGACATCCGTGTTGTAGTCTAAATGTGTGAGCATGATTCCCTCTGACAGAGGGATTGCGCTCTGGCCATTTGTGGCTGGATTATAGTCAAATTGTAAAAACAGCTATAATCCATCTTTAGATTCTAGCTTCTTTTTATCACTTAAGTACTTGTAGGATATGTGGTGTTTAGCATATTTTAAACCCTGGTCTTATAATGGCTTGAAATTGTGTGTGTGTGTGTCCTACTCTTTTCATAATTTTCCTCCTTATGTTTCAACTTTGGTATGTACATTTTTAATGTAACTGAATATCCTAGTAGCTAACTTTTTTCCTTTTGTTCATATTTAAATATTACTATTTTCTGTTATGACTAATCAAATAGATCTAGAAATAACTTGGATTTCTTGTATGAAAAAGTATGCTGTGTTTGTAACACTACTTAATCTGAAAACATTACTTGATAAACCTTAATAGTCAAGAGAGGTATGAAATTCTTTCTCATTCCTAAAATTGCAATCTTCTGTCCAGGTCTGAGCTTATTCCCATAATTTATGCAACCTGTTACCTGCCTGTATTGTGTTTGTTGCAGGGAAAGTTAAAATAGAGGTCTTAATAAGATCTGATTATATTGCCACATGGAAGATGCATGATGTCCTTTAGCTCACACACAATAAAAAAAAAAGTAACATCGTGAACATTTGCTATGTGGGTTCAAATATTCTTTGAGAAGTGGCAATCTAGTCACCAGAGCAGTTGATTTATAGAAAACTCACATCTTTGTGATGAAGGTAACCTGGCTATTATGAAGGAAGGTGAGTGATCACTTACGATTGAGTCATGTTTCCATTGCTGCAATTAATCTGAAAGACAGTAAGGGAAGACTGTCTCTATGTAGAGTCAAAACACCCTGTCCTGCTGGAGCAGCAAATAGCATTAGATTAATCATTGCTTGTCATAATTAGAGTTTTAACATTCTGTCTGTTAACTGGAATCTCAGTCTCTTTAAATAAGAAAGAGTAGGGGGATGATGACAAAAGGTCTGGGGTGGAAGAACTGAATATTTTGAAAGAACAAGATTAATTATAATGGGGCCAGAGTTAAATTGTTTTTGAAAAGGGCTTTAAATAATTTAATCTGAACTCTCTGAATTCCTTATAAAAGACAAATGGGGGAGCTTTAAAAATGTTAAAGTGGTATTAAAAAAAAATATTTTATTAAGTCATTACCCTTTTCCTTATATATGTTTTACCAAGTGAGAAATATGACTAGGCTCATTTTATTCCAGGAAAATAAATCCGGATTAACCAGTATAAATTTGGAAATGGTACCCATCATTTTCTAATCCCAGGAGTCTAGAGTTGACAACATTTCAAGACCACGTTGTTGTTCAGAAGTCTTGAAAAGGAAAATATATTTTATATGTTTCCATATGAATATTTTATACATATATCTCTAAGTAGCCAAGTGGGATTGCTGCTTTGCTTAAGTAGTTCCATGGGCCCTAAGGCCCACCAGGCTAACTAGTAGCCCCTACTGTATGGGGCTAATGGATGAATAAATTACACTCCTGTGCAGTAGTGTTACATGGCAGCAACAATGATGCAATGCTACTGCACAGTAGTATTAGCCTACTGCACAGTAGCATCACAGAAAAAGATGTTTGTTGTCACTACCTTGCAGTAACTCAAGTTACTGTGCAGTAATTTGGCACTTGTTTATACAAGTACTAAATGGCTGCACAGTAATGACTGCACAATCAGCATGTCACGTAGATGTGGCCACCCTTGAGTGCTTGCAGTGATGGGATGATTTCTCATGCACTGAGCATTTTTCCTCCTAATGATATGACCAAGAATTGTGTATCAGATGTGGAGAGCAGTGTGCGGCAGGGTAAAGGGAAGATTAGGGAGTCAAGTAGTTTCAAGAAGTATTTGAGAACTGACCAGTGACTTTCTAATGGACATAATGGTATTCTGGGATCTTAGGTCAACTCTAAATGAAGAAACCTATGATGTTGATGTATCCTTGGCACTAATGCCATAGGAAAATGAAGGATATCCAGAACTAGCCATTATTGGGAGCCTCCAGTTCAGGTTTTCCTTTGGATGTTTCTCTCAAACATTCATGGTTCAAGTTTCATACCATGTGAACTGGAAGGGTCTGGTTATATAGAGGGACCCAAGAATGAAATATGAATTAGGAAGTTCAGTGGAATATGTTATCTAAAGAGCTGGAAAAGTATATGCACCACTTAAAGCCCTGTTCAGCTATCAGGATAAGTCCTAATGATTTGACTGGTTCCCCATGATGAAATAAAAATTGGACAACTTGAGACACACTATTCTCTCTTAACTTAGTTTGGGATTAAGCATGGCCTCATAGACCATGTCCAGGTGAATGCAGATGTTTGGTTTTCTAGGGGCAAATAGGAAAATACTTGTCCCCAGGGAATTCCTGTGCCACATGAGCTCTGATATAAGGCAGGTTACCCTGAGTAGGGTAGGAGAGGCTGGGGCCAGCAACTGTGCTGGCCCCAACGGCCTTACATGAAGTCCTGGGGGCTAGGGAAGCTTCAGCTGTGGCACTCCTGCAGCTGAAAATCTGCCTGGCAGCCAGAATGTGGCTCCGGCTGGCCAGGCTCTGGTTTTGAGTGGTGCATGCTGCTGCCACATGTGCTGCCCCACTTTTTTTCTGTGCTGGTTTTTTTGATCCTGGGATCTCCCAGGGTCAAAAACACCCCCGCACTGCAAGGTAGCAATGCATGGAATGCCTGAATGTGCAGCATGTGGTTTTGCAGATGGGTCTGTAGTGCCATATATCACATAGCCAGACTCATCTGGTGTGGCTATAAAGGTACCCAGGGCTTCCTAAACTCCAGTTGGTTGGAGCACTACCATCTACGGGTCTCTGCTTAAGTGAGGTAGATTCTACAAGGACTGGATTTACAGAGGTATTTAGGTGGCTAAAGATGTTGCTAGGCACCTGCTGAAATTTATACGAGCACCAAAGCAGGGTAGGCACTTAACTCATATTTACTCTTAATGGGAGTTAAGCACAAAACCTATTAAAAGGTTTTCAATTATTTTACATTGATCCTTGCTTTTCACTAGAAACAGTCACAGCACAGAATTGGAGATTCCCTTATATCTTCTGAATTTGTGGTAATGTCAGCTTCTCTTTCCTCTCCATTATCATCAGCATGCAATTTAGAAGCTTGTAAATACAATTCTCTCTCACTCAGCAAAAATATTGCTTTTGCCAGAGATTAATTACCACAAAAATAGGAAATTCATCTTAATTGCACACATGATAAAGTACCAATGTTTAAATATGACATAGTATATACTATATGAGTTTTTTGACGGCTTGGCTTAAATAGTTTTATATGGGTATAACATTTCACATACATGTGTGGCAATTTTAATGAAACAGATCCCCTTTCAGCTCAGTCTGGGCAAATCCTAACCTGCAGTGCATTCCCCCCCCCCCCTTCCTCCTTTCTCATTCCCTTTCCCTTCCTACAGCTAGCATTGGAACTGGATAAGGGGTGTGGGGGGG
>NW_005842020.1:1287286-1297582 GCF_000455745.1 Alligator sinensis | reverse complement strand
GGGGAAGGGGGGGGGGGGGGGGGGGGTGGTAGTTAGGGAAGAGAGGCTCCAGGCAGGCAGCTCCTCAGCTGGATCAGCTCTAAAACAAAGCTTGATTCCCCCCCCGAAACAGCGGACATCTGTTGGGGGGGTCACTCTAACTCATGGCGCTTTCTTTGAAGTGCTGAGTTAGAGCAGGGAGCTGCATGTCTATCAGTTCCCTAAGACATTCTATTCTGCCAACCTCAGGAGAGGTTGTTCAGCTGATTAAGGCCCCTACTCTAATTATAAATATTAATCAGTTGACGTACATGTTCCTCTCTAGTCAACAGCTATACAAATTTACCAATATAAAAGTGCTTTTACAGTAGCAGTTCTTGCTTTGTTTATGTTCATAAATAACTCTTCCACTCTAGGATTTTTTAAAATTGTTCAGTATTGGGCTAGCCATCCTCCTATTGACTCTGATTGAAAAACTCCCATTGAATTCATCAAGAGCAGAATTAGATCAACATTTTGGAGTTCTTAAAATCTGACCTGTAACCAGTAAAACTTTCAGTGCTATATCATAGGAGCTAATGAAGGTAATGGAGAGAATATAATTCCACAACATCCTATATTAACTGGATTAGGCCTCTTTTAGTATGTCTTTCCTCAGTCATTCAGTACAAACATTCCATGTCTACATAGTAAATTTACTGCCCCTGGAAGCAACGTCTGCATGCATAGTGAAATGTCTTGGAGAGGCTGTCTTCTAAATTAGAATTATCTCAACTGTATTTGTGCAGTAACAAAGCCCTTTAATTGGTATGTCAAACTAATTAGCACAGCTGAGTGACAAAGATGATAAAGCTCTCTTAAGTACTAAATGAACAAGGCTACACTGTTTTTTATTTAGGAGGCAGTCTGTCCTAAAAGTGCACTGAGCCTAAGGGTACAACTAGTGGACATTGTAAGTCTGCTGTGAAAGCAAGGCCTATAGTTTGTCTGTCATTTTGTAAACAAATCATTTTTACAATTGGAAACTAAATCACATTTTAGAGTATTTGTATTTCCCAAGATAATATGTCATGTCAACTTCTCATAGCAAAATCTCTTCTCAGCAAAAAACTTCCAAAAGTAGCAAAAGAGATTTTTCTTCTGGGAATTTAACCATTTTCCATTAATGAAGTACTACTTTCAAAATTGCTGGTGCCATCAACAACAAAAACAACAGCAATAAAACAATACAAACTTATCTTTATATAAAATATTCAGTCGAATCATGAACATTTTCTATAAATTCCAGTACATCTGAGATTATAAAGTTTTTAATATTTGTCAGAATTTCCTCATCATTTAACACCTCTGCCCTACTGTAGCAGGATAAATTAAACCTAATCAAATGACGAAGCAAGGTATTGGCTACTACACAACTTTCTAAAGGGATTGGGAATGCCCTGTTCTTATCTGCTGCAAACTGAAATTTCATTCCTCTAATTACACCCACCATTAGGTGACAAATAATTTGGAAGTGATATTTTGGCACCAGTAATTAAACCCTTCTAGCAAACTGCAAAAGCAGAGGAAAGAACATTACCCAGGAGAGCATGTGAAGAGAATGCAAAAAAAAAAAAAAAAAAAAAAGTGTAGGAAGCATGATCTGCTAAGTGATACCTCTAGTTGCTTCTGTCTTCAGATTTTAAGGGAATTTTATATTTTTTCCCTCTGTTTCTCTCTCCCTATCCTTCTCTCTTTCATACATAGATAAAAATGCATCTATGTTTTATTGTGTTAAATGTAATCTGCACCAGAATAAAAACATGGGCAGAGAAGGATCTCCTTACTACCAGAAGACTGGAGAAAAGGGCAAGAAGGACACAAATGATACCAGGGACTGTGTCTTATAACCTTATCCTCACATAAGCTTGTGTTACGTAAGAACTTAGACTACATGACCACAGTGATCTCTTCTCTCCTTAATAATGGGCAAACTGGTGAGCATTTATCAAATTGCAAAGTCCCATTGAAGTCACTGGAAGTCCTTGCCCCCATTATGATGAAAAGTTGCTCAATGTAGCTACTAATAGATTGTAAAATGAACTATGCAGCTACTACTTTGCACTTATGGCACCTGCATCCAGAGTTCCCCATATTTTGTACAAATAGCTAAATGCTTTTGTTTCAACAAGTATTTGGAATAAAGAACAAAGAAACATGGACAAAAGTTGCTGAGGGTTTTGACTAACTAGGAAGAAGTTTTCCATCAAGAACACATACACATTTGTCTATGAAAATAATATCCATTTCTACAAGATGATTATGTGTGGATGTGTGTATATTGCCTCTTTCCATTTGAAACTAAGTCCAGTCAAAGGCAGCTTGGGGAAATGTCTAGAGATAAACTGTCCATTGCATCAGAAAGTCAGAGCAAATTAGGTTAATTTTTTTCTTATTTTGTCAGTTTCTTCTTGTGCATTTCGGGGAAAAACAGTGACTGTGTTCTCTATCATGTGAAAGAGATATGATATGATTCCTAGTACAATACATCTCCAAAGATATTATGGCTTTTTAAAGCCCCTGCATTTACATTCGAGATGAGCTGTGCATTCAGACTGACTGTCCTGGGGGAACTTTCTTGAAGAGGTTAATGAACTTTTGGTTCAGATTACAGTCTCCATTGGTTTCTTTGTGATATCAAACATTTTATGGAAATGAGAGTAGCCATGATACATTGACACAAATATATTTTATATACCCCAGATATCTTTAGTCTTAATTAGGAAAATAATACATGCAGATATCATGTGCCACAATTCACCAAGGTAATATATGAGGAACCCTAATCTGCACGCATTTTGTAAAGGAAAAACTGTGCTTTTCTGTGATAGTTAACAGTACATTTCTAACACTGCAGTACATTTAAGGTAAACTGATTGGGTCCCACAGTGGGCACATCTACATGACATGCTACCTCACCATAACAACAAACAGAGATGTAGCTCATTACTATGTTGATGTAGCATTGATGGGCACAAACCATGACACCAATGCTACTGCACAATAGGGTTGAAAATGACCAGTGCACCTCTGGGACTGTGCAATACTGGTGGTTACAGGCACAACTGCACAGTCAAACACACATGTAGAGACACCCAGTATACATCATTGTAGGTTAGACAGTCACCAAAGAGTTTGTTCTTTGTTTCAAATGTAGGAAAGTATTTGACACCAAGTTTAACAAGTGTGGGCACTGGGTTTGGATGAAGATTGGCTAGGTATTTGAAAAAGGTGCACTTAGAAACTTTTCTTTTAGACTGATGCAGAGCAAGATGCATATTGCTGGTAGTGAAGGATTTGGTTTTATTTCTGCTGTACTGTAAAACTAATCCAAGGTCTGTGACAGGCCAGTCAACAACATTTCAGACCCCAGTTACAGTCAAATACATTTACTGTATGTATTCAGTCCAAGAATAGAGGAAATCATCATTTTCAGTGCAGTGGAAAACTGCTGTTATATTCTGTGCTCAGTCATATTGACCTACTTTAATATCTCTGGTTCATCCTTATGTATTTTATATGTCTTTAGAGGGAAACACTATAGTAATCAGGACCTGAGAGAGATTTAAGATTAGACATAGAATATGAAGATAACATTTCAGACACTCTCTCCCTCTTTCTCTTGGGTTCATGGGTGGAAGAGCTAACGGTGTGCTTCAGAGAAGAGGAATTCCATTGGTTATTATGCTACTTGGGTGTGGGAGTTCCATGAATATTGTTTTCAAAATCATCTTTCATGCCAGGTGGATTTTCCCCATGGTGTCAGAACTCTGCCTAAAACCACATACTGCATAATAAATACCAGAAGCAAAAATATTACCATATATTGCTCAGTTTGCATAAATATTGACCTGAGTTCATATAAATTACAAATTACTTAGAATATCACATTCAGTAGCCAGTAACTAATTTTACTAATTATAGCATTTTTGGTTCATTGTTTTGCACTTGTTTATAAAATCTATATGATAGCTTCTTTTTTTTTTAAAGTGAAATGTGCACAGAAGGTAATATTTCACTTAACATGATTTCTGTCAAAAAACAAATAAAATAAAGACAAAGAATTGGTTTAAATGCAATGAGTATATTTTCCAGTATTGTAATGTGATTTCAGAATTTGGCCAGCTATTTTCCACTCAGCATGAGATACTTGATACCATATGTCCACTTCTCATTTAGAATTGGTATTTATTTTATTTGGAATAGCAACCGTAAGAACTAAATAAGTAGTCACCAATTATCTGGTAATGTACTAGAAATCTTTAGTTTTTGTCAGATTAACACTCCACTCCATGGCAATCATTCCTGATTTCTTCTCAAACTCAGATTTTTCTTTATTCATATTTATCTGATTTATGATGTGCTAATTTAGAGTTTACCATAGTGTTTTCCAAATCAGATGTTTTATTTTTGTTGTTGTTGGAATTAAGTGCTTTTGTGCAATGATAATACTGTTTAAAAAGATAATAAAAACTGAAGCAATGGCAACTCAAGTACCTTTTTGTAACTGCTAATCAGGTGTTGTACACTGTACCTACACTGAGAGATTTGCAAAGATTTGATCTAATCCAAATCCTATTACACAGCAGCATCAAAAATACCGATCATAGCAGCTCTTGGAAAGGAATATTTGTGTTGCCTGCACTTTTGCAGATTGTCTAAGGCAAATTCCCTCATGTTGTTGTCATTGGGCTGTTAAGACTGAGAACCAGCAGATGGTTGATCAATCCCAAAATGCCCTTCAGGAGCTATAACAGCTGTGTATGGTCAGCACTAGTAAGCCTATCCAGAGTAAATGTGAACTGGGAACTGCACAGCATGGAAGCACAATAATTTTCTTGCTGTGGTACAATGAAATTGAGAGTCTACAAACATTTCTTAAGCTTTGAACTTTCTAGAGTCAATTCCGTTATAATTCTACAGCACACTTGTGTTTACAGTCTACATATGACAAGGAAAAGATATTTATTCGTGAGGAATCTAACTGATGATACAATTTAATTATCCCAGACTGAGCATGAGTGTACTTTGTTTGAATTTTGGATAATATCTCTGCAGACAATAATCTAGGCAAATATTTTCCATGTCTTAAACAGCTTGTTCACCAACCCCACTCCTCCTCTTTACTCTCACACTCTTCCTTAAATATTTGTGTAATATTTTTTGATTTTCTTCTTTCCTTTTTTTCTCATTCCTTTATATTGCAATCTCATATGTTTCAGTCCTATATATATCCGGTTCCTAATGGATGAAATCAAATGCATCAAACAAATGCATTAATGAATAGAGGCAATGGAGTCCTTTCTCTTAATATAGAATGTTTTATCTTGGGTCTTAACTTTTGCCTTGGTAAACCTTACATCTGCAAGTCAGTGAAGAATGATGTAGTAACACATGTACAATGCTTCTTAGGCCATATGCTTTTTCCATATTTTAAAGTAAACAGTTGATACTTTTGACTAGTTTTTATTTTAAAGGCCTTACTGAAACAATAAAAGACAAGGCTTACAGTTTTTATAGGTAAACATGGTACCCTTATGATCTGAAAAATGCTGCAGCAAGTCTGTGGTTACCTGACTTAGCAAATTGTGTTGCTGAAGTATGAGTCGTGATCCTTATTCACCTGCAGTAAAAAAACTTCTACCATCTCCACTCTTTGTATCAGGCCCATAATATGCAAAAAAACAAAAGGCTATCCAGTTATGTAATTGCAGTTACATAACCAATGCACTGATTGAAAACTACAATTTCTGCTTTATTAGAAATTCTGACATCACAGAAAATAATAGTTCCAAAAGGGGGAGGAAGGGCATACGCTAAGATTTCCAGCAAAATATTTTTATAGATTCATTAACATTTCAATAAAATAAAATTACTTCATTTGGACCTATCTTATTTTATATAATTTTATATTTTCTTTATATTTTCTATTTTAAAATGTTTTATGATATAAGCATTAAATATCACTGTTTCACAAGTATGTAACAATTCATATAAAGCATGTCATGAATGATCTATTACATGTAATCATC
Organism: Alligator sinensis; assembly: GCF_000455745.1. Taxonomy (NCBI): domain Eukaryota; kingdom Metazoa; phylum Chordata; order Crocodylia; family Alligatoridae; genus Alligator; species Alligator sinensis. The sequence goes on along the minus strand of NW_005842020.1, from coordinate 1,291,532 downwards.
ACTATATTCTGATATAATTATTAAACATCTTTTTTTTTTTCTCACTTCCCCACACTTACACCCTTCAACATTTCATTCTGTTGAAATGAATATGGTTTATGTTGATTTGAATAAATTGATGTTTCCTGGCTCAAATGTTCTGGTGGATTTTTTTAAAACCATCTGTGCTAGCCAACTAAATATCTGGGCTGGAAATACTATGAAAGCTTTCAGTTTTGTAGCAATCATTGTGTGGACCTATGCACAAATCAGAAACTGTAGAAACAAATGAACCTTTAAAATGGAAATTGGGCTCATGTTTTCTATATTCTGTTAGTAAAAAATGTAATTGCAAAGAGCTTATTTAGTGGCCTTACTTCTGTTTAAAGTTCTTTAGAGTGTTATGTAACATAAATTCCCATGATATACAAAATCATTATATTCTGTTCTGGGTTATAGGTAAACTTAATTTAGTCAACATTAGTTTATCCATTGTTCATTTTAAATACTATAATGAAAACTTTTTAATTTATTTACACCTTGAATTCCTATTTTTAAAAATGGGCACTTTATCTTATATGCTTGATAATACATTGCAAGAGCAATGTTTATCAAACAATAGAACAATAGCAGGTAGAGAAGACACTTCTTTCTCTAATCTAGTTTTATATGTCAAATGTGAGGAAGATTTCATTTCCCCTACATGATTATTCCACAGTCTAATGCCATTCACCACAAGAAAATGTTTTAGCCTCAGTTTCCTTTCATTATTTCTAATTATAATTCTGAGTAATTCCTCTCCCCAAATAGTATTTCCAGCCCTCAGATGCTGCACAATCATTATCTTAATTCTCAGTAGTCATCACTTGATCCCTCAGGGCTTTTTAAAGTTAATTATTCCAGCTCCTTAATTATTTTTAGGTTACATGAATAAGTTTACCTTTGTGTTTTTCTAAGATTATTCTAGCTAAAGACAATAACCTATTCTTCTACCTTTATACAAATTATGGAAATATAGGGCTTTGTTACATGATAATTTTGGGTGATTCTTGGAGCTCTTAACACCAGGTGCGCATTAACACCTGAAGCTGGTTTTAATCACTCATTATGCAACTCAAAGTCATGCCACTCCAGGGCATGATTATTTCTGATACTTACTACCCAGCTCCTGTTCCATTAAGATGTGGCTATTGCCCACAGATGTTCCACCCAAGCTGAAATCTTCCAGTATCCCAGGATCTCTCACACCCCTGCCCATAGAGCAGGGATAGAAACCTGTCCTGGCTCAGTAAACTTCTTGTGGCAAGTGAGTTAGTCCTGCCCATGCTCACCTGGTTTCTAATGGCAAGTCACAGCTGTGCAGGTGGAGGACAGAGACGTTTTCTAGACTAAAGGTGTGACTGCTCCAAATTCCAAGCCAGCACTAATGCCAGTCAACATTTGTACAGCTCACAGTGTAAGGTATAACAAGGCCCTCAGCATAATGTATAAGGATATGTAGACATGGAAGCAAAGGTTATGTAGACATATTTTCAAAGAAAAAACATTCACTTTTAAGATCATACAAGTCAACAGGGAATAATGTGAACTATCTGCTTTGCATCTTGGTAGTAACATGATTCTTCATTCTGGTGATAACCAGGAATGATTTAATATCATATACCATTTAAGCCAGTGAAGTGATAGGCCTTGAGTAGTGATATTTCACAAATCAAAGCAAGACATTTGGCTCAATGCACTTCCTGAAGCTGTAAGTTACCTGGACCATTTTTATGGATGTATCCTTACACATAAAGGTAATTGTTAGGATGGTAAACGCTTGCATTTTCCCGCCCTCTGTCTCTTGCATTTTCCCACCCTTTTTTTCTGCTGATTTATGGTAAGCCCTTGCACTGGTCTTGCAGCTGATGCACTGCTTACTTGTGCTTGCTTTTTCTCACCCTTTTTTCCTGTTCCTTTTCCCTGCTGTTTGCAATCTGCTCTTTCTCCCGCATTTTTCCCTTGCTGATTTGTGCTGAGTCTGAACACTGAAAGGTCTTGGTCTTGCAGCTGATACATACATTGCCTATGCCCAAGTTGGAGATTTAACCAGGCATAAGACTTAAGATGCTAAAGTCAGCAGAAGTGAAAGTTTGTTTTACATGTTTGTTTACTTAGGGGCTTTGAATGGTTAATTAGTTGTCTAATCATTTGACTGTTAGTTTAGTTGTAAAGTAGAGGAACTTAAACCAGACAGGGGAGGAAACCAATGGTATATTAAGAGGGAAAATATAAAAATAGGCTTTTAAGATGATTAACTGTAAGTGACCAAAGGTAGTAGGGGTGAAGTAGGGGTGATGACCTCATGCAGACACAGAGTGGAAAGTTTCATGGTAATGGACTAATGCATAACCAATTCCATGTAAATGCAGGGGCAGAGTCGTGGGCATAATGGGGTGAAACTGGGCATGGTTTAATGCTAATGAGTGTGGACTGGAAAGTATAAATGTATGAATGCAATGATGTTCTGGGCCACTTTTCAGTTTGGTGGGGACCCACCTGGAGTTGCCTCCACTTCAATACAGTTGTTGAACGCAATGTGTGCTTGTGTTTGCCCCCTGCTCTGCTCTTACAGAATTCCTTCATAGTTGGTCCACCTTGCTTCTCCATTGCCCTGATGGCCTGGGCAAATGTGCACCTAAGATAGTAGGCCTTGAAGGATGCAATTACCCCCTGGTCCATAGGATGCAATAATGAGGTGGTGTTGGGGTGTGTTGGGGGGCAGAAACCACTTTGATGTCAGGAGGCATATCATCAAAGATGTTTGGATGACCAGGAGCATTGTCGAGGACTAACAACACTTTAAATGCAAGATTGTTTTTGCTGCAATAATCCCTGTCGCTTGGCACAAAAGTATGATTAAACCAATCCTCAAGAATGTTCTTATTGACCTATGCCTTAGGATTGGATTTCTATATCACTGGGAGAAATGCCTTGGAATGTCCCTTGAAAGCTCTGGGGTTTTCCAAAAAGTACACAAGTAAAGGTTGAAGTTTAAAGTCACCTGCAGCATTGGCACCAAGCAAAAGAGTGAGCCTATCTTTAGCAGCTTTGTACCCTGGCATGGATTTCTCCTCTTTGGCAATGTAGGTTCTTGATGACTTTTTTTTTCCAAAAGAGTCCAGTTTTGTCAACATTAGAAACTTGCAGAGCACAATAACCATTCTCTTCAATAATTTCAGCCAATGTCTCAGGAAAAGCATGAGCTGCCTCTTCATCAGCACTAGCAGCTTCACCTGAGACCTTGATGTTATGCAAATTAGCCCTGGCTTTAAAATGCAAAAACCACCCCTTACTTGCAGTAAAAGGCTCAGCATTAGAACTCTCCCCCTGTTGTTTCTTTAGTTTATCATAAAGACTCCTAGCCTTTTTCCTAAATGATGCCTAAACTGTCAGGAGCATGGCATTTATTTTGATCCTCCAGCCAAATGATTAACTGTTTCTCAACCTGAGCCTAAGCAGTAACACGTGCTTAGTTATCACAGTTAAGTGCATAGGAGTCAAGTCCTTAACATGCTCCTGAATTCTTGCCTTGGCTTTCAGGATGGTCACAATAGTCATTAGGGGGATATTCAAAGCTCTACCCATTTCAGTTGGGGTCTCACCTTTTTCAGACCTCTTAATTATTTCCATTTTTGTTTCCATAGTAATTGTTCTACATTTCTTAGAAGAGGAAACATCACTTCCATCGGATTTATGCTTTTCTGCCATTATTATGGGCAGTTTGGAAAAAGTTTGGAAACAGACCAGTGCATGGGCAGCACAATGAACTTGTTGTAAAATACTATATAGTACAGTACTGGGGCTTATTCTTTATTGAGTACAGGTACCGTACCATAGTGCTGTAGTGGTAGCAGCAGCAGTGATGACAGCACCAGAGGAGCTGTTAGCAAATACCTCCCAGCAAGTGGCACACTGCTGCTCTGGCCATATATCCAGAAGGGCATGGGAGGAGGCATGTGCCCCCAGATCTGCTCTGAGTTCAGCCCAACCCTCCCTGACCAGACCAGGTCTGGGGGTCACGTGTCCCTCCCCCACCCAACCCCATGCCCTCCTGGACAAGCAGCAGGAGCTGCCGACAGTTTCTCCTGAGGCTGCCTGGCTCAGCCCCAAAACTGCCTGCTTCTCCCTGGTGGGGGCAGCTGGGGGAGCAGCCAGAAAAGCTGAAGCTTCTCCTGCCATCCATAGCCCCCACTCCCAAAGCCCGGCACAGCCCCAGCTGGGTAGC
>NW_005842020.1:1283363-1287276 GCF_000455745.1 Alligator sinensis | reverse complement strand
CCCCGCAGGGGCACTGATCTGCCCCCCGCCCCAGCCCTTTCCTTCCCCCTCCCCTTACACCAAGAGACCTGGTGCACAGATCCAGCATTCAGTGTTGTAAATTTGAAACCCATTTTGGAACTTCGAAACCCAGGTGTAAATTTACAAACATCATAACTGCGGCTCATCAGAACTTGAACCATCATAAGTCAAGGACTGCCTGTATTTAACAATTTCTGATCACGTGAATTTTGATAGAATGGCACCAAATAGAGAAATAACTGAATCAGATCTTCAGCTTGTGTGAATCAATATAGCTCCATCAGCTTTATACTGAGTACCTCTTAGCTAGTTTACTCCCAACCGATTTTCTTTTCTATTCTGTCTTTTTGGATATTCTCAGAGTGGAAGGTATTAATTTCTGGCTCCAGGCCATGAGCTTCAAGGGAAACTTCTCCAGTTCAGCTGTGCAACAGGTATGAGACCCTTGCACCACTGGTGGAGGAAGGACCAGAGGCACTTGCTCCAGAGGAGGAAAGGAGGCAAGATCCTGTCCAGAAGAGGAGATGTGAGGTGGTGGTAGGGGGCAACTCACTCCTGACAGGGATGGAGGATGCTATCTGCTGGCTTGATCTCTTCACACGAGAGGTCTGCTACCTTATGGGGGCCCATACCCAGGATGTAATGGAGAGGATTACAAAACTCATCTGGTCCTCTGACCACTACCCCATACTTCTCATCCATGTGGGCATGGATGACACAGCCAGGAACAACCCTGAGTGGGTCATGAGTGACTACAGGGTTCTGGAGGCTGGGCTTAAGGGGCTGGGGGCACAGGTGTTTTTTACTTCTGTCCTCCCAGTCAGGGGTTGGGGCCCCTGGAGGGACAGTTATATTGAGTAGGTCAACTGGAAGCTGAGGAGATGGTACCACATCAATGGTTTTGGATTTTATGATCATGGAATGCTGTTCCAGGATAGAGGCTTGTTGGGAAGAGATGGCATCCACCTCATGCCAAGGGGAAAGAAACTGTTTTCTTCCAGGATGGCTGACTTGCTGGAGAGGGCTTTAAATTAGGTGCATTGGGGGATGGGTGTGCAGATGGGAATGCAAGCCAGAAACAGCCAGGCAGAAAGGATGTAGAGAGAGTGGTCATGCAGGTGTTCAGATGCTGGAATGACTTCAGGGCAGTGGGGAACTGGGGGTTACCAATGGGGGACTTAAGTGTCTATACAAAAATGCTAGGAGTATGGGGAATAATCAGGATGAACTGGCACTCCTGCTAGCAAATAGGGAATAAGATCTCACTGGAATAGCAGAGACCTGGTGGGACACAATGCATGACTGGGCTGTATGCATAGAGAATTATAGGCTGCACAGAAGAGATGGGGTAGGAAAGAAGGGGGAAGTGTAGCTCTCTATGTAAAGGAGTGGTATGCCTCCTTGGACACCCAAACTGCTTTGAAAGAAGGCCAAATCAAACCCTGTGGGTTAAAATATGAGGGGGATGAGGAGAAAGGAACTTGATGGTAGGCATCTACTATAGACTGCTACACCAGGAGGAGGAGCTGGATCTGTAATTTTCCAGAGAACTGATGGAGGCTGCACATTCAAGGAACATGGTTGTCATGGGTGACCTCAATTGCCATGACATCTGTTGGGAAGAACACTCAGCCCGATTTGACTGGTTGCATAGGTTTTTTATGACAAATAGTAGCAGAGACCCTATGGGAAGAGAAACTGGAGTGAAAGAGAGTTCAGGAAGGATGGTTGTTCCTTAAAGGAGCAATCCTCAGAGCACAGAAAAGGTTCATTCCTGTATTCAGGAAACATGGTAAGGGGCCAGGAAGCCATCTTGGCTTACTAGAGGAGTCAAGGAGTGATTAAAAAAGAAAAAGGGAGGATTACAGACAGTGGAAACAAGGGGTAGTTACCAAGAAGGAATACAAAAGTATATCCCGTGTTTGTAGGGAGAGGGTAAGAAAGGCAAGGGCAACGACCAATATCAGGTTGGCAACCAAAATCAAGAACAATAAGAAGTTCTTCTTTAGGTATATAGGGAGCGGGGGGAGGGTGGGGAGGGAAACCAAGGGGAATGCGGAGCCCTTGTAGAATGTGTTGGGACAACTGGTAATGGACAGTCAGGGAAAGCCGAGGTCTTTAATGAATACTTTACATCAGTATTCCTGCATATATATGGTGGTCACCCACCTGGTTGGATACTGGACAGATGTGGGGAGGGCAATTGCCAACTAATGGTTAATGTTGAACTGGTGAGGGAGTACTTAGAGCAGCTGAATGTCTCCAAGTTGGCAGGACCGATGGACTACATCTGAGAGTGCTTAGAGAATTGGCTGGAGTCATTGTGGGACCATTAGCCAAGGTATTTGAAGACTTGTGGTGCTCAGGAGAGGTTCTGGAACACTGGAAAAGGGCAACAGTGGTGCCAATCTTTCGGAAGGGGAGGAGAGAGGATCCAGGAAACTATAGGCTGGTCAGTTTGATCTCTGTACCCTATAAATATTTAGAAAAAAATATCGAGTCCATTTGTGAAAGACTGGAAGGCATGATGCTGAAGGATAGCCAACATGGTTTCATTGCAGGCAGGTCATGTCTGACCAACCTCATCTCCTATGATTAAGTAACTTAACGGCCTAGATGTAGGTGATGTGGTTGATGTCATATACTTTGATTTTTGAAAGGCCTTTGACGTGGTGTCCCATAATGTTCTTATAAAAAAAAATGTGGGATTGTGGGATGGCAGTCAGGTGAGGTGAGAACTGGCTAAGGGGTCAAACCCAGAGACTGTTAGTGGATGGGCCTGTATCATTTTAGTGGGGGGTGGCGAGTAGTTTCCCACAGAGTTTATTCTTGACCCCATGCTGCTCAATATCTTTATCAACAATGTAGATGAGGATGTAGAAAGCACGCTGGCCAAGTTTATGGACAATACTAAGTTATGGGGGAAAGGGGTCACTAGAGGAAAGGCTGTGGATCCAAGCCGGCCTGAACAATCTGGAAGGTGGGCAGAGTGGAACTGGTTTCAGTTTAATAAGTATAAATGCAGAATGCTTCATCTGAGGAGAAGTAACCAGTGACATGAATATAGGTTAAGAGGAGATGTCCTGGCCAGCACGATGGCTGAAAGGGACCTTGGGGTTATGGTTGATCACAGGATGAACATGACCTGCCAGTGCAATGCTGTAGTCAACACAGCTAATTGCATACTAAGATGCATTAGCTCAGTGGTCTCCAACCTTTTTAAAGTGAAGATCACTTTTTTTTAGTAAAGGGGCAACCCAGGATGTACTGTGTCCTGTCCCCAGCCACTTCAATTCCATTTGTCTTGCCCCACCGCCCCATCTCCTGGGAGGGAAGGAGTGGGGGGGTGATTGAGGCACCCCGCAGTGAGGGAGGGAGTTGGGGCCCTGGCCCGGCTAAGTGGTGGGAGGGTCAGAGTCTGGAAGTCTCACCCAGGTGTGCGGGGTCTCCCACTGCTCCATGCATAGTGGATTTGGAGTGTGGGGCACCAGCAGGGTTGGGACAGGAGGGGCTGTGGGTTTGCAGTGCAGGGCAGGCACTGGAAGGGCTGGGAGGCAGGGTCTGCAGGTCCAGAGTGAGAGGCACCAGCAGCAGTGGGGTGGGGGAAGGGGCATGCAAGTGAGGGGCAGAGGCAGGGCATGGACATGTCACTGTCCCCACCCCTCAACCTACCTCACCCCACTCTCTCCCCCCCTCATCCCCTGTCTGCCCAGTGGTGGGATGCATGCAGCACTGGGCTGATGGGCCTGTCCAAGGCCATGTGGTGGGTGGGGCAGAGTCTCACCCCTTGCCTGCCTGGTGGTGGGACACCCACAGCACCAGGCTGTGGCTGGGCTTAAAGTGTTGGAACAACCAACCTGTCCAGGGCTGCATTGGGCGCCCTGGCAATGGT
>NW_005842020.1:1268752-1283353 GCF_000455745.1 Alligator sinensis | reverse complement strand
GGTGGGGGGCTCTGGGGCTGCTGCAGCCAGCCAACCCCTTCTCCCAGAATTGCCGCCTGCCCCAAGTACAGTGTGGTCCTGCCCCCACCAGGAAGAGCCCAGTTGTCCCGAGCCCAAAATGGCAGCCCACTCTGCTCTGCATGCAGATCCAGGGGCACATGCCCTCTGTGCCCTCCCTACTGGCTAGGTCCTCCCACCCCCCCAGAGCTCCACTTACCTGACCCCATACTTCTGCCTCTGCCCTGTTCCCTCCCTCAAGTTGGGGGACTCAATCTGGCCCCCACCCCTTTCCTCCCCATCTGCTAGACTGGGGGAGGGGGGGCTTAGCCCCCCAGCCTCAGATCAACTCTCTGAGTCTCAGGGATCGACCAGTCAATCGCAATTGACTGGTTGGTGACTACTGCATTAGCTGATGCATTGTGTGCAGGGCTAAGGAAGTATTACTTCCTCTGTATTCAGCATTGGTGAGACCCCAGCTGGAGTAATGTGTCTGGTTCTGGGTGCCACACTTCAAAAAAGCTGTAAAGAATCTTGAAAGGGTCCAGAGAAGGGCCATAAGAATGATGAAGGGCCTGGAGGAAAAATGTTATGAGGAAAGTCTAAGGGATCTGAGATTGTTCAGCCTGTGGAAGAGAAGACAGATAGGGGACTTGATGGCTATCTGTAAGGGGTAAGTATTGGGAGCTGGGAGAAAAAAAAACTAAACTGTTCACTAGGGTGCACCAGGGAAGGAAAGGAGCAATGGTCATAAACTGTTACAGGATGGTTTCAGGTTCAATGTAAGGAAGAACTTCTTTATGCTAAGGGTGGCCAGAATCTGGAATAGACTTCCCAAGGAGGTGATGCAATCCCCAACCTTGGAAGTCTTCAAGAGGAGACTGTATAGACACCTTGCTGGGATCATTTGATCTCAGCAGTATTCCTGCCCAGAGCAGGGGAGTTGTACTCAATGATCTTTCAAGGTCCCTTCCAGCCCTTAATTTCTATGATTCTATTATTCAGTCAGAATATTATGAACCCTGATTCATAGGTATAGACTGATATAAACTGATGTAAATTCACAAACTTTCTCTCCAAGGCATTTCAAAAGGTTGAAGAGATGCATTTCTTTCACATAGAGCTATTTTAAATAAGGGAAAGATATAGGCTGGAATCAAGCAACTACTTCTACAGTAAAGTGATGAGGGCATGATGACCCTAAATAGTTAAAACCGGACTGAGCAAACACTCTGTATTCTGCCTCAAGTAATTCGACAACATATGTGGCCCTGATATAAAATGTCATGGATTTTGCCACTGTATAACCAGAAGTGAAATGTCATCCAACTTCAGGCATCTTCACAAATGGTATTTAATTGAATTTTGCAAAGCATTTGTGACTACATATGCATACAACAAGATCTGAGTATAAGTCAATGATGCAGTGAATGAACAGGAGGTCAGACTTACTCTTTGTGGTTAATGGCTGTGACTTGGGAACACAGAGTTCTGGAGAGAAGCTCGGATGGCAAAACAAACTATGATTCTACTAGGGAGATATATATAATATTAATCTCTCTCTCTCATATATATATATATATATATGAGAGAGGGAGATTAATAGAGAGATAAATATATTTTTGAGCAGGAAACCAAGAGGAACGTAATAATATAATTTACCTAAAGTGATGGTTCTCTCCGGTTAACCAAACTATAGCAATGTGGTACTCTAGTTGGCTTAAAAAAAATGAAGACTTTTCAGATCAGGTGTACTAATCATAAATGATGGTCTATTGGGGCCCCTCTACATGTGCAAGTAAAGATGTAATGGGTGTTAATGCACAATCCACACAATCATGCCTCCTGCCATGTCACACATCTGTGAATCTGTGATACTCATTATAACTGCACTGTTTAAAATTACAAAGATAATATGCTAAATGGATTTGAGATTGAGATGGGGCATATTACATATTGAAGCTTGAGAATCGTTGGCAAAAGTGAATGGGAAAGCATACAAATATGAGCCCCTTCTATCCCTCCAGGCCTAATTTTAAAATTGGTTAAATTCGCTTCAGAGATATAATTGTTTAAGGACCACCACACAGTCAACATAGAAATAACACCTTTTTTTTCTTTCCTTTTCTGAATTTTCATTTAAAAAATACCAACTTTTTCTTACAGAAAGAATCACAAAAGGTTTTAAAAACTGACTTTGACCATCAGTGGAAAGGTTGACAAAACCACATCTAGTGTTGGAAGACACTTGCTTTGAGATAATTGTTTGAACCTGTTGGAGGCAATGTCTTTGTATAATCAAAAGGACAGTTTAAGAGAAGCTGTGGCTTCCTGAGCCCATCATGGCAAAGAACACCAAAGAACGTTATTTAGCACATTCCACTTCTTCAAGCTTTACTTTCCTTCAAACTATATCTTTGCTCTCTTCTCCAACCACAGTGTCTTCCTTGCCAGCCCTGATTCATTTCAGTGACTAATTTCCCTGATTTTGCTCTCATTTTGTCCAGCAGCACAAGCAGAAATTGCGTGCTCCACTCCTTTCCTCTCTTCTGTTGGCACTGGATTTATCACCCAGATACCTTGTTCCTGGTGGACCCAAACCCTCAGATCTACCACAATCTCCGCATTTGATAATAGATTAATTTTACTGTTACAGAGTGATAGCAGATAAGAATAATGCAAACAATTCTTTATCTACCAGTCCCAGGGCAGAGTCAAGGTATATCTGGCCAGTATGAGAGCTTCACTCTGAGGTTCTGTCTTGAATGTCAGATGTCAGCAGCATGGAGGTTGGAGGCTGACCTCCGCCACCCTCCTGCACACACAAACACACACACTGGGGTGGGTAAGATGGAGATGGGCTGGCGGTATGCTTTCTGTCCATGGTTGCCTCAGGGACCCTTTTCTGCTCTGAGATTCCCCATTTTGTATTCTTTTCCTCTTCTGATGACTCTTCATCTTTGGGCATTGTTTACTGGTTTCTCACAGTGCTTGTCATACTGTCCATGTTCTGTCCTGTCAGCATAATCCTTTGTTTCAAAAACCCATCACATGCACACATCTTAACTTGGGCTTTACCATTCTTCTCCTAATTTGGTCTGTTCTCCAAAACTGGAAATCCCAAGTGCTCTGCAGTCTGGCACTGTGGCCTAGTGCCACTGCAGAAGAGCTCATGTTATGGAACACTGTGTCTTTAATTAAAGTACATGTCTTTAATTTCCAAGTCTATGTGTTGCTTGCCTGTCAGACACAGTGAGCCTTGAGGAAACTTTCAAAAATAGGTTTTCAGAAATCAGTTAACCCGTGTCATTGCCCTGGACCATTCTTCTAATGCATATCTACTTTACCTATAGGCCAATTCCCAACAGAAATCCTCTAAACACCATTTTCTACTCATCACCTCTCAGCTGTCAGAGAGCAGACCCATATTTGAATATTTGTTGTCTTTTCAAGCCTGTTAGTTTCCTCTCCAGGAGCCCAGTGAATCGTTATCCCTATGGAACTAGTAATTGGATCCAATTCCAGCACAGGTTGGGTGAGTCTGCTTGGAATTGGGTACTGTCTGATCAAGGTTGAGTGCTGGCAGATTAGGTGCTGCCTGGGTCCTGGTGGGTTACGTACTGGTGAGTCTTTGTACAGGCATCCAGTTCTGCATGACTGACAGATCTGGGGTTTCCAGTCCTGGCAGGGATGAGGTCAAGCTAGTCCCTGCCAGTGGGCAAGGGGGAAGGAAGGGTAATGGGCTGCATTCCCTGCAGGGGTTATCCTATTTGTATATGGGGGGCAGGGTCCTATGACCACATGCCCTCATATACACAAACAACACAGCTCTTGTTGGGAATTAAGCCCATCAACCCCCTACCACCCACAAGGACTGGGCCTTCAAGTAGGGTCTGGGTGGGGGAGGATTCTGGGGGCTCTGAGTTTAGTTGTGGGGAGATGAGCCAGGCTGAGTCCATAGTGGGGAAGTCAGAGGACTCCAAGAGTGGTGGAAGCAGGGGCAGCTGCTTCATGTCATTGGAGCAGAGGCATAGTGGGCTCCCACTTTCCACACTTTAAAGCTCATGCTTGCAGCCCTGAACATGTATTGTGGGCTCAGGGCATTCAAGTCTGCATGGGAATCTTCTCTCTCCTGTGGCACTTCAAAGTCTGTGTCTTCAGCCCCATGTGCAGAGTTACAGAGAAAAGGCTCTTCATATGCTTCAAGGGAGATGGTGCCCCTGCATGGTACTATAAGGGCAGCACCTGCAACACTGAATATAGGGCTAAAGGTGCATGGCTCTGGGGAGGGGGAGCAAAATAATAATAAATTTATCTGAGATTTTAACCAGCAATCACAAATTTGAGTCAATCTTTCTACATTGTAGCTGGGCTCCAGGAGGCTGCTCACTGTCATCAGCCTCCCAGGCCACACAGCCTCAAGCAGCCTGAACACCAAGAATGACAGTGAACAAGTGCCACCTGAATATACTCCTCAGAGCAATAGATTGTATACTTAGGGTTTCTATCACTGGAAGTGTGATTCCATTAGTAGACATGTAATGTTTGCATGCACCCTAATTAATTTCAGGTTTATCATTTCTTAGTTACTCTGAGATCAGATATTCTCAATTTACTGCTAAGATTTCAACTTTCATCATGCAGAACTCCATCCTGTGGTTTGAGAGAGAAAGGTTAGTTTGGATGTTCTTTTCTTTTTGGTATAATAGCACCTCTGACTTTTAGCCTTCTTGCAACATAAGGTGAATTGAAAATGGGAATTGAATCCTTCCATAAATATGTTGGGACCCTAACTTAGCCACATCAGGTGAAGTATAACCTGTTTCTCTAAACTTTCCATTAACAACAAACATCAGATATTTACAGTTCTGGATAATATTCATCATGTTGATATGGGCCTTTTCAAGGGAAAAATGAAGAGTTGCTATGGAAGGTCATGGAGTATGTGGTCCCTACTCTTGCAGTGATGTCTTGTTCTTTTAAACTGTTGTAAAACATGCTTGGATAACACGGTGACTTGTAATATAATAATAATGTACAAAAATGCTGTGTGCTACACCAAGGCCATCAATCAGCAAGGAGTAGCAGCCCAGAAAAACAACATTGAAAATTAAAGTGTTACAAACACAAAACTGGCATGCCACTGAATGATTTATCCAGCACATATTCCTTTCCTCTCTCCAGATCCTCTGACAACCCTTTTTACCAGGCAAAGCAGGTTCCACGGTGGAGTTTAAGATAAAGGTAAATTTATGTTTAATGTATGAGAAATAACACCTGAAGAAGGATGTTTGTTCTTGAAAGCTTACAAAGAACAATTTTTCCAACTACTTATTTGGTGTAATAAAAAATATCACATTTACGCAAAGAACCTCATTTGCCTGTTTCTTTAGACCAGCACAGCTATAACCAACAACCCTGAAATGGTATACTGTAGAAGTTTGTGTAGCGAAGAAACAGTTCTTCTCTGCATACTCTTATGGACCAGATCCTGGCCATCCCCTCCTTGGTTATTAGAAAGCGAGTGAGAGGAGATTCCTGGTCTTGAAGTCCTTATATGGATGCTGGGATCAAGATAGTTATCATAATTCCTCTCCCTCCTTTAGGGTACTGCAGGTATTAGGTACCTGCATGGGGGTGTGGGGTTATTATTGCTTTTAAAATAATGTGCGTTTGTTAACTGAATATGATAAAGCCATAATGGTATGTGTAGAAAAGAAATGAAAAGGGAAATGTAAAGGAGCTTTGAGAGTGTGAATCCAGGAATACAGAGGAAAAGGAGTCTACTACCAAAGAACCCACTGTCACCCTTCTCCATTTTGGGGGGATTTATGCTAATCTGCAGACGTTGCAAAAGCAGAAGGCCAAAAGTCTGTTTGTAACTAGCCTAGTCAGCAAAGCGGGAAGAAACAGGGCATGGCAAATAGCATTCCCAGATAATGAAGGATAGAGATAAGAAATTCTCTCCCCTAGAAATGTAATTTTCACAAGGACATAGTAATCAGCTAATTGGCTTCTTCCAAGTCCATAGGAAAACAAGGTCAATCTGATCCCCAAAGTCTCAGTAAAAGAAATAAACTTGAATAAAACCAATCAGAGCATATCTATTAAAATTAGACGCATGTAAATAGTGGGTGTAAATGGAGGGAGAGGGGGGATTTTGGAGACCTCAGCAAATTCAAGATTACCTTCTGCTATTCTTCATGCTACCTGCCTCTTCCTTCCTGTGTCTTCTCAGCCAGTATGGGTAAGAATCTGTATTTTGCTGTTTTATTTAGCTTGATAGCCACTTAGGCAAGTGCTGTAGAGTGTAATCAATAAAGGACTACAGACCTGTCTTTTCCCTCTTTATCTGAAGTGGGTGCTTGCAATGAGGGAAGCTTGGGTTTTGGCTTGAGAAATAATGGTTGGAAGACAGCACATGGGAGTGAGAGGCTGCAACTGGGGAGACACACACCAGAGGCACAGGAACTGCATCAGGTCTGACTCTAGGGTAGGATGACCACCTTTTCAAAACTGCCCTCCCACGCTGGGTCCAGCATACTGGCCATGAATGCCCCAGGGTGGGCAGCCCCAAGCCCTCAACGGGAATCCCACATATTCCCCTCCCTGAGCACAAATCTTGGAGGGAATGTGCCTCCCCCTCCCCATATCTCCCTCCTTGGGAGTGCTTGCAGCAAATGGGATCCAGCCCTGCTGCTTACCCTCCAGATGAGCAGACTGTGGCTCTGTCCTGTTCCCCAGCCAGGCCCCATGGCTCTGCATTCCCACCCAGGTCCTGGGCCCCAGGGCCAATTTACCACCCTGACTGGGCAGTGCCCATGAGAGACTCACCATGGAAACCTCAATCTGCACCCCCCACATCACTTATGCCCTCTGACCCCACAAAACCTACCTGTAGGCAGCTTGAGGACTTGCTGTCCACCACTGCCTGGCTGTATTGCTGGCCACCTGAATGTGTGTGCATGCACACATGCATGTGGTGCCCCCTGTATCCCACCACCTGCAGCCCCAAGCAGGAAACAGAAAACCCGGATCCCTGCACATGATACCGCTATGATTAGACTGTGTTGAGGGGAATCTGGGACAAATGCTGTCCTGGAGTCATTCAGCCTGGAACCCAAACTAGTTGTTTTGGGACATTTTGGGACTGTCCCACCTAATTAGGGACCAGTTGTCACCCTACTCTAGCAAGCTGCAGCTATCCAGATGCAAAACAGAGGTCAAGAGCTGCATCAGGGCTGCTCAGAGAGAGTAAGAAGCCAGGGAGATGTGAAGTGGAGGTGCAAGAGCTGAAGCAGGCCTTACTGGGGAGTGGAGGCTACTAAAACATGTTAGCAAAGGCCTGGGAGCTTCAGTGGGGGTAGTTCTGGAGGGATGGCAGCCAGTGAGATTCATGGAAGGGACCTGGAAGCTACAGCTGGGCCAATTTGGTAAACCATGATGGCAGGGCTCAGATGTGGAGCCCAGATTTGCAATGGAGCTGAATCTGTGGGCTACAGCGGCAGGGCACAGGTGCGCTACCTGCATGGACAGGAGACTGGTTTGAAAGCCCAGCAGGAGACTCCATTGTAGTCTTGTCATTCTAAAGACCTAATAGTCCTGGGTTTTTGGTAAAAGTAGAGGCTCATGTAGGTTATACTAGATTGGGGCAACCAAAATACAGCCCACAGGCGAGATCAGGCACTCCAGGTCACACCATATCCTTCATCCAGCCTGTAGGCATCCATCAATAAATTATACCTCATGCAGCCTTCCACCCATGAGGGTGGGAGCAAGGTGCCCAGGTATACACCCCCACCCCCCCCCAAAAAAGTCCTGGGACCTGTACAGCAGGGGGCAGAGAAGGTAGCTGGTTCCAGTGTGGAGCTTTTCCCAGTGCTGCATGAGTGTGGGAGCTGCAGGCACACCATGTGGATGCCCTGCAATAGAGGTGGGCTAGACAGTGCTGGTGAGAGCTATGTGCCACCCAGCACCAGTGCCTGCATGGGGCATGAGTGCCCTGACCGCCCCTGCATGCTGCTGCTTCTGGAAGTGGAGGCTGCATGCCATGTGATGGAGTGTGTGGGTGGGTCCCTAAACACCCCCACCCTCCCTCACACCCCGCAAATCTCACACACCAACACCCTGCTTCCACAACCACCCCCATATACACCCCCAACATACCTTATACCCCCTACACACATACAGCCACACCCCCTCCCAGCCCCCACCAGATGCCTCCCAGATCCCAACATACACACACACCTCCCCCCACATAATAATCAAGAGTAAGACTTCATTTTTGAGTTATTATGCAATCCCCTCTATATACAGTATGCAAACATAAATTATGACAAATATTTTTTGTAATAAAATGTAAATGTATTGTAGTAAGTGTCTGACTTTAAGTGTCTGATATGGTATTTTTCTGGTTCCAAGATGGCAACCCTTCCCTCCCTAAAGGAGTATTTTGGGGGCGGGGTGGGGGCAAGAGGAGGGCTGTCCAGTGGTAAAGGTCAGGGGCTAGGAGGCAGGACGTCCAGTTCCAAGATGATGAGCAAGGGGCAGGGGCAATTGTCAAGGGGTGGGGCTACCCATGCATCGCTTGTCAGTCTACCAAAACTCATTAAGAGGCCCTATAGCTGAAATAATTTCCTGCCCCTGTACTACATGATCCCTGCTCTGTCCCAGTAATGACGATCATAGTAGATCTTGCAATAGCCTATAAATTATGAGATTATTTTGGGCACTGTTAGCAAGCAGTTGAAGCATCTTTCACCACAAGCTTCCAACCATTATGAGAAATTGCTAACTAGGGAACACCAGTACTCCAGAATAATAGAGATATTGGTAACTTTTCACATCTGATTTTGAAGGATAGCTCAGAAATCTTTTTTCACTCTCTTTTAATACTAACACAATATATATTTTTGTAATTTATCAGGTACTAAAGAAGAGCACCAGCTCAGATCTGCTTGCTTTTCTCTACAGAGTCTTTGAAATCAAGTAGCAACCTGTCAGCTGCCTCTGGCATGGGAAGAGGTGTCATAGATCAGAGCACTTAAATAGGTCAGATATTTTTAAAGTGCCATAGTTTCACAAAAAAAAAAACAGTCTTTTAAATAATAACAAAAAAGTTTCTTTCTCTGTGATGCTGGGAAGTTTAAGGCCCCTGACATTTCCTTTCTGACCTTGCATCAGTACTCATAGGGGCAGAATCCAGAGACTAACTGGTTTCAAAAAGCTCTTTAAAGACGGAAGTGCCATCTCAGCTACAGACTATCATACAATAGATACCTAAACATAATACTGTGTTAACTTTAGAGAGAGAAAAAATAAGCAAGTGTACCAAAGAAGCATTTTAATGATATCTTGCCAATAGATTTAACTGACCTTTTGATGAGTGTATGAGTTCACAAGAGAACAGAACAGCAAACTCACTGGGCGTGTGTACAAGTGAATTTGTGTGTGCCTAAACTTAATGCATCTTAGCCTAAGGATGTACCCGGATTGAGGTCCTGGAGGAGCAGGTGAGCGAACTCTAGGAAGGGGTGAGCAAGCTTCAGGGGATCAGGGCTGCAGAGGATGAGATTGATGGATACTTTAATTCTCTGCAGGACCAGACACCTAGTGTGAGACATCATGGAAGAGTCCCAGGACAGCTGAATAGAGGATGGTCACCTCCAAAGCTAAACAGCATGCAGCTGTGACTACTTCCCAAACACAACTGGGGAACAGATACGAAGCCCTGGCAACACTGGAGGATGATGCAGCAGAGGAAGCCACAGTTGAAGACACATCCACAACAAACACCAGGCATGCTGAGTGACAACCAAGCAGTCGGAGGAAAAGTCATCATGGTGGGTGACTCCCTCCTCAGAGGCACGGAGGGGCCTATCTGTCAACCGGATCCCACGGCACAGGAGGTTTGCTGCCTATCCGGAGCCATGATCTGGGACATCACTGTGAGGATTCCTGACCTCACCTGGTACTCTGATTACAATCCCATGATCCTCATCCAAGTGGGCATGAATGATATGGTCAGGAGTAGTCAGGACTGTGTCATAAGTGACTACAGGGCTCTAGGGGACAGGCTTAGGAAGTTGGGGGTACAGGTGGTTTTCTCATCCATCCTTCTGGTCAGCAGTCACCATCAGCATCAGGACACCTGCATCAGGGAAATCGACCGGCAGCACCAGAGTTGGTGCCATCATGTGGGTTTTGGCTTCTATAACCATGATCTGCACTTCCATGAGAGAGGAATCCTGGGACTAGATGGTCTTCATCTCTCATCTAAACGTAAGATTCTCTTCTGTTAGTTTTCTCATCCATCCTTCTGGTCAGCAGTCACCATCAGCATCAGGACACCTGCATCAGGGAAATCGACCGGCAGCACCAGAGTTGGTGCCATCATGTGGGTTTTGGCTTCTATAACCATGATCTGCACTTCCATGAGAGAGGAATCCTGGGACTAGATGGTCTTCATCTCTCATCTAAACGTAAGATTCTCTTCTGTTACAGGTTGGTTGATCTCCTCCAAAGAGCTTTAAACTAGGTTCATTGGGGGATGGGGAAGCAGAGGATAAGGAAAACCTAGGATCAGTGAGCCATGAGCAATGCACTGGATCAGCCCAGGTAAACACTAAGGTAAGCGGGGGGGGTCGGAAGGGGCCTGAGCAGATCATCAAGTCCGACGCCCTGCCATGGCAGGAAAGAGAACTGGGGTCAAACAGCCCCAGCAAGGTGTTCATCCAGCCTTCTCTTAAAGACCCCCAGGGTAGGAGCCAGCACCACTTCCCTTGGAAGTTGGTTCCAGATCCTAGCCACCCTGACTATGAAGTAGCGCCTCCTGATATCCAGCCTAAATCTAGCCTCTGCCAGCTTGTGACGGTTATTTCTTGTCACTCCTGGTAGTGCTTGGGGGAACAGGGACTCCCCCAATGCCTGGTGGACCCCCCTGACCAGTTTGTAACAGGCCACTAGATCCCCCCTCAGCCTTCCCTTGTGGAGGCTGAACAGGTTCAGGTCCCTTAACCTCTCCTTGTAGAGCCTGCTCTGCTGACTTCTGATCATGATCATGCAGGTGGCCCTCCTCTGGACCCTCTCCAAGTTGTCCACATCCCTCCTGAAGTGCAGCACCCAGAACTGGACGCAGTACTCCAACTGCGGCCTGACCAGTTTTACAAAGAGGGAGAGGATCACCTCCTTGGACCTGCTCGAGATACATCTGTGGATACATGACAAGGCGTGGTTGGCTTTCCTGACCATGTCCCCACACTGTCAGCCCATGTTCATTTTGGCATCAATAATGATGCCAAGATCCTTCTCTGCCTCTGCACTGACTAGAAGGGAGTTCCCCAGCCTGTAGGTATGCTGCTGGTTCTTCCTCCCCAGGTGCAGCACCTTGCACTTGTTAGTGTTGAAACCCATCCTGTTCTCATCTGCCTACCCCTGTAACCTGTCTAGGTCTGATTGCAGCCTATTCCTCCCTTCTAGTGTGCCCACTTCTCTCCACATCTTAGTGTCATCTGCAAATTTGAACAGGGTGCTTTTTACAGCTTTGTCCAAGTCGCTGATGAAGATGTTGAACAGTGTGGGCCCAAGGACCGAGCCCTGCAGAACCCCACTGCCCACATCCCACCAGGTTGAAAATGACCCATCCACCACCACTCTCTGGGTGTGGCCCTCCATCCAACTATTGACCCATTTAACTGTGTAGGTGTTGATGCCACAGTCCCCTAGTTTTTTAATGAGAATGTGGTGAGAGACAGTGTTGAAGGCCTTCCTAAAGTCCAGAAAGACTACATCCACTGCTTCACCTGCATCTAAGGATTTTGTGACCTGGTCATAGAAGACAACCAGGTTGGTCTGACAGGACCTGCCTCTAATGAACCCATGTTGGTTGCCCCTAAGCATAATCTCCCCTTCTGGCCCCTTGAGGACATTTGCCAGGATAATTCTCTAAAAAAGCTTACCCAGGACCGAGGTAAGACTGACTGGCCTATAGTTTCCTGGGTCCTCCTTCCTCCCTTTTTTGAAAATGGGAACCACATTCGCCCTTTTGCAGTCCTCTGGTACCATGCCAGAGCACCATGAGTGCTCATAAAGCCATGCCAGGGGTCCTGCAAAGACCTCTGCTAATTCCTGCAGCACTCTCGAGTGGAGATCATCAGGACCTGCTGATTTAAATACATTCATTTCCTCAGATAGTGGGGTTCTACTATAGACCACCATACCAGAAGGATGAGCTAGACCTGGAATTCTCTAGACAGGTCTCAGAGGCCGTATGTTGAGAGATATGGTTGTCATAGGTAACCTAAACTACCCTGACATCTGCTGGGAGGAGCAGTCAGTCCAATGTCATACAGGACCTAACCACTCATGTAGGTGCATACAGGATCTCCACCTAATGCAGGAGGTATAGGATCTCACTAGGGGAAATGCCTTGCTGGACTTGGTGTTACCTACAGGGGGTGACCCAGTGCGGAATCTGCAGGTACAAGGTAACCTAGGGGACGGTGACCATTGATTGATTTAATTCACTAACCAGTAAAGAGTGGGTAAATTAACCAGCAGGGCTTAAGTACTAAACTTCAGAAAGGCTAACTTCAGTGTGCTCAGGAGATTAGTCAGTGAGGCGTTAAAGCTCAAGAGCATTGGTGAAATGGGGGTCCAGTGGTCATTCCTCCAGGGGGCGATCCTCTGGGCGTAGATGGAGACAATCCCAGTGTGCATAAAAAGGGGCAAAGGGGCTAAGAAGCCCTCTTGGCTGAACAGGGAAGTCCAGGAAAGCCTAAAGGCAAAGAAAGAGGTATACAGGCTGTGGAAACAGGGGGTAGGTACCAAGCAGGAGTCTACCTCCCTGTTTCACATTTGCAGGGAATCAGGGAGACCAAAGCAAGATTAGAACTCAGGCTGGTGACAAAAATAAGGACAAAAAAAAGTCCTTCACATATATAAGGAGCAAAAGGAAGGTGCAGGGTAACATAGGACCCCTACAGGACAAACTAGGGCAGTTGGTGACAAAAAGCGGGAACAAAGCTGAGCTCTTCAATGAGTTCTTTGCATCTGTATTACTAGACACAGACCAAGATGTATCTCCCAATTGGATTGTATATAGACACAGAAGGGACAACAGCCCACCAACTGTTAGCGCAGACTTAGTGAAGGGACACTTGGAGGGGCTGGATGTGTTACAATCAGCAGACCCAGATGAATTTCCTCCAAGGGTGCTAAAAGAATTGGCCAGTGCCATAGCAGAGCCGTAGGCATGGCTGTCCGAGCACTCATTGTGCTCCAGTCAGGTCCCATAGGACTGGAAAAGGGCTAATGTTGTCCCTATTTTCAAAAAGGGGAGGAGGGAGGAACCGGGGAACTATAAGCCAATTAATTTCATCTCTATCCTTGGGAAAACTCTGTAAAAATCATTAAGGATCACATTGGTGGGATCCCAGCATGGAAATAATGCTGAAAGGAAATCATCACAGATTCATTGCACATTGATCCTGCCTGACTAACCTGTTTTCTTTTTATGATCAGGTCACAAAATGCTTAGATGCAGAAATTGAGGTAGATTTCTGTGTGGTATCACATTCTGTTCTTGTAAATAAACTGATAGGCTGTGATGTAGATGATTACATGGTCAGGTGGATGGCAAATTCACTTAGGGGTCTCACCCAGAGAGTGGTGGCGGGTCAATATTGACCTGGAAAGATGACAGTGGAGTCCCACAAGGCTCAGTCCTTGGACCAGTGCTATTCAATGTCTTCATCAGTGACTTAGGCAAGGGTGTGGAGAGCACCCTGTCCAAGTTCACAGGTGATACCAAATTATGGGACAAAGTTAACACACCAGAGAGTAAGGACCAGATCCAGGTGGATCTGGAAAGGTTGGAAAAAATGAGCAGAACGAAATAGGATGCAGTTCAACAAAGACATGTGCAAAGTGCTGCACCTGGGCAAAAAGAACTACCAACACACTTACAGGCTGGGGGAGGACCTTCTCACCAGCACAGCAGCAGAAAGGGATCTTGGAGTCATAGTTGATTCCAGGATGAACGTGAGTCATCAACATGATGAAGTGATCAACAAGGCTAACCACGCTTTATTGTGCATTAACAGATGCATGATGAACAAGTCCATGGAGGTGATGCTTCCTCTCTATGCGGCACTGATCAGCCTGAAGTTGGAGTGCTGCATCCAGTTTTAGATGCCGCACTTCAAAAGGGATGTGGAGAATCTTGAGAGGGTTCAGAGGAGGGCCACTCATATGGTCAGAGGCCTGCAGGCAAGACCGTATGAGGAGAGGCTGAGGGACCTAGATCTCTTCAGTCTTGCAAAAGAAGGCTGAAAGGTGACCTTGTTGGCTGCCTATACATTCATCAGGGGAGGGCAGCAGGGAATAGGATATGCTGTATTTACTAGGGCACACCCTGGAGTAACTAGGAACAATGGCCACAATGTGATGGAGAGTGAATTTAGGTTGGACATTAGAAAGAACTTCTTCACAGTAAGGGTTGCCAGAATCTGGAATGGGCTTCCAAGGGAGGTGGTGCTTTCCCTTTTCCTGGGGGTCTTTAAGAGGAGACTGGACAAGCACCTAGCTGGGGTCATCTGACCCCAG
>NW_005842020.1:1253525-1268721 GCF_000455745.1 Alligator sinensis | reverse complement strand
TCCTGCTGAGGGCAGGGGGTCAGACTTGATGACTTACTGAGGTCCCTTCGAACCGTACCATCTATGAAACTGTGCACTGCCCCTTTCCAATCTGGTACAGTCGAGGTCCCACCTCCTCCAAAAAATAGGCTGCAACAGAGCTAATAGGGCCAAAGAGGGGTAGGTGTACACAAATGGTCCCTTTGGGTTCCTGAGGTTAAGTTTGGCAATCATGGGTTTTGGCTTACTTCATGGCATCTAAGTCTTCAATGCTTCCACAAAAGGTGTACATATGTATGTGCTGTGGCTGTTATACTGCACATGGTCATCATGACAGCACATGGTCAGCACAGCTACACATCCAGGACTAGAATGCCTCTGGATGTACCAAAAATTCCCTGTAGGCAACCAAAAAATGACCACTTAGACCACTAAAAACAATCAGAAAAGAATAGAATGTCACCCTTGCTGTGTTAACTTTTGTAAGTCACACAAAGCCAAGTTTTTCCCCAAATTCTTAGGAGCTTCAGTCCAATTGATTTCCATGGGACATGTCTACATGTGCATATTAATGTGAATCAATAAACTCTGGAGCTTATTACTTCACAGTTTATTGCTCTGGGAGCACTGTTTGCATGTGTACCAGGGAGTGCAACATGTTGAGTCTACTCAGAGCTGCCCTGGCTGGCAAGGGCCTCCAGGGGACTTCCTCCAGCTCAACGTGCTGCAGAGGTGCTGGATGGGGCATGAGGGTGCTTCAGTGTGGAACTAGCTGGCAGGCAGTCCCTGCAAGGAAGCACCCTCATGCTCCAGACAGCCCCATCAGTGTCTACACATGTGCTGCTGCAGAGTAAAAAAGTATTGTACTATCCTGCTGCAGAGTAAATTAGTTTAGGGAGGAACTAAACTAATTTAGTTTGTTTAGTTCCTCCACCAGTCTAATAGGGTTGCTCGTGTAGGTGTGCAACATTTACTGTGAAGCTAATTAGTCTACTGCACAGTAAAGATCTCATGTAGATGAGCTCATTCAGACTCAGGCTCCTAAGTCAGTTTGGTGCTTTTTAAAAACTGTAGCCTTATTCCAAATTTCCAAAGAAGTGTCTACTAATTTTGAATCTCTCAGTTTTGATTTCCAAACCTGAGAAACCTCAATGTTTCTGGTTGAGAATCCCAAAAGTATGTGATCTGGCATTAGCAAACATCTTTGAAAATGTTGGCTTTAACTTCTTCATTGGCCACCCTGATCCCCTAGTCCATGAGGTCTGTTTCATGGTAACTAGGGTCAGGAGGGACCTGAACAGGTCATCTAGCCTGACCCCCTGCCACAGGCAGGAATGAATGCTGGGTTCACAAGACCCCAGACAGGTGATCGTCCAACCTCCTCTTGAATATGCCCAAGGTAGGGTCGAGGACCACCTCCCTGGGAAGTTGGTTCCAGATTTTGGCCACCCTAACTGTAAAATATTGCCTTCTGATCTCCAACCGAAACCTATTCTCCATCAGCTTATGACCATTGTTCCTCATCACCCCAGGTGGTGTTGGGGAGAAAAGAGCTCTGCCTATTTGCTGTTGCTCCCCCCTGATGAGCTTGTAGGCAGCCACCAGGTCCCCCCTCAGCCTCCTCTTGCTAAGGCTGAACAGG
The DNA here is from genome assembly GCF_000455745.1 of Alligator sinensis. Taxonomy (NCBI): domain Eukaryota; kingdom Metazoa; phylum Chordata; order Crocodylia; family Alligatoridae; genus Alligator; species Alligator sinensis. The sequence continues at coordinate 1,267,100 of NW_005842020.1, read as the reverse complement.
TTCAGGTCCTTCAGTCTCTACTCATAGGGCCTGTCCTGCTGCCCTCTCACCAAGTGGGTGGCCCTCCTCTCACCCTTCCCCTGGCTGGCCACAACACTTTTGAAGTGTGGCGCCCAGTACTGGCCGCAGTACTCCAACTGCGGCCTGACCAAAGTTGCATAGAGGGGGAGTATCACCTCTCTGGACTGGCTTGAGATGCACCTTTGGATGCATGACAAGGTATAGCTGGCCTTGCTGGCTGCGGTCTGTCATTGGCAGCTCATGTTCATCTTGGAGTCAATAATGACTCTGAGATCCCTTTTTGCCTCTGTGCTTTCAAGAAGGGAACTCCCCAGGGGAGTTTGTTGCCTCCCAAAAGCACGTATCCAGGCTGTGGCAGCAAGGATCCCTAAACTTGTCTGGCCCTCTGATCATTACCTCTTACTCCAGAATGCTTTAGATTATACATAAGGAAATACTTCTTCACAGTTTGTGTATCCAGAGTCTGGAACAGACTCCCCCCAGAGGTGGTAAGTTACCTTCCCTGGAGATCTTCAAAAGATGACTCGGCACATACATCGCCAGGGTCATGTGACCTTACTAGTCTTTCCTGCTTCATGAGGTCCCTTCCAGCCCCTAACTTCTATTAATCTGTTAATTTATGCATCTGTAATATATCTGGCACAAATGTCTAACTCACTAGGATATTTCTAGGTTTAAACTGGTGTGAGTATGTGTGGCGGGCAGTAGGGAGTGCTACTGTGCTGAGTCCCTGAGGGTACTCTACCCACTTAAAGAACTTGGAGTGCTTCCCTCAGTCTGAAGCACAAACAGTGGTCTCCCTCAGTTAGCCGAACCAAGGGGACCCCAAGGCATAATCTAGACCCACTCCCAATCAGTCCCCCATGCTAGGTATAGAGGAGAGCTTTATTGGTTACAAGGAGTAGGTTTGGAATAGGGTACAGGGTAGAGCAATATCAGAGAAATCCCATAGAGCAAACTGGCATGGCTGGGTAGCCTTTGATCACACATCTGCGCTACTGCAAGCTATAGACAGCTAGCTTACTTACAAGTATCATCCAGAGATGGGTGGAGATTCCCTCTGGAGGCAGGAAGTTCATTGATCATGAGTTTCAAGAGAGAGAGCAAATTCCAGATGGTCCAGTTCTTCTCTCTCTATGAGTTTCCATCATGGCTACTGCCCCTCCTCCTGGGCAGTCCTTAACTTACATAGATCTTATGATCTCATTTACCTGGTCCATTGGAGGCCAGCACCTGTTAGCTGCTAGCCAACCAATTTGAAATACATCACTGATTGCCAGGAAGACTGGCAGGGTCTCTAGAACAATTGGGATCCCAAGCCCCTCACCCAGGTATGTGATGCCAGTCATGTAGGAAGAGGGAGCAGGTTTCCCCCCTCCCTCAGGAATGTATCTAACTCAAGGTACCTAAAGAGGTGCTGTCTTCAGGGCCCATGTTAACCAAATTGTCACAGAGCAGAGTTTTTGCGGAAAGACAGAGGCGGCATTCTGCCACAGTGTACATTTTAGGTGGCCTTGTCATTCATTCTAGCTGCATAGATCTGTATGATTCATCAGTATGATTTTTGTAAAGACCTATCCACTCTGTATTTTAAATGGAATATGATTTTTTTCTGGCATAGGACTATTTCAAATGTTTAAGTAAGTGGTTGCTAAGACATTGTGTGTGGGTGGAGGTGAAGGGGGGGTCATATGTTAAAGGGTGTTCTTCCTAATTAGGTTTGAAGTTCCCCCCGCCCCCCAAGGCAAACCTGTCACAACTCATTTTTTCCATGGTACACTGGGGCTAACAAGTCTTGCAAGCCCTAAGGCCTTGGCATAAGAGGTGGCCTCAGCAGGTTTTCCTCTCAGCTCAATGAACTGGAGACAAATAGAATGCAATTAATATTTAGTCTCAAACACTAAGGGTTCATTGACCATGAAAATCATTTGGGTCACCACTTTAAAATCTGGCATAACTCAAATTTTGTGATTTCCAATGTTCAGATTTTCAACATATCTTCATAGCTTTTGCCTTTTTTTCTTTTTTTATTTCTTTACTCCTTCTGGCTTGAGAGACTGTGAGTCCTGCAAGTTAATTTAATTCTTTAACAGTGTAGGCCTTTATATTTGAATATGTCAGGCCAGGTTCCCTCCTGATTTGCACCCTGGATAGCCACTTTCACCTCTAGAAAGGGAGTGTAAAATTCTCATTATTTTTCTCAGTGACTAAATAAATGGCAATATGTTGAGTAAACATATCCATTCCTTAAATCTCCTTATATTATTTTTGAGTATTCATTTGTTTTTAATCAAAGTCATGACTTTTCTTGATTAGTGTAATAAAATCATGTTCCCTAACCCTGTGGCAATAGTGCCTTCTTCTAACATAAGGTATGATATTATCTTGCTACAGGATTAGGACAAAATCATTGCCATAATGCAATCTTAACATACTGTTATTAGTAGAGACTTTTTGTTAGTAGAGAGGAAGGGAGGGTGACTTGATGACTCTTGCTATTAAAAAAAAAGTTCAATCATTTTTTAAACAGTAATGCTTTATAACCTCTCACAGCTGAGCACTTCCTTGCATGTTGATCTTAATAAGACTGTACACTATAGTGAATAAGATCTACTCAGTTGGCCCTGAGGGAACATGTCAAGAAGTTGAAGTTATTTAATTCAAAGTGCTGTATCTGATTTATACAAAATCATACAGTTCATCTTTGCCACACCCAAATGATAGGTTTAGTAAGGTGCATAGTTGGATAATGCATATATATATTTGCAAAACTGGGGAGTTTGGGGAATAATGAACCTGAGTTGTTGGGGGAACTGAATACTAAAAATAGCTCAGAGATCCTGGGGTCTGGTTCACTGTCCAACCATCATCCCATCTGTAAGTATGTTTTGGGTTTTTTTTTGCATTTCCATTGCTTGATCTTAATGCTAGTTAAACTAATGTTTAGCTTTCCAATAAAGTGATTGTCTTGAAAAGAAACAGTCATGCTCCATCTTTATTCCAGAGCCCTATCTAATAAAATAAGTTCCCTTTGTCTTAATTTGGGGATGGAGAGTTTCCCTTCATTCAGCATACATGAGACATAAAGGACCTAATGCTTAATGGATGTTGAGCTATGTCAGTCCTTTCTGTTTTGTATCATACTGATGGATGGTCTAATTAGCACCTTTCAGTAAGGCAATAAAACAATAAAGGGTAAGATAGTGTAAACTGGCCATGAACACACACACACACACACACACACATATTACACAAAATTATTAGAGATATACATTTATCTACACTTTGATCAGATAAATGTAAATGTATTTGTGGCACTTAAACTTTTAGAATTGGACTGAACCAGTCCTCTTGTGGACATGGAAGTTTTCAATTAATTGGGATTTATGTTCCTGTAAAAGTTATACTTCTGGAAGAAATGATTCCCTATCTTCTTCCTTCACCAAGACGGAATGTTAAATTCCACTAATTTGTTTCTTTATTACCTTACTGTTTTCACTGGCAATACTGCTTTGTTTTCACAACCTTTGAAATGTAGTGCAAATATAACTATTCAAACTAAAATCTAATATATTTAGTTATATCAGTTATTTCTACAAACATGTATAAGATATGATATAGTATATTTGAATAATTTAATTTAATTTAAGGCCTTGTATCCTTTGTTTCATTTGATCTGGTTCAACTGGGGGAATACCTAGACTGGGAATTCTTAAGTCAGCTCATGGGGGTAGTTAGGTCAAAAGACGTGGTCATCATGGGTGACCTGAACTTTCCAGACATCTGCTGGGAAGAGCAGCCAGCCAGGTCTGACTGCTCATGTAAGTTCCTAGCCGAAATACAGGACCTCCATCTAACCCAGGAGTTGTATAGCCCCACCAGTGGAGATACCTCGTTGAACCTGGTGCTGGCCACAGGCAATGACCTCATGAGGGGGCTGTGGGTGCTCGACCACCTGGGCGACAGCAATCATCGCTTGCTGGAATTAGAAGAGGTCATTGCGGGACCCCTGGCACGGCCTTATGAGCACTCGTGGTGCTCTGGTGTGGTACCAGATGACTGGAAAAGGGCCAATGTGGTTCCCATTTTCAAAAAAGGGAGGAAGGAGGACCCAGGAAACTATAGGCCAGTCAGTCTTACCTCAGTCCTGGGTAAGCTTTTTGAGAGAGTTATCCTGGAGCATGTCCACGAGGGGCCAGCAAGGGAGGTTATGCTTAGGGGCAACCAACATGGGTTCATTAGAGGCAGGTCCTGTCAGACCAACCTGGTCACCTTCTATGACCAGGTCACAAAATCCTTAGATGCAGAGGTAGCAGTGGACATAGTCTTTCTAGACTTTAGGAGGCCTTCAGCACTGTCTCTCACCCCATTCTCATTAAAAAACTAGGGGACTGTGGCATCAACACCTACACAGTCAAATGGGTTGCTAACTGGCTGGAGTGCCACACCCAGAGAGTGGTGGTGGATGGATCTTTTTTGACCTGGAGGGATGTGGGCAGTGGGGTCCCCCAGGGCTCGGTCCTCGGACCTGCACTGTTCAACATCTTCATCAGTGACTTGGACGAGGGGGTAAAAAGCACCCTGTTCAAATTTGCTGATGACACTAAGATGTGGGGGGATTTGGGCATGCTAGAAGGAGGAACAGGCTGCAATTAGACCTAGACAGGTTACAGAGGTGGGAGGATGAGAACAGATGGATTTCAACACTGACTAGTGCAAGGTGCTGCACCTGGGGAGGAAGAACCAGCAGCATACCTACAGGCTGGGAAACTTCTCATCAGTGCAGAGGCAGAAAAGGAACTTATTGATGCCAAAATGAAAATGGGCCTACAGTGTGGAGATGCAGTCAGGAAGGCCAACCACACCTTGTCATGCATCCACAGATGCATCTCGAGCAGGTCCAAGGAGGTGATCCTCCCCCTCTATGCAACACTGGTCAGGCTGCAGTTGGAGTTCTGCATCCAATTCTGGGTGCCGCACTTCAGGAAGGATGTGGACAACTTGGAGAGGGTTCAGAGGAGGGCCACTAGCATGATCAGGGGCCAGCAGGGCAGGCCCTATGAGGAGAGGCTAAGGAACCTGAACCTGCTCAGCTTTCACAAGAGAAGGCTGAGGGGGGATCTAGTGGCCTGTTACAAACTAGTCAGAGGGGACCAGCAGGCATTGGGGGAGTCCCTGTTCCCCCAAGCACTACAAGGAGTTACAAGAAATAACGGTCACAAGCTGGCAGAGGATAGATTCAGACTAGACATCAGGAGGCGCTACTTCACAGTCAGGGCAGCTAGGATCTGGAACCAGCTTCCAAAGAAAGCGGTGCTGGCTTCTACCCTGGGGGTCTTTAAGAGGAGGTGAGATGAATACCTTGCTGGGGTCGTTTGAACCCAGTACTTTTTCCTGCAATGGCAGGGGGTCGGACTCGATGATCTGCTCAGGTTCCTTCCGACCCTACCAACTATGAAACTATGAAACTGGATATGCTAATTTCTTTCTTTCCTTTGATGACCAAATTGGTTGCTTGCAAAGATTCATATTGCAGGCACGTAGAAGCAGGCTTTTGAGGCCTTCTGCTTTAGCCACACTTCTACAACTTAACTCAAAACTTCTTTAGTAGGTTATGGTACTGTTAGAATGATGTTTTAGCCATAATGGTTCAGTAATTATGCAAAAGACAAGGACATTTTTTGAGGGTGTGGCATCTTTTATTGGACTATCTGCATGGTTTGAATAAAGATAGACGAGCTTTTGAATGCAGTACATTCTTCATCGGGTCTCTCTTTTTAGTTAGACACTTATAGCAGCAACATACATTTTCAATCTTATTGAAATATATTGTTGAGAGTAGGTGCACAAGGGCCTGGGACTCTTCCAACCTGGTGTCCTTCTAACAAGTAATGACAGGGTGGAGGAGCTTAGCTATCACTCAGGTTCTCTTGCATGTTTTCTCTCTCCTGTCATAGCTTTGATGTTGCATTAATTTGGGAGCTACTTCCAACAAGTGACACCTTTGGCCTGTTAAAAGAGTCTCTTCATGGTGCTCCACCTCCCCTATACCCCACCCTTAACACATCCACACTTTTCTATGATATTCTGACCTCGGGCTGTGGTGGGGAGGGTAAAGGCCCACCCCACCCCACTAGTACATTGAACATGTGCACTGAGCTAGATTCCTGTTTTTCTCTTCTTTGGTCTCTTCTTTCTAATCAGTGTACCATTCACCTTAACCCAGTTGAGGGGATCTTCCCCAACAAAGTCAAAACTTTGGGCCCAAAGCCCCTTTAAGCCAGTCCCATCAGATGCTGCTTCCAACAGTTCAAAACCAAAACTAAAAAATGTACTAAGTGGCTCCACTTCTCAATCAATGTCCAGTCCTCTGAGCAGGGCACAAACCTCTCCGGGCACTTTTCCCCCTTTTAATTTCCAGTCCCAGGGGCAAAGACAAACCCCTCTGGTTGCTCTGCTTATGAAGTAATATTGTAACTTATGGACAGTGAACCAGCAGTTTCCCACTGGGAAACTGAGGTGCCCGGTGGTTCTTTCCAAGTCCCTCAGCTCACCCCTACTATTCCTGACCTGTTATCTTCTTCAGGCAGGAACAACCCTCATGGCTCAAGTGGCTCCCACTTTGTTCTGGCCCCTCAGTACCAGATTCATGTGGACCTTCTTGGATCCAGCTATCTCTAATCTGTAGGAAGCAATGGTTCTGGAACCACTGTGTGAAGCTCTGTTTACTGCTGGCATTCTCCATTCTGTTTAAGGTAGGTAAGAGTGAGGGTTCATTCCTGGAGTTCTTCCCTTCTGCCCAGTCTCTTCCTCCACATATATATACACAAAATGGAGGCATTTGTGCCAGTCTCTCTAATGTGTTCCTTACACTTAAAAGTAGGCTGAAGTTACAAATGTAATAAGCCAATAAAAAAGAATTAGATACCCTGCAATAATCATCACTGCACAGAATTCAAATAACTAACCCCCCCAAAAAATAAAAAGCAGAACAAAACAAAGCACAACTGGCACTAATTTGATTAGAGCATGTGATGGAAAAATATGTTGATTTACCTAGTATGAAATTTCAAGGTCTCCACCATGACTAAGTCGTTCACTATGAATAACTGTACAGCTATGTTATTTAACAGTTGTAAAAATCAGAATGAAGGCCAGAGTTTGGATTGAAAAGAAAGCTGAACTGCCTTCCCATCTTGAATCTGATATCTCCAACTGGAGATATGTTGAGTAGAAGTCCCATAAGCTAACATTGTGTGTTGTCTTAGTCTATTAACCTAAGATTTTGATTCCTAATTTAGTCAGTCTTCCACTTTACAGTACTACTATATTAATTTCACTTGCCGCTCCTTTTCTTTATGGAAAATATTATAACATTTAATTCTAAAATATTATAATCTAATTTCTTTAAACTATGAGTTTAGAGTGGTCGATCATTTGAAGAGGCTACCTAGAGAAGCTGTAGCATCTCCATTCCAGGGAATTTTAAAAGAAAGATAGACAGACATTTGGTCCAGTTTCATCTTGAGCAGGGTCCTGGACTAGATGACTTCATGAGGTCGCTTCCAGTCCTACTTTCCTATAATCCTAAACCAGATCATGTTATAGACATCTGAAATAAGGAGATAATTCTTTGCTAAATTTCATCAAACATTTGGATGCTTATGTTGCTGGGATCCTTTGACCCTAGCTGACTTCCTGCCCCTTAGGCAGGGGGCTGGACCTGATGCTATTACAAGGTCCCTTCTAGCCCTAATGTCTATGAAATCTATTAAACAAATATGGTTGTATAGAAATTATACTAAAATTCTCTTAAATTTAATGGAGATTTAAAATTTTATAATGGGTACTTTGCATCATTTTATAGAAATCTGAAATAAGTATATTATTATTTGTTAAAAAGTCATAGAATATTAATATATTTTCTGTGCAACCATATTTGTTTAATAGCTATTACTTTGCAACAGTATTTTCCATAAGTGACTGCACTTATGGAACACTATTGTTTATACTGTGGTCACCCATAAACACTAGTGATTTTGCATTTAAAATCCATAGGTCTTCTCAGGGTGTGTGAGGTTAAGCAAACACACGTGTCTTTGTAGGATCTGCATCAGAATATAAATGCATTGCATGTTTGTTTTAAAGGCACAGTAGGTAATGAGGAGCACAGGAGGACAATATTTCTGAGACTGACAGGATGTCAAGGCTTTTGTTCTTCACATTCAGTAAAAACTGTCTGGCCTCTGCAGTATAAATCTAATTTAATATAAAACCTCTTTCTTTTTCAAAACTTGCTTGAAACCCCTATATTGATGTGATAGTAGTTACTAAAAATAGCTTCTTCCTTGTCAATGCATATAATTTGTGCAAGTTTTACAACTTTTACACTTAAATATGGCAAATCATTTACAAGTTTATATCTATAAAACTCGCCATGTATTTCATGGTCTTCCAGCTCATTTTTTAGATAAATATAAGCATTACTATCTGACTGTAGTTCGTAATAGTACAAGGCTATACCCAGAGCCATTAAAATAAGGAAGCAGAAATTCAGTTCTGTTGACTAACTACCTACTCATTCCATTTGGAAAAAAATAAAGGGGGTGAGAAGTAGCTGCTATTTGTTTCCAAATACCTCTGTAAAACAATTCTTGTCAAAAGCCCTAGGATATGAAGATGATTATCTAGTAAAGCATTTTCCTTGAAGATGCCAGCCACGTTTGTAGCATTCTGTATAGAAACAGAGCAGTGAGTAAAATTTATTCGCTATTTAAGGCAAAATGACCTAATTTTCCCTTTAAGCAATTATTACTTTGCAAAATCCACACTATATATTTTTGTCATTAAAATGCACTCATTCTAGAGAAGACAGCAATATATTGGAAATTTAAGAGGGGAAAATTATTTTGTAAAACAACACATTGTGACTAAATTACTTTTGAAACTATACTTCCAAACAGATTCTGAACAAAACAATCAAACCATGCTCTATACATTAGAATTCTTTTAGAACAATCACAACATATCGTAGAGTCAAACAAGTCAGTCAAGTCTCAGTGCATGCCACTAGAACCTTTTTGAAAAGATTGTCACTGGTGTGATGAATGCTTTCAAAAGGTAAAGAGACTGATGGCAGGATGGAAGGATGAAACAAATGACATATCCTGCATTTTGGATGTGATCATTATTTATCAATGCAGCTGGTTCAAACTTTTTATGCTTATTGTGCAATCTAATCATAAAGCTGTTACCCGTCTTCAAGTCTTCTGGGGGAGGTTTTCATGAGAAACACCACTTCTCATAATAAACCTCACAATAAAAATAATTAAAAAAAAATACTTGTAAATAAATGGGAGCATATTTCTAAATCAGTGGGAAACTGGATATGAAATCTTTATACAGAATAATTATTTTTTTTTGGTTAAGATACTCAAAATGACCTTCCTTCCCTTTTTTTGTTTTATTCAAAGGCTCAGATAGTTTCCCTAGGTCCCTACATTTTTAATATGATAGGGATTCAATCATTTCCTGTTTTATGAGTGGGTGTAAGTGCACATTTTTCTTCAATAATGGACTTTCTTCTCACTGGTAACTCACTATACCTATTTGTTACCGATAGCAACAGACTTAAACAAGTCCAAATGAAACCATGTCAGTCTAGAAGGAATGTCAATACCAACTGTTTTATAACTTGGTTAAAATGTTTAGATCATCTTAATTTATACAACTGAGGTTGGCCTACAGCATCTGACTAATAAAAGGGGTAAGAAATCTACCAGTAATATGAGGCATAGTTTTCCTTGAGCTCCCTTAAAGCTACCTAGAAATTGTTTTAGTTTGCACTCATTAATGGAGTTACAGGCCCAAATTTCTTAATTTGGGACAAGTGGTAAAGAGCATTGATTTTACAGCAAAAGAATGAGGGTCTGCCTTTGATTTAACTAGTTCCAGTGAACCCGTATCCTGCGGAGAAGAGCATAGAGCACAAAAATTCCCATTACAGCTGGCACTCACTAACACTCTTATTGTCATGATCACGATCAGTTCACAGACAATCTGCAAAAAGAAAGACTCAGAATTCACTGAATAAATTACTTGTTATAATTGACTACTGCCTTCAATTAGGTATTTAAAATATATAAACTGGCAATTGCTTATCAAACATTTTGATGGTCAGATACAGGCACTGCTGACCCAAATCTTCATGCCGTGGCCCTTTAGTAGTCTTTTTCAACTCTATATTAAATAGGTTTAAACAGTAGCATAACTAGTGTGGGGCAAGTGGGGCATCAGTCCTTGGCACTACCTTAGAGGGGTGCCAGTGTGTTCCTCTCCTACCAGGCATCTTTGCCACAGAGGTGCCACTTTGCACAGTCATAGGAGTCAAGCAAGCACATCCCAGCACCAAGCAAGGTACCTGGGTGCAGAAGGTAAATGAAACCCCCTCCCAGGCTCCACTGTGCAAGGCAAAGCCCTATGCCAGGGGCTTGGGGGAGGTGGGGGGTGAGAAAACAGAGCACCAGGAGGGGCCCCCAGGAACTCTGCTCTGCTGTGTCACTACTGCACTGTTTCTCAGCAGTGGCAGTATATGGCAGCATGACTGCAGTGCTGCAGCTGCAGTCCCAGTGAAGAGAGCCCCATAGTTAAAAACTTCATTTTCCCTCCCTCCTTCCTTTTCATTGTCTCCCCTTTCCACCTCCAGTGTTCAGCCTAGGTCTCGCCCCCCCATCCCCATGGCATACAACATTTTATTCTTTTCCTGCTCTTTCTTTTTCTCTTTACAAGTGTAAATTACTGTGCCAGGTGCAAAGGCACAAAGAATCAAGTATTAAATATACGCACACTACTAATAATAATGGAAGCAGAGTTCTATTTAGTTATAATTTTATTATTACATTACTTTTTTGGCTGCTATGTTCTACATACTAAAATTTCAGCATTTCAAGCTGCCTTAGTACTGCTTCAATTGACAGCCTTCATTAAAACACTGTGGTCCTCATTTCTTAATTCATGTCCAGCTTCCTTTTAAGGATGAATGAGAGAAAAATGAGACTTGGGGGGCAAAGTGTGCCTTTCATAACTAACAAACTGAAAGAGAAACTAATGAGAATACAACACTACTTTGTATATGTTTTAGGACCAAGGTTACCATACGTCCAGGTTTTCCTGGACATATCCTTTTTTTAGGTCCTCCCATCTCCATTCAGGTGGGTTTTTTTTAATATCAACAAATGCCCAGGATTTGGGATTTTTCTCTGCTCAGCATTATTTCCCCCAGCACTAGGCTGCAGCAGGGGAGAGGAGGTGCCTGTTCTTTCAGTGGAGGAAGGGAGCTGGGGAGGGGCGGCGGGGTACTGTGAGTCCAGAGTGCGGGGAAGGGCATGAAGATATCACTGCTCCCCCCGCCCCAACCTGCTCCAATCATATCCCTCCATCAGGTGTTCTCTTTTTTGAGACTTGAAATATGGTAACCCTATCAAGACACCAAAGTTTATGTATTTTTGTAGGCTGAAACTCACAAAATCATAAATTAAAAGTATGTTAAAATGGCTCATAGGAGCAGAAGGTTAAGCCTTCCATCATACTTTTGGGGGAGAAGTGCAGATTTCCAGGGTATACATAAATGATTCCATGGCCAACTTCTTTAGTTTCTCTTTAAGAATGGACACTGTTTCAGTCACTTGCCAAAAAGAAGGCATTTAAATCCCTTTAGAAGGATCTTCTGCTGATGACACAAATTGTAAATGGAATATTACTTTGCAGAAGTGAAATTGTCACTTATTTTTTTTTAGTGAACAGAAATTATTGGAATAGGAACAGCTGCATCAGGGGGATTTGTGTAGAGAATCAAATTGACTTTTCAAAACAAACCCCAAAAAAGCTTGTTATATGTTTTAGCATTTAGGGAATTAGTGACTTTTTAAACTTCCCACTGTGATGCTATAAACATGCTGTCTCTGGTGCTGCCAAAGCTTATTGAAACCCCTGGTAGGTAACTCCACAATACTCCATGCACCATGAAATTCAATTACATTTAAGAAAATTAGGGTAGAGTGTAATTACTTGTGTGCACTTTGGATGAGCACATATTCTATATAAGTATGTATTTTGCTGAGGTTCTGACTCCCAGACTGAATGAACAAATGTCTTTGAATATTATACATTTGCTTTTGGCTATGTGTAAGTTGAATTTAATGTAATTGATGAAGATTTTTATACTGCCAATAAGAATCAGAATATTCTTGTGAAATCAGTAGTAGAAAAGGACCATTGCTGCTCCAGAAAGAATGTGTAAGAAAAACTTCCAGAAAATATTTTTGTATTTGCATATGTTAGTTCAGAGTCTTGAGGGATAAAATTCAGAGTACAAGGATATCAGGTTCACAAAAGAACATGATGAGAAAAGAAGAGTCCATCCACGAATTCATACCTAATTAAAAACTATACTTTTTTGATGGAAAGAATGCAACAGCTGTAGAGCGTAGGTGGATTATTATATATGTATGTTATATATGTATTTACAAAGCTATTTAAATATTCTTTTTTTCTCACTGCTGTCTGAAAAAACATACAGTGAACATGTGGAAAATACATGAGAAAGCATACATATGTGCTCCATCTAATACAATACTCCATCAATACTGTTGACAATAAAAAAATCATTGGTAGCTTTCTACTCATAGTCTATTGTTATTGAAAGAAAATAATGATTAATTATATCTTGTTTAATGTTGCTTAAAACCTTAACTCCTGTAAGGTATTTTAGAACAACATAGTTTTGTCTGGATCAGGCAGTTCATAACATTTAGGTTATTCCCAATATTATATTTATATTCTTGTAATATTAGCAGTAGCTAAGATCAGCCACAATGCTATCTGTCACAGGTTTGTAACCTATGGCCCACAGAGCCTTTGGATCTGGCCTGCACACTTGGGACTTGGTGGCATTTAGCAGCAGGGAGTACCTTCTGCAGGTGCTTTTCCCTATGCTGCCACAGGGACAAATGAATGCCACTGCAGTTGCTTTTTTCTGTGCTGTCATGAGGATGAAAGTCAGCTGTGCCCATGCCAGCAGGGAGACAAGAAGCAATGGTGGGAAGGTCTTAGTGCATAGGTCATTTCCACAGCCAGGGAGGGTGTTTACCCCACTATATGTCAAATGGCTCTTGGAATTTGATTGAGAAAAGCAAATAGCAGTAGCTTGCAAAATCAAACAATCAAGTGAAGATGTGGTGTTAGATCTGACAGTTCCTTCATAAAGGTCTGCAAATTAACCTGCCAGAATAAAAATAGGCAGGAAGATAGAGAGAGAGAGAGAGAATTTCCGAGTGATTTGTAAGAACCAGAGATGGAATTCTTCAGTATTAACCACTAACTGCTTTATCAGTATTAAACACTAACTGCCTTAGGATGGAGGGAGAAAGTATAGTAGGAAACATTGACAAGAAAAGAAAAGAAAAAAGAAAACAAAAGAGTTTTAATTGCAGAGTGCAGATTCCCTCTCCTTTTGCATTCTCCATGGTAATTTGTCTGTTATGTATAGCATACTAC
>NW_005842020.1:1249342-1253494 GCF_000455745.1 Alligator sinensis | reverse complement strand
TTCAGCAGTGCCACACAAATAGTAGATGGATGACATGCAGATGTTTGGTTTTACATTTGCCAGTTAGTAACAACCATATGTTTTGAGAGATCCCCACAGGTTTTGCACACAGTAAGATACATATACAACCCCACTATTGACTTTATTATCCTGATGGTTCCCTTCTCTTTTAGATTATCTAAAATGTATGTTGAAGGGCCACATATAAGACCTTGGAAATTTTCCAAGGGCTATTTTTTCAAAAGTACATATGTTGCAATTTGGAATTTTTTCCTTTTTTTGTTATCCCTAATTATGTCTTCCCTTTATTAATAATGAGACATATGCACATTCATGAACACATACACCCACAGAGCACTGCCATATCCCACAAGTGTGTGCAAACATATAAACACACAGGCATGCTATATCATGTGCACACACACATATACACAGAGCTTTGCCAGATCAATGTCTTGTGCACACACACACAACTCTGTCATATGGGGGAAACTGGTCATCAAGTGGATGGACAGTATGTTCATGATATGGAGCCAGAATTGCCACTAAACTATTTCAGTTGTATAGAGTATATCTCTACTGAAATTCAGCAATACAGTTAAGAAATCATAATAGTAGAGTAACAGACGCAAATCAAGCTTTTTAAACTTATAGAAATTGATTACAATATTCAACAGCCCTTCACATTAAACTGTAGTTCAACATTTTCAAATACTGGGTACCTAAAGTATGCCTCTATCTCAAATGGCTTCTATATAATTGGCCTAACTTGGGGGTGGGGGTGGGAATTATTTGTGCCCATGGAGCAGATAGGGAGTTTTGCTGAGCTGTTTCAGGCTGGCTCAGCACCCACTACACCCACACAACAGCTCAGAAAAATTCCCCATGTGGGATGGTGCCTTGGGTGGGCAGGGAATGGAGTTCAGGATCAGGATGGGTGGGCAAGGCCAGAATCATGGCATGAGGCCATGGAGTTAGGGACAGCCAGGGGCCAGGACACAGCCACAATCTGGCCACTCACCCCTGCAACATCTGCTGGTTCTGCAGGCAGGGGCATGCAGGGAGCAGACTGTAGCTCTTCCATGGGCCCCAGTCCCATGCTGTCACTGCCCCAAGATCCCAGACCCAGTCCTGGATATAGCCCCCTGCATGCCCACAATCCCATACCATCCGCCTAGTTGCACACTCTGCTCACATAGATCCCAGCTGGTCTCCATGAAGACCTTGGGATTGCGAAGCAGTAACAACGTAGGGTCAGGTCCTGGGGCAAAGCCACGATCCATACTCTGCATGTCCCTGCCTGCAGAACTGGTTGAGTCCAGTATCTTACGGCAGTGACAGTGTGGGGCTGGGGCCAGGGCAAGGGCCAGAGCCAGGGCCAGGGCTGAGGCAGAGCTGCAATCTGCTCCCCACATACCCCTGCCCATGGAACCTGTGCCCATTGCAGGACAATGTCGGCAATAGATTGTGGTTCCGCCCCAGGCCCCAGCCCCGTGCTGTCACTACCTTATAATCCTAGGGTCCCCCCAACCCTACCTACTCATTTCATTCCTGGATGCCGCTGCCTATCTTCCCACGGCCCCACCTCAGCATCCCAGCTAAGCACCCTGCCTACAAGGGCCAGTGGTGGGTGCAGGGCAGACAGGTCAGGGTGCCAGGTCTGGCATCTGCGGTTGCTGGAAGGAGCCACCACCACTGGGGCTGCTGGGAAGCAAATTCAGCCATTGCGCTGCCCCAGGGATGCTATATGGGAGCAGCTGCATGTACCACAGCCCAGGCTGTCCCCCACGCCTGGGCTGGGCAGGACTGAGGGACCCACCCTGGGCTGGAAAAAAATCCCTTGGTGGGCCAAATATGACCAACAGAATGTATTTTTCCCACCCCTGTCTAACTCATAAGGGGCAGACATCATCTAAGATCATCATTTGTTTAGACTGCTCAAAGCAATGTAGGTCCACAAAATTTAGGAGTAACTAAACGGGGTTTGGAACACAAACCTTGCTCTCAGTCACTCAGTACAGCATACACACAGAAACTGATCAAGGAGCAGTAATTTCATGTCCCTTTCTGAAGGACACACTGCACTCACTAAGTGATTTGCCATGGGGAACTTTATGCATCTCTTCCCTGGTGCCAGATATTTTGCCTTGGTTTACAGAGTACAGTGGCCATGTACTTCATGTGTTTGTGCCTTTGTTATCTAAGTCTTTTTAATATGGCATGTAGTTGATGCCCTATTACCTTCTGCTGAATTTGTTATATGTACCTGATTCCTGGACATACTTCTCTTTCTTATCATGTTCCAACTCATGATTATTATTAATGAGTAATTTTTTCTGCTTTTTATCTTAGGTGCTCTGATTATCCAGTTTCAGAGGTGTACTTGGTAGCCGTGTTGGTCTGCGACAAAAAGACATACAAAAGACATACAAAGGACATAGTTGTTTTGCCTCAGACCAATGCGACTACCAAGTGCACCCCTGAAACATGGAAGATGCCGAATTTTAGCTGATTTTGGATTTTAAACTTAATTGCAGAACAACAAGGAAATGTTTTTACCCCCCTGCCTGCCATCTCACACCTCCAGGGAAAGAATTCTACTTGATCAACACATCAAAGAGCTACTCAACACAGCTCACACACTCTCATGGACCCAGAGGGACAGCCTTCCATCTTCAGCTCCCTCTGTGCAAAAATGAATATATCCTACCTATGGGGACTTTTTACCATCTTGTACCATCTACACTTTCCCCAGAGCCTGATGAAGGGACTTTGATCCTGAAAGCTTGCAGAAAAGGACAATTTTCTTGCCATTTTCCAGTTGGTCTACTAAAAGGTATCATTTTGGAAACAAGAATTCTACTTTTTTGTATGTCTGATTATCCACTGGCTTTTTGAAAGTTAAATTGGCTTCATTAGTCATTGTTTATTGTTTTTCTTTTGAGGTTTATTAAACTAAGACACTATTCTTCTTCAGGTCATCCCTATCTGTGAAAACTTTTATTATACCCTGTAAAAGTCTTGGATTATCCACTGTAGTTGGTTACCCACTCACGAATTAACTCAGTTGGTTCCTGATTTTCCAAACGGGTTTTATTTCCAGTTCCTGATTTTCTATAGGGTTTTTTCCCATTTTTTTATGGAAGCTTTTGGGGAAAACAAAACAAAACAAAATACAATGTTTAAATAGCTCAAAAAGCCTGTCCATGGTTTCCTATTTGGTTCAGGGAGTTTGCCACTATATATTTATGCTCTGCAAATATCTCTACCTTTTGCCCATTGCATATTGGAAAATTAGCATATTTCCAAGATGCAGTTACATAGCTGTATCAAATCTTGCATAGTTCTATTAGCTTCTCCAACCCACATAAGCTTGTGCTATACATATATATCTACTTTGGTTAGTTATAAGGTATACCCTGTTTTCTTTCATCTAGTTCAGTTCTAAGCAATGTTTCTTAGGCCTGTACGACTCTGCAGTGATCCGATCCAGCTTCAGATCCAGCCGCTTCAGATGGCAGTGATCCAATCTGGAGCTCTGGACTGGATTTCTGCCTTGATCTGGGCAAAGTGGCTCCGAAGCTTCGGTTCTGCCTCAGAGATCTGGCCATAGGGTATAATGGGGAATCAATGAAAGATTTATAACTTTGTTGTTTTTTGTATGATGTGGATGAAACTTTCAAAACTTTCTAACTATAGGCCGATTAGCCTGACTTCTATCCCGGGGAAGATCTTAGAAAAGTTTATTAAAGAGGCCATCCTTAATGGACTGGCTGATGCCAACATCTTAAGGGATAGCCAGCACGGGTTTGTTGCGGGTAGGTCTTGCTGGACCAATCTCATTTCCTTCTATGACCAGTTGACCTATCACCTGGACAAGGGAGAAGAGATTGATGTCATATATCTTGACTTCAAAAAAGCCTTCAATCTGCTTTCCCATGATCACCTCTTGGTGAAACTGGCCAATTGTCACCTTGTGTCCACCATGATCCACTGGCTGGAAAATTGGCTCCGTGGTCGGACCCAGAGGGTAGTAGTTGATAGAAGTCACTCATCATGGTGTCCTGTGACTAGTGGGGTCCCCCAAGGCTCTGTCCTTGGACCCATACTGTTCAACATCTTCATTAATGATGTGGACACTGGAGTCAGAAG
>NW_005842020.1:1229880-1248817 GCF_000455745.1 Alligator sinensis | reverse complement strand
CAAGACCGTTTCAGGCTGGACATAAGGAAGAATTTCTTTACTGTCCGAGCCCCCAAGGTCTGGAACAGCCTGCCACCGGAGGTGGTTCAAGCGCCTTCATTGAACACTTCAAGAGCAAACTGGATGCTTATCTTGCTGGGATCCTATGGCCCCAGCTGACTTCCTGCCCTTTGGGCAGGGGGCTGGACTCGATGATCTTCCGAGGTCCCTTCCAGCCCTAATGTCTATGAAATCTATGAAATCTATGAAAAAAAATAGTAGCCTCTGATGAGAGCATGACACTTGCCAAGTTTCAAGAAGATCAATTTGGGGATTTGTGGGGAACTGTACCCCAAATTCTTGAAAGCCAAACTCATGTCACGGCTCTGTGTTACACTACATGGAGCTAAAATCTACAGAGACGATGGCCCCTGGTGAGGCCACAAAATCTGCCAAGTTTCAAGAAGATTGGTGCAGGCGTTTGGGAGGAACTGCACCCCAAATTCCTGAAAGCAAAACTCCTGTCACGTCTATGTGTTACACTACATGTGGGTCAAAACTGCAGAAGTGGTAGCTCTTACTGAGGCCACAAAGCCTGCCAAGTTTCAAGAAGATCAGTATAAGGGCTTGTGGGGAACTGCACCCCAAGCTACTGACAGTTACTGCTGTTAGGAAAGTTAAGGCGGAAATAGAGCTAGGGCTAGCGTCCAAGATCAAAGATAATAAAAACTCCTTTTTCAAATATATAGGGAGGATGAAGAAGGCACCGGGGAATGTGGGGCCCCTGCAAGATGCGCTGGGCAATCTGGTGGTTGCGCCAGAGGAGAAGGCAGACATCTTTAACAAATTCTTCAACTCCGTTTTCTTGTGCAGGGACTGGGACTCCCCCACCGTGTTTCAAGATGAACTCGAGGGGAACACCTCAAGGCCTAAGGTTGAGGAGGACCAGGTTAGAGTGCTTCTGGAGGGTCTGGACGTGTTCAAATCATCAGGTCCAGATTCTCTCCACCCCAGGGTGTTGAGGGAGCTAGCAGGGGTTATTGCTGGGCCCTTGGCACAGCTTTACGAGCGCTCATGGTGCTCAGGCCAGGTGCCAGATGATTGGAAGATAGCCAATGTGGTCCCCATCTTTTAGAAAGGGAGGAGGGAGGGCCCGGGCAACTATAGGCCTGTCAGTCTTACCTCAATCCTGGGGAAACTCTTTGAGAAGATCATCAAGGAGCACATCTGTGATGGGCTGGCATCGGGGATGATGCTCAGGGGAAACCAGCATGGTTTCATTAGGGGCAGGTCATGTCAGACCAATCTGATTGCCTTTTATGATCAGGTCACAAAAGCATTGGATGCAGGTGTCGCTGTGGATGTAGTCTTTCTGGACTTCAGCAAGGCCTTTGACACTCTCTCACCCCATACTCATTACAAAACTAGGCGACTGTAGCATCGATGCCTACACGGTCAGATGGATTGCTAATTGGCTGAAGGGTCGTACTCAGAGGGTGGTGGTGGATGGGTCATACTCCACCTGGGGGGAAGTGGGCAGCGGAGTCCCCCAGGGCTCGGTCCTTGGGCCCGCGCTGTTCAATTTCTTTATCAGCTATTTGGACAACGGGGTGAAAAGCAACCTGTTCAAATTTGCTGATGATACCAAAATCTGGGGTGAGGTGGGCACACTAGTAGGGAGGGGAAGACTGCAGAAAGACCTGGATAGGTTGCAAGGGTGGGAGTAACAAAAACAGGATGTGTTTCAATACGGAGAAGTGCAGGGTGCTGCACTTGGGCAGCAGTAACTGGCAGCACACTTATAAGATGGAAATCTCTCTTCTTAAGAGCATGAAGGCAGAAAGGGATCTTGGAGTCATCATTGACTCCAAGATGAACATGGGCCAACAATGCAAGGTCACGGTCGGCAGGGCTAACCAGACCCTATCGTGCATCTACAGGTGCATCTCAAGTAGGGCCAAGGAGGTGATCCTCCCCCTCTATGTGACATTGGTCAGGCCACAGCTGGAGTACTGAGTCCAGTTCTGGGCATCCCACTTCAAGAGGGATGTGGACAATGTTGAGAGGGTCCAGAGGAGGGCCACCTGCATGATCCGGGGACAGCAGGGCAGACCCTACAATGAGAGGCTACAGGACCTGAACCTGTTCAGCCTTCACAAGAGAAGGCTGAGGGGGGACCTTGTGACCATCTATGAACTCACTAGGGAGGACCAGAAGAGTTTGGGGGAGACCTTGTTTCCCCTAGTGCCCCCCGGGATAACAAGTAATAACGGCCACAAGTTATTGGAGAGTAGGTTTAGATTAGACATCTGTAAGAACTACTTCACAGTTAGGGCGGCTAGATTCTGGAACAAACTTCCAAGGGAAGTGGTGCTGGCTCCTACTCTGGGGGTCTTTAAGAAGCGGCCCGATGCCTACCTGGCTGGAGTCACTTGAGCCCAGTTTCCCTCCTGCCCAGGCAGGGGGTCAGACTTGAAGATCTACAAGGTCCCTTCCGAACCTACTTCTATGATTCTATGATTCTATGACAGGCAAAACTCGTGACACAAATGACCCTATGTGTGTTAAGGCACAGTGGGCTGAAAACTGCATGGGTGCTGGCCCCTGATGAGGCCAAAAAACCTGCCAGATGTGTGTGTGTGTCCTAGTGCAGGCCTGAGTTCTGGGCCCTGCCAGGCCATGAAGCCTGCCAGCTATGTGTGTCTCACTGGGGGAGTCTGTCATCTGGGGCCCTGCACCCCAAGCTGCTGACAGGCAAAACTCATCATTTGGGTGGGCGACATTGTGTGTATGTTAAGGTGCACCCTTCCTGGCTCTGGGGCCTCTGCACAACACAGCAGTGAGCCCCACTGAGGCCTCCTCCTCCCCTACAGTCTCACGCTCTGGCTCCAGTTCCGAAGCGTGATCCGAAGACTCACACAGCCCTAATGTTTTGGTTTCACAGCCTATAAATGGAATATTTCTTTTATTATTTAGCAAAAAGGTCATAATTCATTTATTCTTCTGATAACATCTTAGTTCAGATTATTTATAGGAATATATAGTCACATCAGAAACAGTAATCTAAACAAGCTGTTTATGACAAGACACCCTACTTTCAGCTCAGCATGCAAAGAGAGATAAAAACAAAACAAAACTATATCATAGTCCCTTTCTGCACAGTTGCACTGTACACCTGTGTAAGGATACAATACACTAGCCATTTCTAAACAGATAAAACTGGTATGTTCAAGGGCAAGATGTGGACTGTGATCTTGTACTATAATATCTTAGGCACAGGACCTGGACACATGGCTCCGGCACCCACAACTCCTATCTAAAGGCATGCTGTAACTGCATGGGCAGGGGTGGGTTAGAGAGGACCTTTCATGTCCGGGCCCATTCCCCCCCTCCCCTGCCACTTCCCATCTGGGCCCATTCCCCCCACCCCTGTGCTCTGGGTCTGACACCACTCCACTCCACCCCCACACTCCAGGTCGAACAGGCCCATGTCACCTGCCTCCCCTCCCAACTCCCCTCCCTTCCTCCAAGATATTGGCAGGGCCTGGCAGTGGCAGTGCACTGTCTCCATGCCCCTGCTGCTGGGTTTTGTCAGGGCCTGGTGGTGGTGGGATGGTTGCAGTGCACTTCCTGCCCTCATGGTGGGTGGGGATGGTGTCCTATGTTCGGCCCCACCATTCCTTGTCTGGTTGGGGGAGAGGGTGAACAGGCCTGCTCCCCACACCCTTGCTCCCTCCACTTTGGGGCTGGGCCACCATGCACCCTCCTCTCATTCCCTCTACCTCCCCCTTCCTTTCAGCTTTTGTTGGGACCCAGCAGCTCCACATCCCCCCTGCATCTGTCCCTACCCCCATTTCTCATCCTCAGTGCTGCTTGCAAGGAGCGATGCTGACCTTGCCACCCCCAACCTCTGAATTGTTCTCACTGCCACTCCGCCATCATGGCAGCACTCTGCCATGCCGTCTCCTGTCGAGCACTTGTGGAGAACTCTGATTAGCTGTTTCAGTCAGCCAGTAAGAATGCAAATAAAGCATTACAGACAGATAGACAGGCTTTCATAATATTAAAAGAGAGAGAGAGAGAGAGAGAGGTGTCTTTTGTTTTAATTGTGAAAGAACATGGATTTTGGAGTATTTTAAAGAATGAATTTGGGTGAGCATTGCAGGGGACCTGGAGGTGGAGACCAGCCTCCAGGCCCAGAGGAGGCCCTCATAAAAACTCCAGCAGGCTTCACAGGACCTGCAGGGAGAAGCCCTGCAGGCTGATGAACTGCCAGTTGTACAGGAGCCCCCAGAAGTGGCAGAGGAAGGCGCACCCCAGGTGGCCCCATGCCATGCAGCTACCAAAACCATATAACAGTTGTTGCAGGGCCTGAAGATGGAAAGTCAGGACCTGGCTGCACAGGCAAACCAGTTCCTGGCCGCCCTCCCACAAGGGGAGGCTCAGGACCTCCGCAGCAACCCAGTGCTGTCCTGGCCAGAAAAACTCCAGAACCCATCACTGGAACCTGTCCAGGACTTAGCCGGGGATTGGCAGGGTGTGGAAACTGTTCCAGAGCATGGGCAGGACCAGCTATTTCAACACCAGTGCTCTCCTGTACAATGATAGACACCAGAGCAGTACCATCCATGCCTGGAGGTGCTCCACCACCCTTGCCTCCAGCTGGTGTGAGATCTCCAGTGGGGAGGACTTCATAGGGGACAGGTAGACCCTCAGGTACAGCAGAGTGCCCATGCTCCAGGGGATCACACTGAGCATGGTGGGGGAGTGAGCCCACCTGCCACTCATCACCTACCGTCCAACCAAATCTCTTGACCCAGTTGACTGGGGCAGAGGAGGCTGCTGAATACAATCCTTGGCATGCCTCCACTCGCACGAGGTCACCCAGGTCCTGGACCATGAGGAGTACCTCATTGGCATACACTGATAGGACCAGCCACACCACTGGCTCCCATAGCACCAACCCCACCACCTGCCTCTGCAAGAGGACAAGAAAGGTTTCCAGGGCCAAGATGCAGCCCTCTCCTAAATGGAATGGGATGGGCTCTGCCAGGGTCCAGTTGAGCTTGACCAATCACTGCAGAGACATACAGTATCTGCAGAGCCCACACAAGGTGGGGCCCAAAGCCAAAGGCCCACAGCCTGTGAGGTACCCATGATCCACCCTGTAAAATGCCTTCTCCTGATCCAGGGACAGGAGGGCAAAAGACAGGCCCCCCCAGCATGCCAGCTCCAGGAGGTCCCGAACGAGGTACAGGTTGTCAAAGATGGAAAATCTGGGCACCATGTAGTCTGCTCAGGATGGATCACGTCTGCTAGCATGGATCACAGGCATAAAGATATAGCTTTCAGTGCCACCTTGTAGTCCTTGCAGAGGAGAGACACAGAACACCAGTACATCCAGTCATGGGGATCCTCCCTCCTCAGCAGGGGAGTCAGCACAGACCTCTGGCATGACAAGGGGAGCTCCCCACTTCCTTCATATTTAGCCCAGACTACGGCAAAATCCAGGCAAAGGACATTCCAGAAGGCCCGTAGAACTCCACGGTCAGCCCGTAGATGCCCGGTGCCTTGTTGCCAAGCATCAGGTGGAGAACAGCAGAAAACTTAGCCAGGGTGAGAGGAGCCTCCAGCTAGTCCCAGTCACCCATGCTAACCTGCAGGAGTCACTCCCACAGGGTCCAGCAGGCTTCATCATCGGTTGGATCCAGGGAGAAGAGCTCTTCATAGAAGGCTCACATACGTTAGTACACCTCACCTGGATCTGTCAAGGGGGTGCCATCATCCACCAGAAAGCAGGTGATGTACTTCTTGGCCCCCTGCATCCTCTCTAGGGCATAGAAGAAGTGGGAGCCACAGTCCATGTCCCACAGGAGCTGGACATGTAAGTGGACAAATGTACCATGGGCGTGGTGGTCGTCCAGAGTGTGAAGCTCTTCCCACCTCTTCCAACACTCCACAGACAGACAGGTTGGTTGGGTCAGCAGCCATGTGCCTCTCCAGATCTAGCACTTTCCATTAAAGCTGCTCCTGGACCACCTCCCTCTGCTGGGTGTGTCCTCAAGTGTAGCTGCAGCAAAAGAGCCAGATGCACACTTTCCCCATGTCCCACCATCTCTGAGCCAATGGGAAAGCTGGCTGTTGCTCCCTGGAAAGCCTTCCTGAAGTCCACATCCTCCAGCAGACTGGCATTAAAATGTCAGTAGGCTGAACCCCCCAGGCCCCAGCATGGCAAGAGCCCAGCCAAGGTGGTGATCACTGAAGGGGTTGGCCGGATGCTGGAGGAGTGGACCTAGGCAAAGTATGGCAAAGAGAGATAAATTTGGTCCAACGGGGAGTGGCATGCCTTCTCCTCCCTCACCCTCACATAGGTGAAGGCAGGGGGGCCATTAGGGTGACAGCCATACCAGACATCCACCAGGGAGTATTCCATGAGGATCTCTCTGAGGACGCCCATGGCAGTCTGGTTCCACTGCCTGTCTGACTGGTTTTGTGCATCCAGTGTGACATTAAAGTCCCCACCAAGGACTGGGCACTCATGAGGGCTGAGGGTGCTGATGTAAGTGACTACCTCGTGACAAATCCCTGCACTTGGGACCCAGAGGTGCAACAGGTGGCCTGACACCACCTCAGTGTCCTGGAGAACCTCCAGCTGCATGCCTGGTGAGAACAGGCTGGCCACCCCATTAGAGGTGGCCAAGAGGTGACTAAAAAAAACCCTGTCTCTCCACTCTAGTCACCAGTTAGACTTGTCGGCTGGAGTCGTCAGGGTCTTCTGCAAGTATACCAGGGGGTCCCCTCCCCCCCCCAAAGAAAGGAGTGCATCCAGCATCTACAGAGACCCTTCCTGAAGCTGTGGAAATTGAGGGTTGCAATCTTAAATGACTTCATGGCTGGGAGATGAAATAGACAGTTCAGTAGGGGCTCACACACCTCAATGCCTGGAGTGGGGCCTGCTGGCTCATGTGGCACCCTCCCATAGGCATAGAGGGCATCTATTATACTGTGAGACCACCTATAAATCCAGGTGTTGCAGCTCTTGGGTCCCTTGTCTTCCCCTGCCAGCACCCTCACAGTGGCAAGTATGCTGGCAAAATCTGTCCAGCAGTCCAAGGCAAGATGCACCCTGCTGGTGGACCTCTGGGTGTACTCACAGTCAAGAAATGCAAGTGTCTCACCCCTGGGGACTGCTGAAACTGAAATGTCTGCAAGTTCCATGGAGCCTGCCAGTTTTTGGACATCCTCCTCCTGGTTCTCTGGGTCAGCGGGCTCCTTAGGCACCACCTGAACCCCCTAGTCTGCCAAGACCCCAGACTCTGGTTGGGATTAGAAAAGCTCTGCAACCCCTTGGGACAGGGGTGGGGGTAAGGGTGGGTATGGGGCTCCCTCGCAAGATGATATGTTTTGCTGGAGCCCCAAGGGGTCTGGACGGGGTCCCTGACAAGATCGGCTTGTTGATGTGGGGACCCCACATTGATGCCATCTGGTGTGGGACCATGGGACAGCCTGGAAGTGAGGTTTTTTTCTGGGATGGGAAGGGAAGAGGCCTGTCAGGAACCTGGGTGGCTTGAGTATCTGCCTCAGGGTCCTGGGAAAGGGAACTTCCCTCCTCAGGACTCACTGGGGTGAGCCCCAGGGCCCCTCTATCCCCCAGATCATCAGAGGGGGAGGGCTCCACTGCCAGAACTTCCTTTGGGTCAGCCAAGGCCTCAGACTCTGTGCCCATAGTCTCAGGGGGTAGGCCCTGGCCAGCCGAGTGAAGGGCTTCCTCCATGGGTTCCTATTTGGGACTGTCCAGAAGCCCTGAAGCCTCCTTCACTGAAATAACCCATTTCATCTTTCCTGGGGTGGGCTGTCAGGCACAGCTGTGGAGACCCTCAGAATCTGGGCTTCTCTTTCCCCTCATGTGGTGGTTTCAGGAGGGGGAAGGGGTTCTTCCATTTCAGAGGGCTCCAGCTGCACCTGGGGCTTTCTCTTGGCCTTGCGCCCAAAGAGGACTTGCATCCACTCAGCCATGGGATGTTCCTCAGGTGGACAGGCTCCAGAAGGATAATTTGGTGGCTTGGAGGGTGGCACATTTATAATAGGGGCAAGGCTAGGGGCAGGGAGGGGGCAATGCCCTTTCTCCCCTTGGCCCCACTCTTTGGGCCTCTGCCAAACTTGGTTGGAACCGGGGTCCCCTGAGCTCATGAGGGGGCTGGTAGTTCTGGCTGGGGTGCCAAGGGGGCCTTAGGGGGAAGGGGTTCCAGTGGCAAGGGCACCACTATTGCCAGTGGGACCCATGGATGCCTTCTCCTCCTGGCCCATGGGGCAGTTGTGATGCAAGTGCCCCAGGGCACGGAACTGGAAGCACTGCAGCCCCCTCAGCATATAGAAAACCCTCACCAGGTCCCCCTGAAAAGGAATCACATAGATCTCCTTGGCCTCCAGCCGCACTTCCGCCACCAACTGGATCATGACCTGATGACGGAATGAGCACATGTGGTGGAGGCTGCGGTCTAAGGACCCCAGCAAGAGGGCCATAACCAGGGAGATAACCCTCCCCAGGGTTTGGAGCTGGGGGAGCAGTGCCCAATAACTGATATAGGGTGGGACAAAGCTGAGGACCAGCCTGGTCCCCAGCTCTTCTAGGGGCTTGAGGGGGATATATTCACCCTCTACCACAAGCCCCCTCTCCACCGCCTTGTGTGCAGTGGCATCCGAGGCAAGGAAGACCCTATTGCCATGAAAGTGAGAGGCTGCCACAATCTTGGGGGTCCCCACTACCCAAGCCAGGGCCTGCACCCAGGTCTCAAATGCAGGTTCTCTCACTTGGGTAGTTGGCACTTCACCCTGTGCCTGCGGATGAATGCCAGACTGTGGGTGTGGGTGCGGTGCTGGGGTGTAGTGCAGTGCAGTGTCCTCCCACTGAAGTGGAGGTAATGATGTGTAGTAGAGGACCCCCCCTCCCCCACCATGGGGGGTGGCAACAGCAGCAGCATCCCAAGTCAGGAAGTGGTGGAGCCACCTTCCCCACAAATGCTCCTGAGAGCAAACCAGCAGCAGCAGTAGCTAGAGGCAGGAAGGGGCATCCTGTCCCCAGAACTTCCCAAGAGAAAGTTTTTAGCAGCAGCCAGCAGCCAAAGGCAGCAGAAACACTAGCAGTAGCAGCCTGGGACAGGAAGGGCTGCAGCCAACTTCCTTCAGAGGCTCTTTCCTCAAAAGCTCCTGAGAGCCAGTAGCCCTGATCTATTTGCCAGGGCAGCTGTTTATACTGCTGGGGCCAGCACAGGTGCTAACCCCATGCTCTAGCTCCCCCTGGATGCAGACTGGGGAAGAGCTGGCAGGGTCATTTTGCCCCAAGTGGCACAACTTGCCCACACCAGAGTTCATATCAAGGCATATGCGTTGAGGCAAAAATTCCTGGGACAAATTTGTGTCGCTCCTATTTGAGCTGCTGCAAGTGCACTTGCCTGCATGTATGGACGTGCCCAAGAAGTGAATGCCAAACAATCTTCATTCCTAGCAAACAACAGTTGTGTAGCATTACTGAATCCAGAGTTCTTCATATTTTTCTTCATATTTAAAGTTGCAAGAACCAGAAATGATTGTGGACCCCACTTTTGCAACCCCATAGTTGCCTAGGTAGTCTGAATGCTTTCCAAAAGACTGGTTGTGAAAGTAACACTGGGCACATCTACACATGGCTGTACAGTGCCTTTATTACTGCACTGTCATTTAGTACTTCCTTCTGGAAATACTAAAAGACAGCACAGTAACAGCCTGTACTGTGCCATACTGGCTGCACATGGTTATTTTTGGCCACAGATTGCCGTAGCAATGTACAATAATGAGGGAGTGTGATGCTACGGCAATGTAGTGGTGGTGTCACATTTTTTACCAATGGATGCTATGGCACCATAGTATGTCACTACAGCACTGTAGTGTCTTGTGTAAATGTGCCCGCTGTGTCCATGATATTAGAATTAAGCATTAAAATGCTTCAGTCCATGAAAGATGCATGCCCCTGGAGGTTGGGGTGCATGGTGACTGCCTGCAGACGGTAGCGACAGTGGTGGCAGCGGGAGCATGGCAGCAGTGAGCAGCAAGTGGGGAGCTCCTACAGGCAGCCACAGTGGTGTCACTGAGGGGAGAGGGGGTGGCAAGTACCACCTGGCAGTTGGACACCACACGCAGATGCCACCAGCAGTGTTGGCAGCAGCCAGCAGAAATTGGCAACCGCCCACAGACACCACCGGCAGTGTTAGTGGTGAGGGGGCAGAGGGTGGTGACTGGTGACCAGCCACAGGCATCGCCAGCAGCCTCGGTGGTGCCTCTTTCAGGGGGTGAACTGCCAATCTCAGGGGGTGCACGTGCACCTGTGTGCACCCCCTATGCATCAACAATGCTTTAGTCTTTAATTCATTTCAAACTCAGTCTTCATTGCAGAAGAGTTTTTGTGTTATTTCATTATGGTTTCAGTCCTTTACCTGTGAGATCTGTGGAAAGATTGTTATTGACTTAAAGGGGCATTAGGTCAAATCCTAGATTTATTTGATTTTCTGGAGTTTAGCACATTTTATTGTTTAAAAGAATAGTATTAAAGCACTGAAGTCAGAAAGTTACTTAATCATATGCCTACATTTAATGGCTTGAAAGCAGACATATACTTAAATATTTTAGTGAGTCAAGGTAACTAGTTGTGGGGGGTATTGTTTTGATTTAGGGTTTTTTGTGCATTGTCTTGTAGTTCAAGAAGAAATACATTTTAACTATGGAGTTTTCAGACTCTCCTAGGCTGCAGTTTGAATCCAGAATTTATATTTATTTTCTCAGAAGGAATATAAACATTATTTTAATTGAATTAGCTGATGGAGAATAAAGGGGAAAAAAGCAAAAACAGGGAGACTTAAAAAAATTAAACCTGTTAATATATCAAACCATGTCTAATTCCCTCCAGCCATGTTTCCTAGAATTTTTCTGCATATTATGAATGTGACAGTTGGAAAATGCCAGTTTGCAAACTGTTTATTATGGGAGATATAATTTGAAGAGAAAAAATGTAAATATATTTTCCTGCATCTATGGCTTATCGGTATAGAAAGACTAGCTGAATGATTTATGGACTGCATAGAAGTGCAACGATTCTCTACACACTTTCTACTGGGGCTAAAACAGCACAGTACTAACAAACCACTAAACCTGTATTCAAAACTGCCTCTCCTCTGACCAATTGCCACCCTGACCTAACAGAAAGTACTGTTCCAGTCCTTTCCCAGTTGCCTAGCAACTTCTCTCCCTCCCTGCTGTCATTTCCATAGAGTTCCATTGGCATTATTATCATGGCATGCCTCACTAAGCTAAGAAGGGCTTA
Source organism: Alligator sinensis (assembly GCF_000455745.1). Lineage (NCBI taxonomy): Eukaryota > Metazoa > Chordata > Crocodylia > Alligatoridae > Alligator > Alligator sinensis. The sequence goes on along the minus strand of NW_005842020.1, from coordinate 1,237,485 downwards.
AAAAATTTAACCCTTTTATGGTGAGCTTGGTGCACAAAGATAGATTAAATGCTCTGCTCTCATGAAACGTTTCGTTTTGAGAAAGTATTCCAGACATTTGCTTTTATGCTTCTTTTAAGGTGAATTATAGAGGTTTTAGAACAATTGGTGAAAGTTACACTATACAGCAACATTTTAAAATTATAATATTTAATAATGAAGGCCATTGAATTCATGCATTTCCCTAAACTAACCTTCCCTTATCCTTTGTAGCTACTGCAAAATCTCACCAACCAGATCTTAAAATACATTTAGTATCCTAGAATACACTATGGTTACTCCATTTGAGATTACATTGGAGTAATATTGTAACTACTACAAACAATTTATTATTCTGAATAGCACCGACTGTTCAAGAAAGCTATTTTGTAGATTTGAAACTCTGTGGGATCCAATTAAACTATTCTTCAGAAGGATGCATTTAAAAAAAGTTATGCCCCAAATACTCATTTAACATACACTGTTAGAGATTTTTTAGTTATATATTTGTAGTTCACTAACTTCATTAATAATTTCATAAACATATTTCACATTTAATACTCAACAATTTTCCAGCAAGGAACACAGGGTTTAAACATAGTGGGCATGTTCAGACATTCGTGGACTTTTGGTTCCCCAGGGACAAGTAGCATCAGTGCACCTTGTGCCACAGCTACTTGTCTCCAAGGAACACCCATGCCACATGCACTTTGGCATGCAGCAAGTTACTCTGCGGATGGTAGGGGAGGCCAGCACTGTGCTAGCCCCAGCAGCCTTACCCAGTCCTGGGGGCCTACCTGCCATGGTGATCCTGCTGGGCAGAGCCTGGCCGGCAGCTTCACCATGGCTCCAGGTGGCCCAGCTAAACTTGTCAGCAGCACTTGCTGCCTGAGTGTGCACTGCTCTGTTTTTGGTTTTTTTCCCACAGTATTTTTTGACCCTTGCATATCCAGGGGTCAAAAAATATGTTTGCTACAACCACAAACTTCCCCAGCAGCAGCTCAAACTTGGGCATGTGCAGCCTGGACCCACATAGTCAATCATAACCTGTCCTCTCGGCAATGCATGCACAGTGGCCAAAAGCATTACGGACAGGCAGAGACACAGACAGACAGACAGACTAAGCCGTTTATTATATTATAATTTACCATTTTTGAGCAATTTGGAACCCTACCAGTGCCTCTATCATCATCATCATAAAATGAATTCTAAATATCTATACATTTTGGTGTTAGCATTTTTTTTTAATTATAGAAAAATCAGAGTTGCCCCTGCCCCCTTCACTCACCAGGACGTGGGGTGCTGAGCAGCACTGATATGCCAGTGCTCCACCCCTGCCCTTGCCCCTCACTCCCAACGCACAGCCCTCACAGTGCCCCTCACTCCTGACTTGCAGCCCCTGCCTGCTCCCGCTAGCTCCCTCCCAGTAGCAGCTCCAATCCCAGCACCAGTAAACCAGCTGTCCCACCCAGTGCCAGCCCTTGCTGTTCTGCTCCCTGAACCTGTGCCCAGGCCCCAGAAATCTCCATGTTGTTCTTGGGAAGCCCTTAACTGGGGCTTAGGGACTGGGCTGGGCAAGCCCCTTCCCTTCCAAGCTGGCCTCCCCCTGCACAGACTGCTACAGGGGGGCGGCGGGGAGGGGGGGTGGACTCTAAGCCCAGCTCTGGTGGCCTCTCCTACCTGGAGCTCTCCCTCATCCTGAACCCCCATCTTTCTCTCACATACACATACACACCTGTTGCCACCTCCACCCCTCCCCTCAGCCCATAGCACCCCCAAAATGGTCGCATGTCTTAGCACCAGTGTGGGCATGAGAGGCATGAGGCAGGGTTTCAGTGTGTCAGTTGCCCCTGCAGCCATGGCTTCCACCAGCAGGTCCTGCCCCATCCCATCTGATGGCTGGCCACACAGGGTGTGAGATTTATGGGATCAATGTTAGGTTTAGGGGGAAAGGGGTGTGGGATATGTGGGATGGTGGGTGTGGGGCTTGTGGGGGGTTGAGAGGGTTGTGGGTGGGTGTAGGGTAGGTTTAGGGTTTGTGGGGTGAGGTTTGTGGGGGTAGTGTAGGGCTTGTGTAGGAATTTGGGATTGTACGGGTTCAGTGGTTGTGGAGTTTGTGGGTTGGTGGGGAGTTCATGGTTGTGGTTTGTAGGTGGATTGTGGGGAGCTAGGGGGTATGGGAGGTCTGTGTGATGGTGACTTCTTGGGAGAAATGGGTCACCTGGCCCTCTGCATGGCATACAGCTTCCCCGGAGGAGCAGCAATGGCCATTGGGGCTCTCATGGCCCACTCCTGGCAGATCCCCCCAAGTGGTGCAGCACCGCCTCACACATGGGGGCTGAACATGTCACATGGTGCTGGCCTGGCCCACTGGCACATGCTATTAAGCCAGACCAGGGTGGCTCTTGCTGTCACCTGGGCTCCCAGCACCACACACAGAAGCTGCTTGCTATCAGACAGGGTTGGCCACACTGCCAGGGGCCTCTGCCAGGAGTGGTCTAGGAGTGCCCTGATGGCCACTGCTGCTGTGCAGAGGGGCAGGAGGGGGACCCATTCCTCCCAAGCAGTCCCCCTCAACCCTCACATACTCCCTTCACCTACAGTCCCTTTAACTACACTCCCATGTCCCTACTTCCTGGGGACAAAGCCTGGGTCCAATCCACTGCTTCCAGCTTTGCCCTGCTCCTATTTGCTCCAGCACACCAAGGCAGCATGCTGGAGCAGCAGGGGCATGTGGCAGCCATAGAGATTCTCTGGCCACATGCTACAGCATCTCTCTGGAGGGCTCAGCCTCTGGTTGCTTCAGGGCACACTCTAGGAGAGCAATCTGTGCTGCTTTTTCCCAGTGTGTAATTTTTTGATACTGGGATTTCCCAGTATCAAATTTAGAGTCCACACTGCAAATATGCAGCATGGGGAACATTATTTTTTTCTTAACATGCCTCTTGCAGTATCTCAAATTGATTTGAGGTTCTGCAACAGGCATATGCTTGCTTGTCTGGATGTGGCCAGTGTGTTTAAACTATTTCTAACCTATGTCTAAACATCTAAATACAAACACAATCAAAAGGCAAGATTTTAATTTGTTTAAATTAAAGACAATCTGGAATGAACCCACAGAAGTCATACTGAAGTAGAACTGAGGATTGTCTATGCACAGAACATGTGCCATCTCACTTTTAAAAAAGGTTTAAATTGAAATTCTCATTCAAAATTAATTACAATGGCACACATATCTATGTGCAATCACATAGTATAGTTTAAATTTGGTTGTATTGTTTTCACTTGACTTGTAATTAACAAACCAGGTAAGCCAAATTTAAACTATCCTAAGGTTCCAACAGTGTGTCTCCAATATTTTAATTAAAATGTAGAGCTGAACTGTTGATAAGAATCTGGTCAGTTCTGGGGCACTGTCAGGCATTAGCAAAAACTACAAATGTTATGTCAATACCAGCCAGTATGTGCCAAGCCTTCCAGGGTCTAGGGAATCCATTTCATTTTGGAAACACCAAAATTTCACTGTTTATGAAATGAATTACTGAAAATTGTGTAATTTAAGCTCTTAACATTTTCAGGTGTTCTGTTTTTTTTCCTTTAGCAACATTAAGGATGGAAAATAACATGCACATTTTCACAAAAACAAAGTTTGGTTTCCCAGAAAGCATTGATAAAGTGATTTAAAAGTATGTACCTCTAGCAACTTTGTGCACAGAGGTAAGTGTATAACAAACAGAATCTAAGATAGACTTGCACTATTAAGTTACTTTCTCTACTTGCTTACTGGTGTTTGATTATTTTCTATTATACATTTACATGTGTTTCAGAAAGTCTAGTTTTAAATGTGACAGTTATTTGAACTTCTATCACTTCCCTTTCAGAACTTAATAGATCCCACTGTTGGGAATATTGTTCCTAATGTTCTGCTTACATTTTCTTGTTCTCAGTTTTGTTCATCACTTACATATGGTTGCACCTGGGCATATGAAAACAGATACTATTCAGGTCCTTGCTGGGTTGGTTTTATTAGTAAGAAAAATAATTTATTCAAGTCAGCTATTTCTTTGGTGCAGTCCTATCTATTTATAACGGTTCACAAGGTCCTGTCTCCCTGAACACAAAGATTAAGTACAGACAGTCAAAAAGCTCAAAGATGAATCAATTCAATCTTCTCAGATTAGTCTAAGCTGCATAGATTGTCTATTAAGCAAGTGAACAGACATTCACTTTTGATTCCAGAAATGCAGCCACATATCTGCAGTGATTCAGGCCAGAAGCTAGGGGGTTCTAGAGCATGCCTCCCTGCTTGGCTAGAGCAGACAGCTTGGGCCAAGACTAGCTTTCCTCCGCCCCGCCCCCCCCCCCCGGCAAGGAGGGGGGGAGGTACAAAGCATCCTGGGATGCTGGGGGACTGTGAGTTAACTTGAATATGGAGGGAATCTGAGACAGAAATTAACCTAAATCAGTTAAGTCTGATACTAAATCCATGCAGGTTTATCTTAAACTGGTTTTGGCCATTTTGAAAGCAATTTATATGCATTGAACTTCTGTTGTGTTACAGATTTGAACCAGTTTCTGATCACTTATACTGCTTTATGTGTAATTTCTGTCCCTAGTCAAGAGGATCAACAAACAATAGGCAGTTTCCTGGCTTTCAATTCCCAAACCTGCCTTTTCAAGCCTGGCATTCCATCATACTAACTTGCTGGTTGCTTTTCTTCTCAGATACTTACATAGGCAAACAAACAATGACTTGGGCCCTCTGTTTGCAAACAAATCCTTACAGACACCTCTCATTTTTCCTGAGTTGGTTCTTCAACATTTCCATGTATCTTCCATTCTTTCTGCTAATTCCATAAAGAAGCCCAATTGCTTTTTCTGTTAGTTTGCATGAAGCAAGCTTCAATGGGGTCTGTGATTGCCAATAGATCAGAAATATGCTTTCTAGTAGCCATTAACATCCTCCAGCATAACAAGGAAAGGTTGATGGATGTTGCAGAAATAACAGATTTATCCTGTTAGTCCTAACCACACTTTTTATTGTACTAAATAATTTATCTCCATCCTTAATCTTTACAACCTATGAAGCTTTTTATCATGATAACGTTCCACTTATTTTGTCTCTTAGCCAAGCTAAATATATCTAACTCTTGAGGGACTGGAAGAATGGTCCAGTGTTTTGTGTGCTAGCCTGGAACCTGAGAGTCTAGGTATACAGTTGTCTACTACAGACTTCTTGTGTGACCTTGGGCAAATTTCACCAACAAGAGGAAAATCAGGGAAAGTGTGGGTCCTTTATTAAAAGGGAGAGGCAACCTATTAACAGAGTATGTGGAAAAGGCTGAAGTACTCAATGCCTTTTTCACCTCAGTCTTCACAGGCTAGATCAGCTCCCAGACTACTGCACCTAGCAGCACAGTTTGGGAAGGAGGTGAGCAGGCAACAGTGGCAAATATAAGGTTAGGGACCATTTAGAAAATCTCAATGTGTACATGCCTGGTGGCCAGACAGGATGCACCTCAAGGTGCTGAGGGAGTTGGCCTGTGTGATTGCAGAGCCACTGGCCATTATCCTGGAAAACACACAGTGATTGGGAGAGGTCCTGGACAACTGGAAAAGGGCTAATATAGTGCCCATCTTTAAGAAAGGGAAGAGGGATGATCTAGGGAACTACAGACCAGTCAGCCTCACCTCAGTCCTTGGAAAAAACATGGAGCAGGTCCTGAAGAAAAATATTTCTAAGCACTTGGAGGAGAAGAAGGTGATTAGGAACACTCAGCATGGATTCATCAAGAGCAGGTCATGTCTGACCAATTTGATTGTCTTCTATGATGAAATTATTGGCTCTGTGGAGGCAGGGAGAGCAGTGGGTGTGATATACCTTAACTTTAGCAACATTTGTGATACTGTCTCCCACAGCATTCTCACAAGCAAGCTAAGGAAGTACAGGTTGGATTAATGGAGTATAAAGTGGATAGAAAAATGGCTGTATCATCAGACTTAGAGGATAGTAATCAATGGCTGAATGTCTATCTGGGAGCCAGTATCAAGTGGAGTGCCCCAGAGGTCAGTCCTGGGGCCAATTTTGTTCAATATTTTCATCAATGACCTAAAAGATGGGATAGAGTGCACCCGCATCAAGTTTGTAGATGATATGAAGTGTGGGGTGGGGAGGGGGGAGGAGTAGATATGCTGGAGGCTAGGGCTAGGATTCAGAAAGACCTCAATTTGTTGAGATCTCCCTGAACTGGAGGATTGGACCAAAAGAATCTGATGAGGTTCAATAAGGAAAGTACAAAGTCCTATACTTAGGATGAAACAATCCCATGCACTGGTACAAGCTTGGGGCTGAGAGGCTGGGAAGCAGCTTTACAGAAAAGGACCTGGGGCTTACAGTGGACAGTAGGCTGTATATGAAGCAACAATGTGCCCTGGTTGTAAAGAGGGATAGCACCAGAGGGCCTGGGTCATTGTTTGTTTGCCTGTGTAAGGCGGGATTTAATAGCAGCCTTCAAGTACCTGAAGGTTAGTCCAAAGGAGGGTAGTAAAACACTATTACAGATTACCCAGAGATCTTGTGGACTGTCTATCCCTGGAGGCTTTTAAAACCTGGCTGGACAAAGCATTGGCTGGGATTATCTAGTTGGGGATAGATTTTCTTTGAGCAGGGGGTCGAACTAGATGACTGCCTGAAGTTCCTTCCAACCCTAATTTTCTATGAGTCTATGAAGTCAAACAATCTCTTTCTGTTTCAGTTCTTTACCCATAAAATGGGGATGTTAATAATTTTATCTCGTAAGGGGAAAGCGAGTATTAATATAGACTATGAAGTACTCAACTACTACTCTACTAAAGACTACAGAAATGCTTAAAATGTATAGAAAAATACTGGTTTAAATTACTGATGTTCTAGGTTTTCTCAGGCTCTAGATCACATGCTTTAATTTTCCTTATGAAGTAGACCTTCAAAACCTTTATTGCTGTTGTTCTTCACTAAATCCTTAGAATTTGTCATAAATTTCTTGGTTATGAAATATCCAGAAAAAGACATTTCCAGATACCAATTATAGTTGTCAAATACAAAGATGGACTAGTCCTTACTTCTACGGTGTGAATCTTTATCATATTCCATTCCCAATTTTAAGTGACTATTTTTCCTGTATATCACATTGCTACAACCATATATTTAATTTTTTGCTTACTATCATGCCTAAGCCTGTCTAACTGTTGCTGTTCTCCAGTTTGCTCCCTACAAATGAATATATGTATTCCTCCATGGTGCTTGTCGCTTCTCCCAGTTTATTCTTCATTGCACTTATCTTGATTATTAATTAATGTATTCTAAAAGACTGAATTTCAGTGTTTAGATATTGAATTCTACCTCACATTTTTTCCCTCTTGCAAGCCAGAAATAGTCACTCTTTATATCACTTTCTTAAATATGATATAGCTGAATCCAAAATACTGTGCAGTAAGAGCTCTGTTGTCTGGCATTATCCTAACCAGCATTTCTACTAACCAGAATTTCTGGCAGGCCGGTTAGATGCAGGGGTGGGGTGGTGGTGGGGGAACTCACATGTCACCCAC
>NW_005842020.1:1226906-1229849 GCF_000455745.1 Alligator sinensis | reverse complement strand
CTGCATCCAGCTGGAAACCCCTGTGCCTCAAGTAACTAGCATTTTTAGATTATGGGCACCCCCCATTCCCCACTCATGCTGGAAAACAGGGTTTTTATTGTATATTCTTTCTGTGGTTTTCCTAAAAGTTTGTGGGATTCATGTCATAGCAAGAAACCAAAACTCCTTTTGGTAGAGTGAGAGGAGATTCAGAGAATGGTGTGGGTGCTGGTAAGGGGTTGGATTTAGAATAGAGGTTGATGGGTGGTACTGATCAGGCTTTCCTAAGCATACAGGCTGGTAAGTTGTAGAGTTGATGAGTCAGGAAGAGTCAGAAAGAACTGGGCAAGGGGACTGGTGAATGTGATGGGTGTAGTGGTGACATGTGAGCTCTTAGAGACAACTTAGTGATAAACTTGGGGACAGCAATGAAGACCTTATAAGAACTGATTGGTGCTGTAGGTAAGAGGACCAGAAAGGAGGAACTGTGAAATGTCTGGGTAACAGTTGGTATGATCAGTCAATGAGTAATCTTTTTCCTGCCCCTTTAAAGTCCTCCCATATGCAGGGAGGTGGGACCAACCTCAGTGAGGTGTTTGAGGGAAAAAGAGGAAGATATACTAGATGAAGTAGACTGAGGCAGAATAGGCAAAAGAGAAGGTGAAGGGCAACTTTTTCCCTTCTTCAGACTCACTAGGTGTATTTACACGAGACACTAAACTTGGACTAATTTTACTGCGCATTAGCACAGCAAGCAAAAACTGTGCTAATGCACTGATACACAGTAGAATTAGTCCACTGTGCCTTAGTGTCACAAAAAGACCATGTGCCAGCACTACTGCTCTAGAGCACCAATTATGGTGCATTAAGTTAGTACCTGTTATTACAGGTACTAAACTTAATGTACCATAATTATGACACAGTACTCCATGGAATTTTTTTCATCTTTTTCTCATTCCTTAGGCCTTTAAAGGGAACTCAGCAGAAAACTAGTCATGTGCCCCATAGGTTGTGATACACTGTCTCAGAAAATCCATTTCTTGTAGTGGGTTTCAAACAGCTTATTCTATGGCTCTGTGAAAAGTGAGTAGCTCGGAACAAGGACAGAACTTCAGAATAAAATAACAGGCCTTGCAAATAGGTGCCCAAGAGTTTAAAAATGAATTAAAAAGCAAAGATAGATAGATGAAAGCTAACAGATGCTAAATCTTATGAAAGTAACAGGGTCTTGTGGATGCACAAGCAATGTTTTAACATTTTATTTTTAAAGGTATATTCATTGATTAATATGCTTCTGCATTTCAGGTAACTATTTTTTCTTAGGTTTCCTTGTTTGAATATTTATTTATTGTATATGTTTTTAATGTACTTTGGCTTCTGTTTTTATTTTTCTGCAGAGAGAAGTGCGGTGGTGGGGACAAACATTTTCTAATTTACTAGAGTTTGAATTAAGTTGCTAAACAAGAATATATGGCATCATCACATAAAAAATATTGGATCAAGCTGTTGGTCTTTGTCACACAACAGAGGCAATCAATTCCCAAGCTGCTGAAATAAATGAAAATTTCAGCCACCTGTCAGGCGGTAAACTGATTTTGACAGAGTTGGGATTAGGACTGCCATCAAGTAGGGGAAAGGGGAAATGGTTGCCCAGTCCTTGATTTTTCATAAACCTCATCTATAGAACAAGTCAAACTAGTGAAAAGACTGACTAGCCCCTGAAGATGAGAGGCAGGAAGAGATAGACACATCCTACTGTGCGGAGCATGAACCATTAAGCTTTGCTAAACATGACATAGGCTTTTAAACATTTGCAGGGTTTAGATACTCAAAATGCTTTTTTTGTTTGTTTTTTTTTCATAACACCATAAATTTAAGGTGTGCAAGTGAAAAGGTAACTAAACACAGGATTGATTAAAAAGCTGGGGTGTTTTTATTCAAATGTCTATCATATAGCTGAAAATAGATCCTGGGAAATGCATTAGCATCTACTGTAATGCTCCAATGTGGTCGTCAACACCCCACTGCGCTAGAGCTATTCAACACCTGAGTGCAAGTGCTGACCACTAGCAAGAATCAGGCCTTTACTGAAAGTAGTGAAGGTGAATAGCTTAAATGTACAGTAAGAACAAAGACGAGTGAATATTGATCTAAGCTATTGTGCTTCTTTCCCCTCAGAATGAAAAACAACCCAAAGTTTTTATCTCTACATAATGGTAGATTTTACATAAGAAATATGAGACCAGAATTGATTGCATTACTACAATGGCTAAACAAGTTATTCCATTCTGTTATATATGTGTTCATTCTGCAGTAAAATAGTACACCATGTCCAAGCTCACCGTGACCATATTAGATTTTTAGAACAGCATGCTTCGGTTGGTTGTCAACTTTTCTACCTTGTTTCCAAGTTTTATATTGAGTGGAAAGAAAGAAATGGTGATATAACATATACTTCCCCTTTATCTCATTAAGAGACTTTGGGTGCATCCAGATGATCATGCATGTGCCTCTTCCAGCATCTCAAACCCCTTTGGGCCTCCTGGCCCAGCCCCACTGCAAGGCATGGGGCACTGGGAGGCAGCAGGGCTTGGCTCTGGCCACCTGTCACCCGTGCTGCAACTGACACATTGACTGGGTGTGGCCCATACTGCATGCTGTCTGGCAGCTCAGGGGTGCTGCAACTGTCACCCAGGGCTTGGCGCCACTCAGCCCAAGTGACCCAGAGCTGCGAAACAACACATGGTGCCCTGCTGAGTCAGCATGCACTCATGTGATGTGGCAGCATGGGTGCCGGGCAGCTGCGGCCGAGCCCCACTGTCCCCACTGCCCCCCCCCCACACAGGGGGGCTGTGCCATGAGGCCCCAAGTGGCCCTGATTGCTGCTGCTACTGCTGGTGAGTGCAAGGGGCTGGGATCAGGTGGGAGAGTGAGTGGAAAGCGGGGGAACAAATGGGGAGCAGC
>NW_005842020.1:1222496-1226853 GCF_000455745.1 Alligator sinensis | reverse complement strand
TAGTGGGGGGAACAAATGGGAGCAGGGGGAATGAATGGAGGGCTAGAGCTGGGTGAGGCTCCTCAATGGTCCCCTCCCCCCTTCTCCAGCCCGCCCCTCCCCCAGTCTCCTACTTACCTGCCATGAAGCCAGATGCAGCTTCCTGCAGCCTGCACCGCTGCTTGCTCCACACAGGCAGGCAGCGTGCTTCAGCACGGAGGCAAGAGCCAGGCATAGAGACATTCTGTCTGGCTTCCAGAGCATCTCTATGGAGGACTGAGCCTCTGGTTGCCTCGTTTTTTTTTTCCCCAGGGTATTTTTTGACCCCTAGATATCCACATATCTAATTTTGCCCCTGTGCTGCAAATCTGCAGCCTGGGGAGCAGTTTTTTGCTATGCACATGCCTCTTCCAGCATGTCGAAGGGATTTGAGACACTGCAAGAAGCATGAGCACACTTATCTGGACATGCCCTCTGGGTCTTTTAATCGGTAGTAAAAAATCTTAAGAAATAAGATGCACAGAGATAGGAATCAATTAATTGTTATAAAAACAATTTTGAAGGCACAATATTGCCCAAAAATGGCATGAGTTTACGAAATAATCCCATTTTCATATAATCTTTAATATTACTGGGACTGTGACAGGGTCTACGAAAAGGTGCTTTATAAGTGTATTCCCATCCAAAAAGGAGTCAAAAGTCTGCTCAAACCTAGTTGACTCATCAAACTAGCATCAGTAAGGTCACTTTCTGTAGCTGACAGCACACCTGGGCTGGCTAACATACATCTGCCTGTGGAAGGAAGCAATTACCTATGATTTAGCTAAAATTTGGGGGTTCTGTCTAGGCCTTTCAAAGGAAAGATCCTGGTAGAGACAGGATTGGTGGAAGGAAGAACTGAGTGAAGATCTTGTTTTTTGCAATATGCTTCAAGGAACTACCAGCTACTTACTTTAAGTCTGTTCTTTCTCTAATGATACATCCTGGTGGCTGGATTCATCCTGCAGAGCCACATCATCACACTCCCCATGCTGGCTGTGGGTCTTGAGATGAGTGGCTCCAAATGAGTGGCATGGGACCAGCCCACAGGCTGGATGAACGGCAGGACCTATAGTCCTGCCTCATTTCCCCCACTCCTCCAGCTGGATCCAGAGCCTGTGTTGCCCATTCTGGCCTGTCCAGGACCTGTGTTTCATGCGGTGCTTATCCCAGACTGGCTGGAGCAGGCACCACATGCAGCTCATATCCTTGACCCTGCAGATGCCAGATCCAGAAGGGAAGGAGGGCGGTCCATCAGCCCAATCCAGCCCACTGGACCATTCCCATGCTGTTTGTCTAGTCCATGGACCAGTCCAGCAGCAGAGGGCCAGAAGAATTTGATACTCCTGTTCTAATCTTTTTGAGGCTATATTTATGGCTGAATTCATTGCCACCATGGCACATGCAGCATTGATAGATGTATTTCTACCAAAAGTCCCAAAGTACAGCAGGCAACTCTTAGGAAACTGTGAAATCTCCCCGCAAACAGCAGGGCTTCTGATTAAAGTCCTAATATTAAGCAGGCCCATGGAGATATGGGAGAGAGGTTTGCAAGAAAGAGGGAGCAAACAGTACTTCAGAGAAGTGCGGATGATAGGAAAGCCCCCAGGTGCCTACAGAACAAGTACATGAATTCTTATTAATTTAGTCTCATTTACAGAGGGTTAGAAGAGTTGTCTTAAGTGTTCTCAGGGTGAAAGACGATAAAATGTTTTTGAGGCCTAATAAGTTTAATTGCAACACACTTTAAATACTGTACCCAAAATTGAGCTCAGCACATGCAAACAATGCTCCCAAGTGAGCCATTGTTTCCTCTACCCCATCTGGTCCTGCTCTTGGATATTCCATATCTAACACAATACTTCATCGCTTAATAGGGAACATATTTAATGTGTGGTTTCTCAGCGATCTCAAGTCACTGCTTCTGGGCATCAACATGTCAAAATGTGCAAAGAATTGGATGATGTGTTTATTTTCATTGTCAAAGAAATGTATTTGAATCACTGAACATTCAATGTCACCTCCTTACAGCAGATGTCCAAACTTTAATTGCAAACCAAAACCAAAAAAACCCCAAAACACCTAGCTGCTAGAGTAGATTGCCTTATTCTGGACATTTTACGTCCCTTTCTCTCAGAGAACTTAAAAGGTAACATCTATTGATTGTGCGGTGAGTCTCTCAGATATCATGGGAATAGGTTTATACGCTTAGATAAGGCCGAATCCATACTCAGCTGATATCCCCAGTCAAGTGGGGGGCGGGGGGGAGAGGTGTGGCTTCTTGTATCAAATGCCTAAATAGGACTAAACTTGCTGATGGTTGAGATTTCCATCCCTGAAAAGCCACTGTGGTAGCATGCAAGGACTGCATCTGACTCAACTTGAGAAAATCTTTCTAAGGCATGGTATTGGACAGTCTTAAACTGCCCAGGTGCAGAACTTATGGTAAGTATCATTATGTGGAAGGTGCTACCATAGCCCCCCAAGACTGTCAAAATAATTCAGGATACCCAGAACCAGTAGTTCATAAATATTCCTTAAGGCTACCTTTGTCTGTCTAGGTGTGTTTCCAAACTCTTAAGTTCTTGGTGTATTTCCCTGTACAGAATTGCTGAATGGTCACATCTCCCTCAGACTTTTGCTGTGAAGAAACTGCTCCTCAATTACAGTCCTTAAAGACATATACAGTATAGGGTTGTGTGAAATTTCACCGGATGTTTGGTTTCCACACTGTTTCAACTCTTTTTGAGCTTGAAACTGTGAAATCAAAATGAAATGAAAGGCTTCAAAACAGCCTTGATACTAAATGTTTCAAGTTTTGAAGCTGGGCTTGCTTGCAGGGAAACAGAACTAAGCAGAGGGAGGGGGAAGAGGGGGAAAGACTGCTCTGGTATTGACATGCATAGCTGGCCAGTGACTGTGATCCTTCCTTGAGGTCCCTTCCAATCCGAGTGCTCTGGGGAAGGGATGGAAAAATAACATAAAAAGCAGCATTGTTTGAACTGAGCTTTCTGCCTTGGAGTCAGTAACTGAGTTGTGTCTTCCAGCAGCTCAGCAGCATCAGAGAAAGGCTATCACTTCCTACTTGCTAGCCTATTACTTTTGCTTTCTACTCCCTTTTATTATTATATTTATTTATTCCTTTCAATGTATTCCTCCCAAAAGCCTCTTTTTGGGTTTTTTTTTAGTCTATTTTGATTATTGTCCCCCAGAAAAGAAATCTCTGCTTTCTCACAGTGTGCATTCCATTCACTGTGCAGGGAACCACAGGATATATTGCATATTATAATATAGAATTTATTCAGAAACACATACTACATGTATTTACATATTTTATGTATTACATAAATACATAAATACATACATACATTACATTAATACATACAATTATCTACATATATTACATAAATACAGATTACATAACAGAAGAGCACACAGATTTTCCAGCACACAAAGGCAAACACACTATGAAACACACCATGAAGCTGGAAAGGCAGTTGGCAAGCCTTCAGGGAGGGGTGGAAGAGGGGGTAGAGGGAGAAGTGTAAGACCTCCCCCTCTCCCAAAACTGAGACGCAGCCTCTTTCCTACCTCTAGCAGGAATTAAGCTTCCAGGTCCCCTCCAAGAGCACCAGCTATAACCCTTCCACCATTTCACTTCCCATCATGAGCCTTCCAGTGCCAGAGGAAGATCTGGAGCTGCAGCTGAATCTGGATCTGAGTGCCATACCACGGAAAATTCTGGGGAAGGAGGGGAAATCACCTGAGTTTGTGCTCCACACCCACCAAGGTCCCCCTAGAGCCAGGTCTTCTTCCCCAGAATGCACTTCAGAGGAGGTTGAGGTAGAGGGTGTGGAGGCAAGTGAAGCCACTCCTCCTGTTGCTGTGCTTCTGCCTGCTGAGGAGGGGGAAAGGCAGCATTCACACATCCACCCACACCCCAGAAGTGAGTGGGTAGTGTGGTCTGGGATCATTTTATGATGGCAGATGATCCCATATATGCTATCTGCCTGCACTGCCAAGCCAAAACCTGCTGGGGCAAGGGAATGAAACATGTGAGCACCATGGAGATGGTGATGCATCTCTGCAGGCATCAACCCATGATATTGCTTCTTCTCAGCCTGAAACCAGTGGGAGTATGCCCAAAGGGAAGTTTCCTTCTCACTCCAAAGCCCCTGTCCCCCCCAAAGCAGAAGCAGGCCACCCTGGAACAGTGGGGGAAAGGTGGACAGAAAGTGGGGCACATTGCAAGGGCAAGTGAGATCACCCAGAGAACTGGGGAGATGCTTGCTGTCAATGGCCAACCCTTCTCCTTAGTTGAGTGGCCAAGGTTCAGGTG
>NW_005842020.1:1217142-1222441 GCF_000455745.1 Alligator sinensis | reverse complement strand
GGTGCCTTCCCTGTATGAAGCATGCAGGGAGTACTTGAGGGAGGAGCTGTGCAAGGCAGGTCCATAAGTGGCCTCACACTTCACCTCGGACATCTAGAGCAGCTGGGGTGGAGATCATGCCAACCTCTCCTTCACAGGGCACTGGTGTGACCAGTCACACTGTCAGTGGGCTCTCCTTCAAGCCAAGGGGATGGATGATCCCACATAGAAACTGAGATCATGGAGGCCATGAAATGCTTGGTGCAGGAGTGACTCATTGGGCAGGGCAAGATCACCCATGGGCTCATGGTCCTTGAAAATGGGGCCAATATGGTCAAGGCAGTCCGTGATGCCAATTTTGTTCACATTCACCGTGTGGCATGCAAGTTGCACCTCATTGTCAAGGATGCCTTGGAGGGGGACAGGACTGCCAGTGACAATGCAAGCACCACCAGCAAGCTTATTTTCAAATTCAGGAAGGTGGAAGGCTACTTCCACTGGAGCATCAAGCAGAGCAAGATGCTGCAGGACAAAGAGTCAGAGCTGAGTGTCCTGCAACAAAAAATCATGCAGGATGTGGAGACTCAGTGGAACGCCCCATAACTGCTGCTTGAGAGGCTAGTTGAGCAACAGAATGCCATCCATGAGATGACCTTGCTCGGAGAGATTGGGATCAGTGGCCCCCTTAACAGAGCTGACTGGGATACCATCTCCTAGATCTTGGTGGTCCTCAAGACCTTCCCTAAGGGAACCGAGAGCTTCAGCGCTGGTGATGCCCTCCTTAGCCAGGTGATCCTTATAGTGAGAGACCTTCAGAACCAAAAGGAACTTAAAAATTGTTTGTAAGTTCCCTTTGTGGATCAGGCCTGAGAGATTGGAGACAGGAAGTTGGGTGTTCTTGTCTTTGATAGATTTATGGTGTGCACGCATTCTGGTGCAAAGTTGTTGCTTGGTGCCCTGATGGAATTGTATTGTGAAGACATATCCATGCTGGAGATATTGTTGGTAGGTTTTGCATGTCTTGCCATGGCATGGCCTGGATCCATTCAGTGTGTTTTGGGCTGTAGGAAGTTGTCTTCTGGTGATGATGTTAGTGATGTTCAGTGCTTGTTTGAATTTACAAACCACTTTTCACAGATAAGCCTATGAACTGCACTACATCAACCGCCTAGGTAGTAGAGAAACTCATGGATTCGATATAGTCATGAGAATTCTGACACACTACAACCTGCCAGACATCTGACTCCCCAGGTACCGCTCCACTTTTACCTGCTACATCCCCCTCCCCCTGCCCTACCCTGGCCTGTCCCTCATCCCCTGATGTCTCCATTTCCATTTTCACTGACTGGCTTTTTTACCTGCATTGCATGCCAGCCTCTGGCTTCTTTACTAGTCCTTCTATCCAGGAAGAGCACACACACCAACTGCAGGTGCTTCCTCAGCCTCAAGAAGGGTTTTTCAACCCAAAAGCTTTCTAAGATATATTTCTACATATATTCAGTTGGTCTACTAAAAGATATCAGATTGCCGCAAAGAACTTTGTCTGCCAGTGCCATGTCCTTAGACCAACATGGCTACAACCTACTCCCCTAGCATCTGTCCCCGGTCAGCTGACTGGGCACATCTAAGCCCCAGGGCTGGGGACAGGGCTAGGGCTGGCAGGGAGAGTTCACTGGCAGCTGCTGGAGGAGAAGCTCCTGCAGGAAAGGAAAGAAAGACTCTAGTCTGTGAAAGTTTAGCTTCCTGAGATGGTAATGCTACTGTGTTCCTTACTTAACTGTTTTTATTTAAAGTGGTGGACCCAGATGAGGCTGTAGGGGAGGAGGAGACCTCATTGGGACACACTACCATGTTGTGTAGAGGCTCCAGTGCTAGTGAGGGTGTGCCTTAACACACACACACAGTCAAACATGTCACAAGTTTTGCTTGTCAGCACCTTGAGGTGCAATTTCCCAGAAACCCCTACACCTATCTCCTTGAAACCTGTCAGGATTCATGGACTCAGCAGGGGCTACTATGTTGGCTGTTTTCACCCCCCTGTGCCTTTACACTTACAAGTGACACAAGTTTTGCTCTGAACAGTCTGAGATGGATGGCACAATTTCCCAGAAACGCCTGCACCTATCTCCTTGAAACTTGACAGAATTTGTGGCATCAGCAGGGGCTGTCCTCCCTGCTGTTTTCATTTGAATCAGGCAAGAAATTACATAGTTACAGGCATTTTTGTGATTCCCCATTATAACCTGTGGGCTAACTGTCGAAACGAGTTGAAACAGCAAAACACTTTCGATGAAACAAAACAGAACAGTGCTTTGAAATTAAATGAAACATCAAAACAAAACACTGTACCTTTAAAACAGCTGTTTCACACAGCCCTGATACTGTACATGTAGTATAAAATATTAACACAGGTAAGACTTGATTCCATGTTGGGAAATATTTCTGCCAAATGTTCATCTCTTCAGTAGGTAAGTAGATTATTATTTGTCCATTGGACAATATTCCAGCATATTGCCAACCAAAAGACAAATAAAATGTCATTAATAGCGAGAAATTAGGTATATGGGCACAGCACCTAATCATGTGCTTAAATTGAAGTACATGGTTAAAATATCACTAGATGTAACCTGGCTATCCAATGTATTTGGCCTTCTAGGCTACATTCAGGCCACTGGGCTTCTCACGGGTTGGATGACCCACCTTCAATGAGAGAATGATGGTTTGTTGGTGAGTTTTCTGAAGCTGCTGTGTTGGTGCAGATCTGGAACACAGGAGATGAACCTGGCTGCCACTCCTCCTCCCCTTTTCCCATGCCATTGATTTGAGTCACTAGTAGTGACTGAATATCCCAAATTTAACAACAAGAAAGGGAGTGTGGGAGTGAGAAGTGGTAGTTTTCACTCCTAGGTTTCTTAGGCATACCAGAAAAGCAGCTCCAGCAACTATGCTTTCAAGCACCGTGGGCCACAGTTTAATCCCTCCAGAGGTGCATGCAGCCCACAGGGTGCCATTAGGAGAGCCTTAGACTTAGTTATGTTGCAAAGTGATTTTTTGAACTTGGGTCTTAATGATGTAATTAGGGGTCATTATAGATTTCAAAGTTGTAGGCAAATGCTCATACAACTCTTGTGCCCATAACACTAAGTACTTGCATTTTAGGTATTTGCCCTTGCATATAGTATAGGAACTCCTTTGGTTTCCCGATACACTTATACACATACCTATTTGCATGTGCAAAACACACCAAAAACGTTTTGTTGATGCTTTCCTGGTATCTGTATTTCCATTTTTAACTGTAGAAAAGTTTATAAATTGAGGAAGTCAAATACCATTCTGAAAGGCTGACATTCTAACTTGGGTGTTCTTAGGACTGTGTATCAGTTTTCAGTCAGAATTTAGTGCAAGGGGCTTCTGAAGTAAAAGTGAAAACACAAATTTCAGAATGATGATGAACTGTGTACTGGCAGTGGATGGAAGTTAGAATCATCTCTTGCAGTGCTATCCTGATGTAATCGGAATAAGATTGTTCTATGTCTTAATAGATAATGAACTTGATCTAACTCTAACAGTGGGAGTTTGGTCATTGACTCCAGTTAAAGCCCATTAGCTATTAAAAATACTGAATAAATATATATACTAACTAAAACTAACTTCAGAATGCACATCAGCACTAGCCCATTTATGCTTTTGAGATTCTACTCTAAAGCCCTTACCTACTTTGATTAATCTTTGATATTGATCTGTATTTAAAATGCTCCAATATTTACTAAAGTAACTTCAATGCTGTAGGTGGGGAAAGCATATTCATTTCCTTCTTTCTGAAAACTGTGAAAGCCAGCAATTCTGACTCTTCCATATCAAAAAGAGTAGTTGGTGTCAGAACTCTAAATAACTGTTCTCTTTTAAATGTGCTTGTCCTGATTTGACACAACTCATTTCTACGTTATATTTTGTCTGTGAGAGAACCAATTTTATTAAAATACACTAGCTATAAGATGTTATTGCTTTTACTCTTTTTTCCCCCTCAGTGACCTTGTCACCAGACATAAGTTTTGCTATGCTCTTAGCTAAAGGCAGTTACATTAGTTACAGGTAATTTAGATATTAAAATGCTGAACACTCTTTCTGCTGTTTTGAATATACTGTCTTTCACAAAAATAAAATACCACCCTTATTTGAAATAGTACCATACTGTTGGTCAGAACTCCATAGACCTTATTCACATATGCCAAGGAATGAGTTGTCCACTTCCCTGAACCCTGGTTAAATAGATTAGATTATCTGGACTCCACTCTTCTGCCAGCAATGGTGTGGGGATCATGGGAGTTATCTGAGTCATAGTTGATTCTCCAGTCTGCTTCTGGGATAGCGGAATTAATATTTAGTCTCTTATGGCATGTCTACACATGCTATTAGTACTCAGAAATTAACTCTGGCACATATCATGCCAGAGTTTATTGATCCCAGGTGCCATGTTTACATGTGCACCTTGGATCACAGCACATTGAGCCAGGTCAGAACAGCTGCAGCTGGCTGGGGACCCAGAGGGTCAGCCTGTCTGCCCAGGACTTCTTCAACTGGGTTCAACATGCTATGGAGGGACTGGTTGGGGCACAAGTGTGCTGAAGTGCAGTGGTAGCCAATGGCAACCCCCGCACTGAAGCAGCCTCTTGCCCCACCCAGCCACAACAGTGTCTACACACGTGGTGCTGAAAAGTAAAAAATTCTGCAGCAGGGGTAGTACTTATAAATATAGTACCACCTGCAGAGTTAATTGTTTTCTTGTGACCTAACAGGGTTTCATGTATAAATGTAAGCCATTTACCACGGAACTAATTAGTCTGCTCTGCAGTTCACATCTCATGTAGACACACCCTTAGAGTAGTTCCACTGCAGTCAACAAGAATCCTTAAAAAGTAATGTTCTGTCTAATCAAATATGACATATTTCAAATTCTTTAACTGTTTTTTTATATCCCCTGCCTTTATTCTAATATAATAAAGGCTTAGTGTGTCTGTCTGTGTGCTTGTCTGTATGTCTGTCCGTCCATAATGATTTTGGCCAACTGCTCATGCACCACCGAGAGGGTGGGCGGTGATTTGCTGTGTGGGCCCAGGCTGTACAGGCCCAAGGTTGAGCCACTATCAGGGAAGTTTGTGGGGGTGGCTAACATGTCCCAGCTGCCTGAGGAGCAGGGCTTCCCCACACCTCCCTGCCTGAGGGTGAAGGGGGGGGGTCACAGTGGTGGTGCCCCTCTGCTGCCCATCCTTGCCACCCCCCAGGACAGCCACCAGGGTGGGGGAGGTGGTGAGCAGGGAGG
>NW_005842020.1:1213281-1217078 GCF_000455745.1 Alligator sinensis | reverse complement strand
GGGGGTGAGGGAGGGGGGCTCCAAGACCCACCAGGAGAGAGGGGAGGTGGTGGGGAGGGAGAGAGGGAGGGAGGCTGTATGGGCCCAGACGGGCACAGGGCAGGGGGAGGTGAATGGAGGGGTCATGGTGGCGGCTGTTGTTGGGGCTGGACAGCAGGGAAGGGAAGCAGGGACACAAGTGCGGAGAGGATGAGATGGGGGTCACGGTGGTGGTGACCTCCCTGCCGCCAGCCCTGACAACAGCCGGCAAGGAGAAGGGGGAAGGAGGGAGGGAGGGGAGTGAGGAGGGGAGGGGACGCAGGGGAAGCCCCACTGTGAGGGCAGGGGGAGGGAGTCCCCACACCGGAGGCTGGAGCAGGAGGCAGAGGTGGTGGAGGGAGTCTTTACATTGCTGGCTCAAAAGGGTGAGTGGGGGGCAAGGGGGAACCATGTAAATACTCCCTGAAATCTGTCATTCTTGATGGGTAATTAGCTAGTGTTAAATAAGCACAATGCTTTCAAATTAAAATTTACTTTTACCTGTCATAACGTATAAACTGATAATATATAATAATAATAGGCTTATTCTGTCTGCCTGGAGCACAAAAAACCAAGTAGAGTGCTCCAGGCAGACAGAATAAGTGTGCTTTTATTATAGATCCTGAGGCATTTCAAACAGATATGCAGGAAAGTCAGAGCTAGAATGAAGCACCAGGGTCCCCCACCACAGAGCAAGCAGGTTCCACTGAAGGAAAAAAAAACAAAAATACACCAGTGTGGGGCCCAATATTTCCCCCCACCCCCCGGAGCCTGCCCACCTCTCCCACAGCAGGGAAGTGAGCTTCTGTTGGGACCTGAGCTGTGGGGAGCCCTGGTGCTTCCCTCCATGCCAGTGGCAACCCCTGGGACCACTTGGGCAGAGTGCCAGTGGATGGGTGCTGCCTAGGGGCACCGCCCCCTCAGAGGGAAGCACTAGAGCCCTCTACATCTCAGGGGCTGTGAGACCCACTAGCAGCTTCCTCCTCACCCATGGGAGATGCAGCTAGGCTCCGGGGGGAGGGGAAGGGGAGGGGGAGGGGGAAGATCATGCCCCTTGCTGTATTTTTCTCCTTTTTTGCCTGACTGGCACATGGCCATGTGAGCTGCCGCCAGGTCGCTAGGTCCCTGAGTTGCAAGGTGGAGGGGCAGTGCTTCCCTCCATGGTGACACTGTCCCCTGTGACTACCTGGTTGAGGTTCTAGCTGCACAGGTGCGACCCCAGCTCATAGGCATCACCCACTGGATCGAACAATGCGTGGGCACTGGAAACCCAGGGAAGCTCAGGCTTGGTGGGCTTCCATTTCCCTGTGCACAGTCCCCACCACCTTCCTGCCACCTGGGGCCACCTGAGAATGAGCTGGCTGCCTCAGAAAGGAGGGTGGCTGGGTGTGTTGACAGCCAGAGAAGGTGGAAGGGATGGTGCATGGGACACTAGAAGCCTGCCAAGCCTCAGCTTCACTGAGCTTGGGCTTCCAGTGCCCTGTGCACCACCCCTGCCACCTCCTCCAGATAGGGCCCTTGTACATGTGAGGTATATCACTGTAATTTGTTACATGTCAAGCTTAAATACATAGGGTGTGTTTTAGTTTTCTATGTAAAAAAATATATTTAAATAAAGATATGTCACTGAACGTGTACACCATTACAAAATGTAATCATAACATGCCATTGAACATGTACACATGTACACTGTTACACAATGAAATCATTAAAAAGGCAATTAAACCACTAAAAGGGGGAAATTTCCTCATGTGTACAAGGACCCTTAGACATGTATACAAGGGCCCTCTTATTCTATGACTATAAACAAGTCACACGGTCAGACTTTTCACAAAATATGTATTTATATTCCTAAGCCTGTGTTTACACATGGACAGCTTTATCTAGATTTTTTGAGGGTTAGAAGTTTTGATTCCATTAAAGTATTCAGTCAAAGGATAAGTAAGAATCCTGTATTTAAAGAAACACTTGTGCAATAAAACTGTAACTGCAAATATTTTGTAGGTTTCAGCTAGTTTGTGATTAATAAGGAAATCTGTGTTTTGGGTTTTGTCATTTTTCTGTAAAAGTATTGGTAAAACACAGCCCAAAATCACAGATATGCAGTGTCTGAACTACTAAATGCTCAATATTTCCTTCTGATAAACATCAGAAACATTAATCCAAATTATCTTAGTTTCTTTAGAATGACAGTAACATTCATTGCTCGGGGAATAAGGTTTCCTGGCTTGGGATCCAATAAGATAGTTTTTGAATAATGAAGTATAAATACATGAAATAGTTTAGATAAAAAAAAAACCAACAACATAAGCTTCCTTTCATAATGTGAAATATTTATTGTGCATTTTTCTAATGTATAGAAGAGTTCAGTTACAATTTTGGATTTGTAGCTTCTGTTCTGAATACATGGAATCAACGTTCTTTAGAAGGATGGGTATGTTAAAGGATAGAACAATGGATTACAAGCAATTAAGTTTTCCATGCAATTTGAGTTCCAGTTTTGTCGATTTCCATACCATACGTCAAACTTGTCCCTCCACCCTCCTCCCCCACCCCCCCAGCTTGAAGTATTTAAAAAAGACAGCAGTTATTTTTAATATCTCTTCTATTGATGTTGGGTGGAACATGATGTTCCCTTTTTCTGAAGGTTTTATAATTTGAATACAGCTTCTGAAACTGGGGTGGTTTATTTGGGGCAGGTCCTGCTTTGAGCAGGAGGTTGTACTCGATGACCTCCTGAGGTCCCTTCTGATCCTAACTTTCTATGAAACAAAATGAAAACATTCAAAATTTCAAATTCTCCATGAAGGAATATTCTGAAAAGATTTTTATTTTGTGATTGATTGAAATATGTAGTTTTGTCAACATTAAGTGTTTTGGTTTGATTTATTCTTTTTTCAGGTATATTGCGTTACACAAATATCCTACTTAAAAAAAAAAGAAGAAAAAGAAGAAGAAGAAGGGAAAATGGGTTCTAAAGCAGAAATTCAAATTTTCTTCCAAATAAAGATTCTGATAAAATCAGGTTGATTTTGTCAAACATGTAGATGTAGATAGAATTACATATTCAAACTGAATATGGATCCAGTGAAATGTTACTTATCAGCATTTATGAGTTTTTACATTTTGTTCTCTTGCAAAAAAAAAAAAAAAAGGAAAAAAACATTGAAAACTAGTTATTGGTCAAAAGAGTATACCATAATATTATTTATAGTCTAGTTTTTATACTGCCTTCCTCACTGTAGTATGGAAGTCTTCTTGCAGTGCATTAAGCAAGGGAACTTAATAAGCTGTACCATCATGTGGGATTTTTTCTTTCTCATTCTTTCCATTGAGTGTTGAAAAATAGGAGACTTGTGTCTGTAATATAGTGTTTACACTGCTCTGATGTTATATTACTGTATTTACTAGATGAGAAGATGAAGTATTTTCCCCATTTAATAGGGGGGGGAAGCCCCTCATCTTACACTCAAGCATGAGGTGGTGGGAGACAATGGTTAAGGCTGGAGCTGCAGCTACCTGTTCCACACTGCCTCTGCATGCCCAACCACTCCTCCACTGCAGCCTCCAGCTTCCCCACTGCATGACTTCTCTCTCTCTTTCCCCATCTTCCACACTCATTCTTACTTTTGCTGTCCATCTGTAGGCTCCACCCTTGCTCTAACCTGGAGCAAGGAGCACAGAGCACGTAGCATGTGCTCCAGCCTGGCCCTGTAGCATTAGTGCCACTGCTATGGGGCCAGGCTGGAGCCAAGCTCAGTTCTCCAGGATCCAGCAGG
>NW_005842020.1:1209397-1213252 GCF_000455745.1 Alligator sinensis | reverse complement strand
GGGAAGTCGAGTTGCAGGCTGGGGGGGTGGGAAGGAAGGGAGAGAGAGATTACAGAGGGAGGGACATGAAGAAGAGGGAGTGGGAACAGAGCCTGCTGAGGCAAAAGCAGTATGAAGGGGGAAAGACCAGGGGGGGAGGGGCATGGGAAGGGAAGAGGGATTGGGGTAGCCTGGGGCTGCTGGGGTCCAGGCACAATGAGGGGGCAAGCAGGAGGAGACAAGAAGCAGGGAGCAAGCTGCCTGCCTCTCTCACTGCCTGTTCCCTACCACCTGCCCCCCTACTGCCTTACCCCCATTGCTCCATTAACTGCAAGCCCCTTTGCACTCCCCACCACTTGCTCCTGTAACAAGTCACCCTTCCCAGTGCCATCTTCCTAGTACTCCTCGCCTTGTGTGGGGCCCCCTTGGATCTTTCTTTAGGGTTCTTATGTCTTGCCCTATACTCGTCTGCCACGTCTTGATGGGAATTATGATGATGTTCATGTGAGCGGGAGGCTGCCTATTGTATTGGGTATGTTGGGGCCTTTCCGCTATGTGAGACCGACCCCTGATTTTCTCTAGCTAGGCCTCCCCATCTAAACCCACTAAACAGGTTTTGACTTCAAGACTCTAGCCTTTTCTATTGTCTTGAGGCCCATGGCCCCTTTTCCTGCTCCAACCTGGAGCCTGGCCCAGAGGGACGGACACCAGCCCCACAACTGGAGGGTCGCAAGCCCAAAACCAGGGGATGACCCCGCCTGCAGCCTCTGAGGCCACAAAGAAAAACTACCAACACCAAGCTGCACCACAGGTGTGCCTGAGCTCCCCGGCTTCTTTAAGATCGAGCCTCACTGGCTCCAGGGCCTGCGCCCCTCTCTGGGGCTTCTTGCTGCCCCCTGTCCAGGGCTTCTCACTGCCCCCTCTCTGGGGCTCCTCCAAAATGCTGCTCCCTTCTCTAGGGCTTCTCCAAAATGCTGCCCCCTTCTCTAGGGCTTCTTGCTTCCCCCCTCTCTGGGTCTGGGGTCAGTGCACCCCGAATGCTACGCCCTTGCTGGCGCCTGGATCTCCACACTACTGTGGGTCCCCTATGAGGCCTCCTCCAACCCCTAATAGCTTCACCCAAGCCACCGATCTTAAACAGTAAACAAAATGTGAGCCCCTCGGCTATAACGTAAACTTGAGCAGCCCGGCTTTAACAACCTTCATCCTACCAGGAAATATTCCATCCCTCCACAGTGACAGAAGCTGTTCCTGCAGCCAGGCCTCTCCCCTTTGGTTGTTCTAGGAGAGCTCCTTCCCCTTTGGCAGCCAAGAGGGAACTGCCTCCCTGGCCTCAGTCCTGGTGTTTAAATGGGAGCCAGGCCCTCCCCTTCTGGTCAGCTGACCGCTAGCAGGTGTAGGACACTGGCTCTCTCTGGTCGTCCTAGCAACTGGCACCTGAGTAGCTATTCTCGCTCTCCAAGTAGCAGGTCCCTTAGTGCCCTGCTACAGCTCCCCTACTGCCTCTCCCACTGTCCATGCTCCTACCACCTACCCCATTATTGCCCCCTCATCACCTCTCCCCCACCACCTACAGTAGTGGAGGAAAATTTTAAGATGATCCTCCAATAATTAGATTGCATATGTGGAAAATTATAATAAATTTATAATTTTTTCATGTATACAATCTAACTATTGGGGTTCATCTTAAATCCAGGGTCATCTTTTATTTGGATAAATATGGTGTAGGTGTACATATATGTATATGTGAATATTCTGCTTTATATTTGAAAAGGAATGCCAAAAAAATATTCAAAAAGTAAAAGCATCCTGTCCTAAGGCCTTAAGGTACCAAGCTTTTGGTCCTTAGATGCAGGGGTCCCTACATGCAATATAGATTCATTCTATACAATCAGGTCCTATGAAAAGTCCCCTGCTTAGGAGAGCTTTATTCTTATGCTGAAATGTTTAATTGTGCCTTGGAAATTGAGTTATCTATCTTAATCCATACCCAAATAATTTAATTAACCTTTGAAATATTTGAGCTTGACTTGATATTTTAGGAAAAATGGTATAAAAAACTGAGGTCAGATTCAGCTTACCCATGGTAGACAATGCTGCTGAGGAGATATGCTTCATCCTTCTTTACTAAGGTTGATGGCTTCATGCTCAAGAGTATTACATATTGTAGTTGTATAGCAATCTAGTCAGGAGGCAATAAAGACTTTTAAAAGGCAAGGCCAGATAATTATCTGTCAAGAATAAAATGGAATTGATTAACTAACTGGAGCTGGTAAGAAGCAGCATCCATACATAATGTTATATTATGCTATATCACATGAGAGCTTAGCATCAGTGACTAACTCAGGAACACTTCCAAACTAATGATTGCACTGATGACATGTGAGTAAGTACTTAAACTAAAGGGCCACATCCACACAAGCATGGGCTTTGATTCCCCGGGGACAACTAGCAGTGGCACACCCTGTGCTGCCACTAGTTGTCCCTAGGGAATGCTTGTGCCACACTCACTCTGGTGTGCAGCAAGTGACTCTGAGTGGAGTAGGAGAAACTGGGGATAGCACTGGGCTGGCCCTAGATGCCTTACATGGGGCCCTGGGAGCCTCCTGGGACTGCAGCAGTGGCAATCCTGCACCGGGGGCTGGCCCCCCACATGCGCCACTCTACTTTTATTTCCATGTGTTTTTTTCAACCCTGGATACCCAGGAGTGTGGTATGTGGCTCCACAGATGTGTCTGTAGCACCACATACTGTACGGCCATGTTCATCTGGATGCAGCCAAGGAGACTACTGTGTGGTGGCAAGCTCTTTAACATCTTTACCTTGCATATCCATGTAAACTCTTTCTTTCATGAGTTCAGTTTCAACCAGATATTCTTCATTCATGACCTAACCTTGTCTAAGCAATGGGTTGCTTTGGTAGTATTGGCATATTCTGTATGCGGTGAAAATTAGGCAGAATTGTGCATCAAATATTGCTATTATATAAGTCCATGTCAGTTCACTGACTTATTAAAGGATGAATGATGATTTTGAAAAGGAAGAGAGAGATTTAATACTTCTGTAGACTCCACAAAGGTCAGGTAGCAAATGAACAGCTATCCATTGCTTCTTTTGGACACATTGTTCCAAGAATGGATTCAGTTGTTTCTCTTGGACACCTGTCCATTTTCTCCAGTAAGGCAGAACTATTAATGTGAAATGTTGCAGAAAATAACAGGAAGATGAAAATGTATGTCCTCCCTCCCTTCATTTGATCATTGATCAGTGGCCTTGAACCTATTACCATTATATGCTCTGGCCTGAATCTCCATGTACCAATTCTGAGATAATGGTTTCAATCTTTTGTCACCAACCAAGTGTACGTTACAAAAAATACTTTCACTGTAAGATAATTTTTTGTTTTCCTTTACTGTATACTGAGCCTACAATCCTGATCAGTAGCCAAGACTATGATAACATCCCTTTTTTTGACTCCCATATCCATGGTACCAGCCAATGCTATCTCTCTAATGGAACAAATACACATATCTCATGTAAATCCTTAATCCTGTTGCCTTCCCTTCCCTTATAATTGCCCTTAACTGTAGTCATTGGACAGAAATTCACTATTCACTTGCCTAATATGCAACTGAGAATCTCAGTTTCATCCAAAAGAAAATCAATGCAGTAGCCAAGTGCTGAATCACATTTGGGCCTTGTGCTATTCCAAGAGTCATCTTTATGATTTATTATATTACTATGCCTTCTTATTGCTGCAGTTCAGAATGAAATGAGTAAAGCACTCAAGGCAATAACAGTGTAAAGTGTCCTTCCCATTATCACTGCCCCTTTTAGACCTAAGGATATGTAAGTGGTACCGATGGTGTTCAGCAG
>NW_005842020.1:1199404-1209366 GCF_000455745.1 Alligator sinensis | reverse complement strand
TGAGTTTCTCTGATTTCAACCCCCTGCCCCTCCCCGCACCACCCAATTTTTGGTTAAAAAAAGTAATTCCAAATCCACATTTTCCATGATCAAAATGAAACATCTCTCTCCCCCCCCACCTCTCTCTCTCTCTCTCTTTCTCTCTCTCTTTATATATGTGTGTGTGTGTGTGGGTGTAGGGTTTCATTTAAATCATGGGAAAATGTGGATTTGGAATTACTTTTTTTAACCAAAAGTTGTTGTTTTTTTTTAAATCAGAGAAAACCAGAATCCCTGGTGTTTAGTGAGTAGAAAATGTTAAAAGTTTTCCCTGAGCAGGGCATCCTCAAGAGGATTTTTACATTCATGTTTTTAATTCTTTTTCAAAATGTCCTAGCCCTAACCCATGAGACTCAAATGGATACTAAGATCTATGTAGTTAAAATGATGGGAATCAGTACTCTTAGACATACAGCATCCTGCTTAGTAACACAGTCACTCTAAAAATAACATTTTTAGTCTTGTGTGCCTTTATTGGGGTTTGTTTTGCTTATGTTGCACTTGAAAATAGATTATTTAAAAATCATCAAAGAGGAAGAATTGTAAAAAGTTATTGCTTGATTCATGGACACCCTGCATACTGTGTGTTTTAGTGGAAAAGAGCTGCCAAACAGCTGTATCTATCCTCAGTAAATCTGCAGTGCAAACTTGTCTCTTACGGCTTTTGAAAATTGGATCACTTATTTAGGGCCTAATTACAGTCTGTAAATTAAGAGCTTGTTGTTAAATACTCAGTTCTAAAAATACCAGTTAATGGAGTTTCCCAGCTTTATAAGGGCCAATAAACATGACTGAAAAAACTCTGGAGCAGTTTGTGGCAGAGTAAACTGCTCCCAGGTGCAACATCTACACATACACCTGGGTCAGCAGCAGTTTGAGCTGGACGGACAGGGGGCATGGGGTGGTAGTCAGCCATGGACTCCAGGTGGCAGCGTCAGGTGATGGAGGGGCTGGCTGGAATGTGAGAGTGCTGATTCTGTGGAGCTGTGTGGCTAGGTGGCAGGAAGAAGTCTGATCCCCACCTGGTTAGCATCTATGGGGATGTCCCAATGAGGCCTCACATGCCTCTTGCCACATCTCAAAGCAGTTTGAGATGTGACAAGACACATGCTGGGAACATAAACATGTTCCCCGCACTGCATATTTGCAGTGTGGGCTCAACATTTGGTACCTGGAAATACGGGTGCTCAGGGCCTCATGGCACAGCACCCCCCCATGTGGCTTGGGGCAGTGGGGAGAAGCATGGCTCAGAACCAGCCACCTGGCATCCAGTGCTGCCACATCGCACGGGTGTGGCCCAGTTCGGAGCAGCACCGTGTGGTGCCATGTGCCTTTAAGCAGCTCCAGGCCACTCTGACTGGTGGGACAGCTGTCACCTGGGGCCCTGCACCACCAGCGCGAGTGACCCAGAGATGCCCGAGGGTGCACAGCACCATATGGTGCCGCACTGAGCCAGGCCGCACCCGTGCGATGTGGCAGAGGCAGCACCGGGTGTCAGGCAGCTGGCACTGAGCCGTGCTGCACCACACTGTACTGCGCAGCATAGGGTGGGGGCGGGGCTATGCCATGAGCTCCTAAGTGCCCCGATGGCCTCTGTTGCTGCTGGTAAGCTGTGAGATGTGTGGGTGGGCTGGTCCCAGGAAAGGGGGCTCTGGGGTCTGTGGTGGGGGGCAGGCTGTAGCCCTTGGGTGGGGGGGCTTTGGCTGCTCCAGGGAGGCTCTGGGCCCTGTGAGGGGGGACTGTAGACTCTGGGCCCTGAACAGGGGCTGTAGCTCCTGTGAGGGGGGTATGTGGTCCCTGTTGGTGGGCTATGGCATCTGTTTTGTGGCTGTGGCCCCTGTGTTGGGGGTGTGTCCCTGGGGGGGGGAGCTGTGGACTCTGTGGGAGGGGCAGTCCATGAGCTGTGCAGGGTGGCTGCACCCTGCAGGGGGGCAGGGGACCCACCCCTCCTGAGCAGCCCCGCCATATGACCTCTCTACACCTACTGCCCCCGCCCCCAATTCTCCCACAAACCTCACACCCCCAAGCCACCCTCACAAACCCCTCACCCATGTACCTGGCCCTGTGATTCAGGAGTGAAGGGACTGGGGTGGGGGCAGGCTGTGGGTTGGGTGAAGGGCAAGGGCAGCGACAGGGCACTGGCATATCAGTGCTGCTAAGCACTGCACATCCTGGTGAGTGAAGGCAGTAGGAGCAGCTCTGGTTTTTCTATGACAAAAAGCCAAAGGTAAATGCCAAAGTGTATAGATATTTAGAATTTATTTTATGATGATGATAAAGGCACTGGTAGGCTTCCAAATTGCTTTAAACTTGTAAATGTATTAATAAAACATTGCCCAACTGATCTCTCTATATATAGTG
Organism: Alligator sinensis; assembly: GCF_000455745.1. Taxonomy (NCBI): domain Eukaryota; kingdom Metazoa; phylum Chordata; order Crocodylia; family Alligatoridae; genus Alligator; species Alligator sinensis. The sequence goes on along the minus strand of NW_005842020.1, from coordinate 1,206,966 downwards.
GCATTTAATTTTAATAGCGGAAGAACATTATTATGGGTATTTTAATGCAAGAATTTGAGTTTCTTATCAAAGAATTTGCAATTTTTAAACAGGGAACACCAGGATTTCTGCTGCTGGGACAAGTGGCGAGACCCAGGCAGAAGAGCCTGTCCAGGGCCAGCAGTGGGGACCCAGCTGGAGGGCAGATGAGGTGGCTTACCTGTTGGCCATTTGGGCCTAAGAGGACACACTTAGACAATTCAGAGTGGGCCAACACAAGCAGCACATCTTTTGGGTGATAGCATATGGCAGAGTGGTGGCAACCCATCCAGATCTGGCAGGGGCACAGCCATGGGGCTACAGCTCGAAGGGGGCAGATGCTGTCACAGGTGGCAGCAGGTCACAGCCAGGCAGCAGCTCCCACTGCCAAACTTAAACCCAGACTTACCAAAACATATTTAACTTTAAACTGACATTGAAAAAAATAGTATTTCAGCATGTGTTTGAGTGTTCTCCTAATATATACAAATAATAATTAAAAAACAAAACAAAACCTTTAATATCATATCATGTTGTTATCTGTTTTAGACTATTGTAGACCAAGTGAAGATATCAGTCTGTGTAAGGATATCAGTATCTGGCCAGTTAAATTTTGCAACATCTCTGGAGCTTTAATCTAAAATGTATTCCCCCTGCATTCTTCTAGGGACTCAGCTTTGAATTTACAATATTAAAGTCCTGATTTAATATGAAATTACATTTATTGAAATTAATAGAAAGGGTTTATTGTAATAGAGGATGACTTAATGTAAACTCTTTTGATGCTGGATATTTTTTATTTTTACTTAGATGTCACCTATTGAGATATAGTTACAGGAGAAATGTCAAGCTTAAAATAGAGATTTTTTTTTTCCTGGTCACCCCCGATTCAATAGAATGCTTCCACCACCTGCAAACGATCAAGCAAGGCTAACTAACGGGGAGGTTAACTTTTTATTTTAAGATAGAATTGCAGTGAAACTGGTTCCACCCTAGGTTTTTTTTGGCTACCAAACATAAATCAGAATAAGTAAGCTAAACATAAGCCAGAAAAAAAAAATCCTTTCAAATGTGTCCCTGTGGGTGTTTTAACATTTTTTGAACAGAAGTTTTCTAGCCTCTTGTAGACATATATTGGAAATGAGCTGTGAAACAACTGCAAGAAACAAATGATAGGGAAATAAATGACAGCAGCTTTCTTAACCATACAGTATAACATCCCTGTTTGTTGTTACAAGGTGGAAGAACATGCCTGGTTTAACTTGGATAAAGGATAGTTTGGATATACAATAGAAATAGGGTAGGTTTGACATCAAAAGTCACCTTGATTATTTAAAAGAAAACTAAACAGCCCTGTTGCATTGAACAAATTGCCTGGGAATAAGATACTCAGAATGAAAATATATTTAAGTTTTGGAATGCAACTTCCTTTTGGCAGTAGTCAGGAAACATTTGTGGTCTGTATGAAAAATGTCAGTAGGAACACAAAGTTATTGCTTTTCATTTAACCCCCATCCATTCTCATGAAACCATAACCATTGTTTTTCTGATGGGGTAACATGTTACCCCACAACTCAACATTGTTGGTCTCATGAGGTAACTTGTTACCCCACCCTCATGGAACCAGTGACAACAGTATAAATGTACTAATAACTATTTATTAAACACACAGATTGTTTGAAAGAATATGTATGATTATTTGAAACCAAAATATTATTTAACTACAACTACGATTAAAATTTAAACTTTTTTTTAGAGTTTCAAAGTGTGAATGAACAATTTGCTAAGTCTGCAGTTCACTCTGTTTTCAAACTAACAGTTACTTCCAAAAACATTTCCTAACTATTTTAACTAAATATTGCATTCCTCAAAAACCAGAGGTGATGTGCTGTGGTGCACACGAGCAAATCATTTACAATCTTTGCTTTGTTTCTGGGTTTTGTGGTCATCTGTCCTTGGACAAAAAACACTACATCCACTCATGCTTACAGAAGGTTCTACTGGGGTGCATTGTGGCAATTTGTAATTTAGGGCAGTCATATCAGATTGGACGGACTTAGACAGATTAGATGTATCCATCATTCTTTGTTTTATTTGTCCGTTGATCAACTGTTCTCTAAGCTCCTGCAAAAAAAAAGTGCTGTCTTCTTAAATGTGATCTTTGCTTCCAGTTTGCATTGTGGCCTAGCCAAAGGATGAAGCTGGCAATGGTAGCCACATCCAGCATAATGAAAAATAGTGTCACTGGTCACCTGTCGATTTGCCATCTGCAGGTGCTCATACGGACTAAGTGGTCAAGGTTATCCACGCCACCCTTGTTTTTATTGTAGTCATGGATAATGTCTGGCTTTCTATGCTCTCCACTCACTGACAGGTCATGCTTGACAGCAACAGCACAACTTTGGACTTCTTTGGAACATAGGAAACTAGGGTGAGTTCCCCATAAAAAGCAAGCATGGATGAAAAGGTTTCCCTTCTTTGATTTGCTTGCATTTCGTTTGGGATATGGGCCTTGTTTTTCTGAATTGTACCCACATAGGTCAAGTCCTACTGTAGCAGTCTTTCTGCCAGGTAAGGACTTGTGAAGAAACTGTCACCTACAATATTCATTCCCATCTTGTACCAGGGATGAACCAGTTTTTCAATGAACTGGGTACCAAGATTACCTTGACATGGAGCTTCTGGTTGCTTGCCCAGGTAGATGTATCCAGACAGGGGGAATTATGTTACTGCATCACAGCACCACCAATTTTCAAGAATATTGCAGACTTGATGGGCATATACTGTCTAAAGGGACAGTGACCCCTGAACACAATAGGCTGTTCATAAACTGTTAGATGTATTCCTGGAATATACCATTTCCTGAGCTGCTTCACAAATTGTGTCCAAATATCTCTGAAGGCAATGGACTTGTCCACAGCTCTCCTTTCCTCATGTGTCAGTTTGTTGTCAAATCTCAGGTAGTTGTTGATTTGATGGAACTGTTTTAAACTCATGGGGCACATCCACATTCCAAGCATGTGCACTTTCAGCACCACAAATAGAAGTAAGTGCAAATTTGAGCTGGGGCTTTTTGCCTTGGTGCACATAGTCGGACATGCACTTTGTTGTGGAGCAAATTGTGCCACTTGGGGCAAAATAATCCTGCATGACTCCTCCCAGATCTGCAGCCAGGGGGAGCTAGAGCCCAGGGCCAGCACCTGTGCTGTCCCCAGAAATATAAAAAGCTGCCCTGTCCTGGCCCCATCAGTACAAAAGCTGCGCTGTCAAGTAGTTCAGGGCCACTCATTTTCAGGAGCTTCTAGGTCCCAGCCAATTGGTACCTGGGGACACTACCCCATTGTGCCAGCTGGACTGCTGCAGCATCCCTGAAGAGTTCTCTGCACCCTCCACCCACTGCAGCAGCTGCCAGTGGATCCTCTGGGCCAGCTGCCAGTGGTCTGTGGCAGCAGAGTTGGCCTTTGTGTGGCACTACTGCCATGTGTGCTCCCTGCCCATCCATATGGACAGCTATTGCCTGGAAGATGTTCCAGGTGTGGTGGCCTGCTTTGAACTATGAAAGCATGTCCTCCTGGCCCCATTAGGCCAGGAGGTCAGCCACAGCTGGTTCCGAGGTGCCAGCTCTGAGCAAGCTGGGTCCTGGCACTGGCCTCCCTAGAAGGAATTGCCTGAGCTCCAGCCTGCAAAAGTGGTTTGCAAACAGGGAGGGGAACCCCAGCCCTGCCCGGAGTGGGAGGGGGAGAGGAAGGGCGGGGCCTGAGATTCTGTCAGGTATGGCTCCACTTGGCTCAGCTCAGCCTCACTCTTCTCCTGGAGCCTGAGGTAAGTGGGCCTTTCATGGGGCTGGGGGCCCCTCTGTCAGGGCTGGGGGGTTGCAGTTCATGGGTGGGGGCACCAGCAGGGCGGGGGAGAGCCAGAAGCCAGCCCCCCACTCCCCCGAGCAGGCAGCAACAGTGGAGGAGCTGGCTGCATGCTGCTTCTGCTGCAGCTGCCTACTGTTGGAGGCAGGGGGCTGCAGGTTGGGGCCCTGGCCCTATAGCCCTAGCAACTGGGGGCCTCCTCTGGCAGGGCTGGTGGAGCAAGGGCTGTGGGTGTGGGGAAAAAGGCACAAGTAGGGTGGGGAGGCTGTTGTGAGGGTAGTGAGAGGCACCAGCAGTACTGAGGGGGCTTTTGGAGAAGTGAGGGACACCATCAGGGCTGGGGGTTGGGGGTTGGGGACAATGAGAGACACCAGCAGGGTTGGGGGATGCTGCAGGGGGCTTTTAATTTTAATAACAGATTTGGGGGGTTTTGTCAGAGAATTTGCAATTTTTCATCACAGAAGTTTGTGATTTTTTTATGAGAGAAAACCAGGATCCCTGGTAACTATCATTCTAGAAGACTTGATTAATCAAGTCTGCTCTGATGTGCTGTAATTACAGAACATCAAAGCAGCCTCTGCACTCATGTGCTGGCACTCAGGGTGTGGCTACTAGGCTGTTCTGTAACAGAGGGATCACCACTCTACTCTCTTTTTTCAAGAAAGGAGCCAATGCACCTACTTCCGATCGTTTCAAACTCAGACTCCTGAAGGGAAGGAGATGCTTCCCAGAATAAGGCAGAATAAGACACTTCTCATAGAGGGGCGCGTTTTAAATGACAGCCCCTGATACAGAATTGTTTGTTTTATTCAGGTTCCCACTTAGTGTACTGGCTGTTTTTGATCCTATTCTGTGGTGCCTCATTCACCCATGCACTGCAAACAATATCTTGCTCAAGGTTCTGAAGACCACTGGAGTCCAGGTACTTAAAAGTTAGGGATTGCCATACTTGTAATGAGCCTAGGCCCAGACCCCAGCTAGAAAGAATCAGGGACTATACTGAATCATTCCTCAAAGCCACCAGGAAGAGGGCCTTGCCTACCCTGAGCTTTATAAAGGTCAGAAGAGACAGATGCAAGCTGTCTGGACAACAGACCATCTTGCTGTACCTCTGGCTTGCTGAGAACCCCTTATATCTGATTCTAATGCTTTATCTTGATTTGTGGGTTCCTGCTCTGTACCCCTGGCTTGTACCTTCCAACACAGGTACCTACCCTGACTGCCACTGCTGCCACACTTAGTCCATTACAATACCCAGCATTTGAATACCCAATACAATTTCTGCATTTCATTTATATTCATTTTTACATGAGTAAAATATTATAAGATCATGTAATATATTAATGTAATTAATAACTCATCTGAATTATTTCACATGTACATTTTTTTAAAGCAAAATCCTTGATTTTCATGGCAGTGCACAGATAACAGATGCCCAATTGCCATTGGACTTCAGTGGGTTTGGAGTGGAGTATGCCCATAGTCGCCTCTGAAGATCCCAGCCCAGGAATATATATATATATATATATATATATATATATATATATATATATATATATATATATATATATATTTGTTAAACTTTTAAAATTCCCTCCTACTAAATAAAATGAAAATTGGTGGTAAATAAGGACATGGAAATCTTATTACTTTCATGTCCTTAAATATCCTCATGGTAAAATTAACTAATCTTGTCCAAGTAATTTGATAAAGTTCTAGTCTGCACACACCATAAGGAAATCCAAAGATGTTTGCTAGCTGTGACATCTGATATGCTGTATCATATAAAACTTGCTTTCGGAAATTATTCAAGGGATATTAACTTCAAACACCTATTCAGCTGAATGTACAAATAAGTTTAACATTATCAAGGTGATTAATTCACACTCAAAAATAGCCTTAAATGAATTCAAAAGCACTTCATCAAATCAGATAAAAGTGGTAAAAGGCTGGAAGACATACTGCTAGTAATATTGAATTATTATTTTAGACACAGCAACAAAATGTAGGATAAAGTATACAAGCATCCATTTTCACAGTGTCATTTACAGAGCACAATAGTGACTTGAATTTGAATAACTTTTCCGGGGATGAGATGGTTGTGCGGGGGTGGGGGGGGGGGGGGGGTTGCTTTAGAATTTATCCCTTAAAAAATAAACAGAAACAGTTATTGTAAAATCAGTTTATAAAATCCCTAATTGGCTTGAATTAGTAGCTATAGTATCAGTGCACGGTATTTCAAAAGATTTTTAATTACTAAGTGCTTTGAATTGCTATTGACTACAGTTTTAAATTTCTAGGGTACTTGAGATCTTAAAGGTCATTTGTGTTTGTAATACATTCATTTATTTTTAGCTAGAGCATCAACTCCATTTTTATTTCCTTTTAGTTCTAGGTCTTTTCTGAACTTTAACTCTTTTTACATTCTCCCAGATCTCCTAATAAAGTCATGAAGTCTTCCACATATAGAGAAAAATGCAGAATATCAGGGGCTATATGCATTATGTAGCTCTGTGAACAGCATTTTGCTCTCAGACTGTGAAGGATCAATTCTTACAACTAGCAGAACCCAGAAGAGGCTTAGTGGCAGATAGTGAAAAATCAAGCAGCAAGCACAGAATGCTGAGTACAATACCTACTGGTCTTTGATTGAAGAAGGCAAAGTAATGATAGTGCCAGCACCTTGCAAGAATGTGGACTTGCAAATTATGTCACTGCTGTCAATGTTGGTGAAAGCTTAAGGCTTCATTGATCAGTGGGGCTTCAGTAACTCATGCACAAGAACACAAAAATTGCTCAGACAGAAATATTGTACTTTGTACTCTTCTTCCTTACTGCTGAATTATTGGTATGTGCATGGATTGACAGGGTTCCAATTGCATCCCAGCTTTATCTGCTGATGGACTACTTTTTTTTTACATCCGTTGCACAACAGATGATATAGAATAGTAATGATCAAGCTAGACAATGAGGGGAATATGCACACAGTAAAATCTCTCCCATGTCCAGAAAACATTATTTTTTTTAAATGTCCAAATCCATTTTAAGTCATTGTGGTAGTTTTTGATCACTGCCTTGTCCTGATTTCAGCATTTGGAGTCAGTTTTCCTTTTCATGACATCAGCTGATGAACAGCAAACATTGCTCTAAATTGTACTCTGATACAGAAGTCAAGGCCGTATCTTCCTTACCATCTGATGAATTTACTTGCAGACAATCCAGATTCCACAGTTATTCGAAAATATGGAAGCCTGCTGTTTATCTCCTGCCTGTAACCAGTACCTTATTCCCTTACCTATGTGTCACAACCCAAGGGTGTGATTTTGTTTTTGTGTGTGCTTTGGCACCACTGAATTATTTTCCCGCCATTTTGGAGCTTTCTTTGCAGGGTGCATTTCTTCTTTGCAGCACAGAGGTGCACGGTGCAAAGAGTTCCCACCATTTGTATTAGAATTCGAGCCCCATTATTGGCTTGTGTTAAAATATTCCCACGTGGTGGCTAGCGATTGGCTTGCTAGCTGTATAAAAGGCTTGGGTGGTTTCCGCCCAAGTTGGAGAACTCCGAGGAGAATCCCGCAAGGGAGGATTCCATGAACATCAGGAGGAGACTTCACGTCTCGTGAAGATCTCTAAGCGCTGCAGAGCCTATTGGACCCAGCGTATTCAAAGAAGGCAACAGGCCTC
>NW_005842020.1:1198104-1199042 GCF_000455745.1 Alligator sinensis | reverse complement strand
CAGGCGGGCGAACCAGGTGAGAGATTTGTCAGCGGACGCCTTTCGCTGAAGGGAGAAGAGGGAGCCTCCGAAGATGGAGCCCCAAGAGAGAGAGAAGTGTATTTGCTCCCTGCGGCGTTCGGGTGTATAATGAGCGACGAGCGGGTCCTGTTCAGGCCCCTCGATACTGTGTCTCTCGCCAGAGTCAACCCGGCGGGTGCAGGGAACCCGACCCTCACCCGGGAGTGTGCCCGTTGCCTACGATATGCTCGGGAGAGTGAAGAACCGGTGCCAATCAGCCGGTTCTCCCCTTACATGGTGGCATCTAGATTAAGGGGTCGCGAGCTTCCATCCGAGCTCCATGAAGATCTGGAGACAGAGGAACGCGCCGCAGATGAGAGGGTGGCCCTACAGTACGACAAGGGGGGAGAATTGAGTGCAACATTCCGTACAATTACTGATCTAATGAATAAGAATTTAAGTTTGAAGGCCCAGCTGTGTATGGCTGTTCAGGCGGTCAAAGAAGCGGCTGAGAGAAGGGATCCTGAAACGCGAGCTCAAGATGGCGCCGAGCAAGAGGGAGACCGCGTGGAAGAACCGGAAAAGAAGGGTGGAGCTTCAGAGGAATCCGCGAGAGTTCGGTCAGCAACTCCGCCCATCGACGCAGCGTCGTCTCCGGCAACCCCCCAGTGATGCAGCGATGCCTCTGACGACCACGCCTTCCTGCCCATGAAAGGGAGAATCGAGCGTAGGAGCGCATCCGCCCCTCCTGCCTGAAGCAGTGACTCCCGCAGCAGCAGTTCAGTCTACAACAACGACTAACCGAATTGTTACTGCCTACTATGCTCTCACCAGAACTGAACCACAGGATTTGTGCAGAGAATCAAGAATCCATCCTGAAGAAACCCTAGCTGTATGGTCGGGACGTTTAGTCGTGGAACTTGGATCCGACCTGCTGA
>NW_005842020.1:1191861-1196954 GCF_000455745.1 Alligator sinensis | reverse complement strand
CAGCAAGGGGGGATGTCACAACCCAAGGGTGTGATTTTGTTTTTGTGTGTGCTTTGGCACCACTGAATTATTTTCCCGCCATTTTGGAGCTTTCTTTGCAGGGTGCATTTCTTCTTTGCAGCACAGAGATGCACAGTGCAAAGAGTTCCCACCATTTGTATTAGAATTTGAGCCCCATTATTGGCAAGCGCTGCGGAGCCTATTGGACCCAGTGTATTCAAAGAAGGCAACAGGGGTCTGATCAGCCTCTAGCCTCTCCCCGTCACTGAGCACAATCCTCGACGTATCCCTCTTCCCTGCGCGCAAAAGGATCCACAGAGCCTCGACAACTCTGTGGGAGTGATCCGAGTACAGTCTGAGTCCTCAAACTGGGGATTTAAGTGGAGCTTTGCCTGGGAAACTGTCCAGCCTACACCGCGACCATCTTCGGTGTAAGTAAACAATCTTGAATCAACCATTACGAGTCCGTGCCTAATTCTAGCATGACGCCTGCTTTCTCCAACCCAGCGTGCCCAGACTGCTGGCCACAGCCCGCGGCGCAAAAAAGGGCCCGGATCGCTCCCGGCCCGCATACTGTGTACAGTGATTTTTTAAAGTTACTGTAGATCCTTTCAAAGGTGATACTTTTAGCATTTCATGCAATGGGATCAGCTGCTCCAGTCTTACGGAGCATTACAGCAGTTGTTTATCTAATTCTTGAGGTGTGGTATAGAACACTTTCTCCCAAGAGCCTAATTTAAACATACAAAAAGAAAATTCAGAAGTAAGAGAAAATAATGTCTCTGGGCTTACCCACTGGTGCCTGGGAAAGCTCAGAAGGTTAAAAAAATATATGGTTGGAAGGGACCTCAGGAGATCATCACACCCAAACCCCTGCTCATAGCAGGACCATCCCCAGCTAGATCATTTCAGCTAGGGCTTTGTTGAGTTGGGCCTTAAAAACCTCCAAGGATGGAGATTTTACCACCTCTCTAGGTAACTCATTCCAGTGCTTCACCAAACTCCTAGTGAGAAAGTTTTCCTAATATCCAACCTAAGCTTCCCTTGCTGCAACCTGAGAACCTTGCTCCTTATTCTGTCATCCACTACCACTAAGAATAGTGTAGCTTGATCCTCTCTGGAACCACCCTTCTGCTATCAAATCCTCCCTTGGTCTTCTCTTCTTCAGACTACATAAGCCAACTTCCCTCAGGTTCTCATAAGTCGTGTTCCCCAGCCCCTTAACCATTTTTGTTGCTCTCCACTGGACTCTCTCCAATGTGTCCACATCCTTTCTGTAGTGGGGGGCCCAAAACTGGACACAGTGCTCCAGATGTGGCTTCCCTAGTGCTGAATAGAAGGGAATATTAATTTCCATTGATCTGCTATCAGCGTTCCTACTAATGCAGCTCAGTATGCTGTTAGCTTTCTTCTCAACAAGGGCACACTGCTGACTTATATCCAGCTTACTGTCCACTGTAACCCCTAAATCTTTTTGCGCAGAGCTGCTGCTTTAGCCAGTTGATCCCAAGCCTGTAGCAGTGCATGGGGTTCTCCCATCCTAAATGCAGGACTTTGCACGTTTCCTTGTTGAACCTCATGAGATTTCTTTTGGCCCAATCCTCCATTTTTTCTAGGTCACTCTGAATCTTAGCCCTACCCTCCAGTATATCTACTACACCTCTCCCCCAGCTTGGTGTCATTGGCAAACTAGCTGAGGCTGCACTCTATGCCATCTTCCAGGTTGTTGATGAAGATATTGAAGAAAACTGGCCCCAGGACTGACCTGTGGGGGGACTGACACTTGATAACAGCTGCCAATTAAACATTGAGCCATTCATCACTACCCATTGAGCCTGACAATTCAGCCAGCTTTCTATCCACTTTACAGTCCATTCATTCAAGCCATACTTCCTTAGCTTGCTTGCAAGAATGCTGTGGGTGACTGTATCAAAAACCTTGCTAAAGTCCACTGTTTTCCATAGAGCCAGTTATTTCATCATAGAAAGCAATCAGGTTGGTCATGCATGGCTTGCCCGTTGTGAATCTATGTTGGCTGTTCCGGATCATTTGCTTCTCCTCCAGGGTCTTAGAGATGTATTCCCTGAGGACATGCTCCATGATTTTTCAAGGGAAGGAAGTGAGGCTGACTGACTGGTCTGTAGTTCCCTGGATCCTCCTTCCTCCCACTCTCAAAGATGGTCACTATATTTGCCCTTTTACTATCAGCCAGGATATCCCCCAGGCACCATGAGTTTTCAAAAATAATAGCCACCAGCTCTGCAAACACATCAGCCAACTCCCCCAGCACCCTTGGATGCATTACACCCAGCACCATGGACTTGTATATATCCAGCTTTTCTAAATAGACCCTAACCTGGGTTTTTTTCACTGCTATCAGCTGTTCACCTTCTCCCCAAACTGTGGTGCCTGGTGCTGGCCTTACTTGTGAAGACCAAGTAAAAAGTCATTGAGTTCTTCAGCCTTTTCTGTACCATCTGTCACTAGGTTACCTTCCCCATTGAGTAATGGACCCACACTTTCCCGGACCCTCCCCTTGTTGTTAACATACTTATAGAAACTGTTCTTGTTACCCTTCATGTCCCTTGCTAGCTGCAACTCCAACTGTGCTTTGGCCTTCTTAATTTCATCCCTACATGCCTGAGCAATACATTTATATTCCTCCCTAATCAGTGTCCAAGATTCCATTTCTTGTAAGCTTCCTTTTTGTGTTTAAGCTCACCGAAGGCTCCTCTGCTAAGCCAAACTGATTGCCTGCTGTAGTTGCTTTTCTTCCTGTACATCAGAATGGTTTGTTTCTGCACCCTCAGGAAGGCTTCTTTAAAATACAACCAGCTTTACTGGATTCCTTATCCCCTTAGACTGGCCTTCCAGATGATCCTGCCCCATCAGTTCCCTGAAGGAGTCAAAGTCTGCTTTTCTGAAGTTCAGGGTTCATATTCTGATGCTCCTCTTTCTTCTTTTTATCTCAATCCTGAACTCAATCATCCTGTGGTAACTGCTGTCCAAGTTGCCATCCACTTCTACATCCCTCACCAATTCTTGTCCATTTGTAAGCAGCAGATAAAGAAGAGCATGGCCCCCATTTTGCCTGTCTAACACTTGTACCAGGAGGTTGTCTTTAGTGCTCTCCAAAAAACTTCCTGGATTGCCTGTGCACTGCTGTATTGCCCTCCCAGCAGATGTCAGGTTTATTGAAGTCCCCCATGAGAACCAGGGCTTGTGATCTTGAGACTTCTGCTATTTGTCTGAAAAAAGCCTCATTCACCTCACCCTCTTCATCTGGTGGTCTATAGCAGACACCCACCACAGCATCAGCCTTGTTGTTCTCCCCTCTGACTTAACCCAGAAACTTTCAACAGACCTATCTCTAGTTTTATATTGGAACTTTGAGCAATCATACAGGTCTTTTACATACAGTACAACTCCTCCTCTTCTCCCTTGCCTGTTCTTCCTGAACCATTTATACCCATCCATGACAGTACTCCAGTTATGTGTGCTATCCCACAAAGTCTCTGTTATTCCAATCACATCATAGTTCCTTGACTTTCTTGTCATCTTGTTTTTTTTCCCCCAAGACAAGTATCCTCATTATGCCATTTCACAAGGAGAGGGGTATTTTGATTTCTGCAAATTGGTAAGTTAGTGTATCATGAAGGTCCTCACCCAATGCTCCATGAATACTGTCTGTCTCCTGCCACTAGGAAGCATGAAGATGAGATTCCCTGTACCCCCTTTTTCCCTTGTGTAAATAGGCCAGGGAAGACTTAATGTTCTTAGCCCCAAAGGTGGCAGGCTTTGTTTGTGAGGGGTGAGGGTGTTGTAACTTCTATAGAATAGTTGTTTCAACCTAACAGATGATTGAAAAGTTTCTGAAAATTAAACAGGTTGGATAAAACCTCTTAACACAATCTTCAGGCACACAAGAAAATGAACAGAAAGAACAAGGCAACCAAATTCCACCTGCGGTAAAAAAGACCTTGATTGAAAGCACTCTCATGCTTCAATCCTACTGGGAATCATTTACAAAATTCCATTGATTTTACTGAGACCTTAATTAGGCTGTACTAGTGCAAGACGTCATTAAGGTCTAATCCTGCAAAATGCTGATCACTTCCCATACGTGCTGAGTACCATCAACTGCCATAGTTGTTGGTATGAATTAAGGTTGCTATCCATCTTACAGGAGCCATAAAGTACCTTCCTGGGGAGCAAGCCCTTAACATTTCTAGTTTAAAATAGCTAGGAACAAGAAATGTCAAGTTTTTGCAGATTTGACCTTCTGTCATCAGATCACTGCTTAGGATCAACCAACCAAACAAGAACTGTTTGTGGTTTGTTTTTTATCTGTGTTTTCTCCAGACACAGACCTTCCTGTGGAAATGCACTATTTATTGCAGAGGTAAGTCTGACAGTAGGACAATTAGGTCATGATTTTTGCGTTTTATTTGATATAGCTCAAGTTGACAGCTTTGCCCACTGGTGTTTAAGTAGCAAGACTTTCATTTAATATCTTGAATCCTCTCTATAATATGCCCTCAGCAGAATACTTCATTCAAGCTGGAACAAGTTTTCTCTACTTTTACAGTGTAGCATTAGAAGCTGATGTTAAGATTTGTTCAGCTAATGGAATCTTTACCTTTCTGTTGTAATATCTCTGACATACAGGCTGAAGGCTTTATCTGTGTCATAATTCTCATAGCAAAATAACCATACCTAAACTAAGGTAATGTTTGAATCACTTGGAAACAATTATTTTCTTTGTTTTGATTTCCTTTCTTTTTGCCAATTCCTATACCTGTTCATTTGAAAGATACAAAACAAGTTTTTGGGGAAGTACTGCAATCATCCTGTTTTTTAAGATTATTCTCAAATTGTCAGATTACTATAGAAACACAAAGTAACAAATAATTTTTGGTATAGCAATCACAACTAAGTCTTCTACTACTGTTTTTTTAAGGCCTGGGGAGTGCATATTTATGGGGAATTAAATCAAGCATTTTAACCTGGATTTGAATTAACTAAACCTTGCCCTATGCTCAGAAAGTGTACTTGGTCAAGTTAATTATATATATTTTAGTACGGGTTGGAAG
>NW_005842020.1:1177539-1191851 GCF_000455745.1 Alligator sinensis | reverse complement strand
AAAAGGGGGGGGGGGGGGGGAGGAGGAGGGAGAGAAGGGGAGAAGAGGGGGATTGGATATTAAATTGGCTTTTTGTGGTTTTTCAAATGGAAGGTCTGATAATTTCTGTTCCTATTCTCTGTGAACAGGATTGATGCAATGCCTGTTTTCACAAAAAAAGAGGCAGCATGGAGCATAATGGAAAATGCAGCCTGATCCAGAAGCTAGGCCTATAGAAGAGAAAGGGGGAGAAGGGGCTGGTCATTATGGGTGCGTGAAGCTTCAGTCACCAATTTGATTCAGAGAAGATTCAGCCCAATTTGGGGACTGAATCACTGAATCCAAATCTAATTGGGAGACCAAAAAAAAACCCTCCAAAATGATTTGGAGCCTCCGAATCAATTTGAAAATATTCAGTCACCCCTGGAAGCCTGACAAGCACTCCTGATACCCCAATCCCAAATTCCAATATATTAAAATATGAGGCGTTCTTATTTCTTTCTTTTTTTCTTTTTTTTTTACTTCCTTACTGATTCTTCAGTGGTGATAAAGTACAATACCCAAGGAGCACTATGGAGATTCTTCAGACTCAGCTTTCAAACTGGGGAGGAAACATTACAAAATTTCAATACAAAATCTTGTTTCCTCATTTTTATTGAAATTCACCATCAAGGAAAAACATTTTTCAACCAGCTGTAATATTTACATAATATTAATGCGTACCAGAGCTCCTTGACACATTGTTGGCAGAGCACTATATCCTCACTGTTTTTACCAAGAGATTTACAAACATTCTGTATCTTTTTCCATGCTGTTTATCTTATGCAACACTTTTTTCAGTATACTGTAAACTGTTTTGTTTTGTTTTGTTTTTAAGCAAGCAAGTAATGGAAGATAAGTAGTATCTCAATTTTACACTTGTCCACCTATATGAACACACCTGTCCCAAAATCCAGATGCTATTTAAACTTAGGGTTTAAAGCAATAAAACAAGAAAGAGACCCATGGATCTGGTTTGAAAAAAAAAAAAAATCTCATTTTATACAACTATATAGCACAAAGTAAATAAGCAGAAAATAAAGGTACTGTGAGCTGGTCATTTATCCAGCTGGCTTCTGCAGGAGAATTCATTCCCTTATGAGTTCTTCAGCCAGTTCTCCAAAGCAAAGTTTAGTAAACAAACGCACAAAAATCCTCTGTCCCCTCTCAGACACTAAGGCTAGGGACAGACATTTAAAAAGCCGGAGCCTGAATTGATTCAATCTTTGCTGGTTACTCAGACCTGTCTAGAATGAACCAATTTGCAAGTGAACAGACACTCACAAAATGCAGGCACATGCCTACAGTGGCTCATGCAAGAAGCCGGGGGATGCTAAAGCATGCTCTTGGCTGCAGAAGCTATGCTGGATGGGGGCATGGCCAGCCTCAGCAGTACCCTCAAGTGAACTGGCCAAGGAGGAGCTTTAATTCCAAGCTGAGGTCTACCTGGTGATCCCCCCTCGCTGCTGCAGTTGTGAGGACATGGCCAGAGGCCAGCTGGCATGGCCCCCTATGGCAGACAGGGCAGGAAGGGGGTTTGTTCCCCCCTTCACCCCCTTTATCCCTAGGGGATTGCAGCTGGGGGGTCTCAGCCCCAAACACCACTGCCACTGATCACTTCCTGCATGGCACGAGCAGCAGGATAAGCTCCTTCCCTGCCTCCTGCATTAGACACCAGAGGGCAGGGAGAAATAACTCTCCTCCCTGCCCTTCACCTAAGGGGGGTCATGCTGGCTGGCCTCTGGCCACACCCCCACCCCTGCACTGGAGCAGGGAGGGAGGAGTCATTTCCTGGGGAGTGCAAGCCTTTTCCCAGTAATGGGGCTATGCTGAGGTTGGAAGCAGAGCGGAGCAGTCAGAGCTGCTATAGCATGCACAAGGTGAGCAATGTTGGCACTAGGGAGGTCTTGGGGGGTTATGGCCACCCCTCCAAGCCCTGGTGCTGCCACTTGTCCCATGCAGGCTGCAGCAGCTCTCCCCACCCAACTCCACTCCCACCTGCAGCACAGTCCCCTTGCTGGCAAGAGGCTTGTACTCCCCAAGAAACCATGACAGCAGCTGCCACTACTATCAGGGTTGCTCCTCCCTCAGTGGCAGGGGCGGGGGCATGGCCAGAGGCTGGCAGGCATGGCCCCCTTAGCCAAGGGGGCAGGGAGGGGATTTATTTTTCCCCTCCCTCTAGCATTTAGCAGAGGGGAAAGGGAAGAAACTTATCCCACTGCTCATGCCATGCAGGGAGCAATTAGCAGCTGTGGTGGTTGGGGCTGGGAGTCCCTGTCTGTAGTACCCCAGGGACAGATGGGGGAAAGGGGGGAATAAACTCACTTCCTGCTCCCCAGTCTCAGGGGGCCAGGTCAGCCAGCCTCTAGTCATGCCCCCACCACTGCAGCAGTGAAGGGGGAGCACCAGGCAGACCTCAACTTGGATCTGTGCTGGTGGGACAGGGAGGGGAGAATTAAACATCCTCCCTGGCCACTTCACTTGAGGCTATTGCCTGGCCTGGACACTCTCCTGCCTCTGGAGCTGCAAGCGGAGAAATGCCTGGCAGGTATGCGCTGGTGGGACAGGGAAGGGAGTGGGAAATAAACCTCTTTCCTGCCTCCTTCACCTTAGGGCGGGGGGTGGGGGGCTGGCATCTGACCATGCCTCTGCCCCTGCCCCCACCCCCGCCCCTGCCTGACCCTGCTCCAGCTAGGGAGCAGAGGGGTGGAGCCAGTCTTGCTCCACTGGAACAGAAATCACAGCCCCACCCAGGGATGTAGAGCATGACAGGATGTGGGGGACTCTGGTTTAACTTAAACCAGGAAGAGGTCTGGGACACAAGTTCCATAAACTGGTTTGAGTTCAATTAGTTAAGCCTGATACTACATTCAACCAGGTTTATCTCAAACTGGTTTTGGCCATTTTAAAACTGGTTTATGTGCACTGAACTTATGTTTTGTTACAGGTTTAAACCAGGTTCTGATCACTTAAACCGGTTTATGTGTAACTTAACTAGCCTGAGAGAGCCCCTTTCCCTTTGTCCCAGCACAGCAGTCTAGCTCCTCTTTCCAACAAACTGTTCCTTTCCCAAACTATTTCTTCTTCCTGGAAGCTCTGCATTCCTACCTTAGACAAATGTCCTAATTCTGAGCTTTCTTAACAGGGCTGACTGTTCTTCCTTAAAGGGAGAACTCATCCTGTTATGGCTACTCTCCCCTTCCCACAGCCATGTTGGCTCTGCTCTTCCCTGGGTTGTTTTTTGTTATTTTTTTTTGGAGGTGGGGGGGAAGTTGTGCTCCAATGAAAACAACAGTTCTCTTAATAGATCCAAAAAGTGCTATAGAGCCTAAATTCAGAGTTATAAAATCTTTGGAATAGCGACCTTATTCCCTTCCATGTTTGTGCAGCATTTAGTAAAATAGTAATCATATTGGAGCCTGGTGTTCCTATAATTAAAATATCTGCCCTGTCACTAGAAGTCTAAATATGTTGCTGTGAGTTGTCACTTGATAATCTGTTTGGTCTCTTTTTCTGTTGATATGTTATAGTATGGCATATTTCCCAAGAAATCATAATCATTCTGCAACACTCAGATTAGATGAAGTGTTTTAATTTTTTTGTTTATTTGTTTTGAAGTCTACATCTGAAAAAATGGATTGGGCTGTTAGGGCTGAACTACTGTAGTCTGTATATAATGAGAAATCAAATTCTCTGGGAGAAAATAGGTATTTCCCTACTTCTGTCAAGCATTAGATATTTCTAATCCAATACATTTTAGGAACTGTATGTCCAAAAAGAACAGTTAGTTAAAGCTAATATGTTTTCTAGACTAAATATAAAAACCCTGTGGAACATTAGGGTTGGAAATAAATTTGAGTCTACCATTGTGCTGCCTCCATCTTCTCAGAGACAGCTAAAATAAATTGTATTACAGTGGTGATTCTATAGGCAATCTAGATTAATGTTGGCAATTATTAGATGCCAGCATCTGGAAATCACTGGCATTTTGGGAAGCACAAACACTTATTTAGGTAACTTATACATTTATATTTCTTATTAAGTACCTTTCACAAAATCAATAGAACAATTAAGGCAGATGATAGTGTAATCTTTAGTAATTAGCAATTGATCTTTCGGTGCTAAGGAAAATACTAATGGGCTTTTTCTTTCATTATAGCTACAGTTGGGACAACCTTGTGCCAAGAATATGAAAGCCTCTGGCAAAAATCAAGGGTAATTTCTGTTATTGTCAGTTGAAAAGGAAAAACAAACAATTTGCAAATTATCATTTATCTGAGTATCAGCAAGTGACCTTCATCACCAGTCTGTGAATTCAAGTGCTTCAAAATGTTTTCCATTGCTTTTGTAGAAATCATTCAAGCCCTTTAACTGTGGGTTCTCTGGCATCCAGCTGACATTTTCACCTCTCAGTTGTTGAGAATTGGAACCTGTCTCATTCAAGATACATTTTCCACTGCAAGGAGAAGCAGGTGGAAGAGTCTGCTAATTATTACAGCAGTAGGTAAGGACACAGGCCCGATTGTTTCCTGTCACCACCTTCAAATTTAGTTGTTTCTATGCCACTACTGATGTCTGGCTATGCATGACACTTTCCTTTTAAAATCTGTGGCAGGGGTGAAGGGATAATCCCATAAAGAAGAAATCTAGCTGCATCATGGCAAAACATCTTTTTCTTGTTATCCTTCTATTTCCTCCTTATTTTTCTTTATAAATGGCTTGACCTTGCAAGTTCCGGAGTACTTCATAGAATGTGCTGAATCCCTGCGCTCTTACTGAAGACAAGACTGATGATTGAGGGCTCTCAGCCATACCAAGAAGCATTCAGAACCTTTAGCACCCTGTATGTTTAGAAGTGGATATATTTTTTTACAGGAAACTGGAAATGCACATAACTATTCCCATGAAGGTGGGCAATTTATGTTTATCTTGAGGGTATTTAATTTTTCACTGGCCGCAATATAATCTCATCCAGTTTCTGCGAATCACAGCTATTTTTTTCCTTTATTCCATTGAAGGCAACAATTATTTTAATAGGCACAAAAATATGCAGTCCTTTTATGTGTTCTAGCTATTGTTCTAGCTATTGTACATATACTGTCCTTGCAGAGACAACTGTCAATAGCTAGGAACTCTGCAGGAGGAAAAGATATTGTATACTGGATACCACTGTGGTTGGAGCAGCTGGCTCTCAGAAGCTAGGTAGGAAGTCTTGTTACAGCAGTAAGTAAGGAATGCAGACAGATCCCATGAAATAGGACAGTTTCCATGGATACACCATGAAATAATCCTGGTCAAGAAATGAGAAATTTGTGAATAATCTACTGTCTTCAATAGAAATCCGGACTTGGAAAGAACACCTCAGGCTCTGGACCTGAGAGACCTATATCGTCTACTGGATTGCCCCCAGAAGACCAAATAATATCTTGGTCCTTGGAATATAATTGCTTTCACTTTCTGGCTTCCCCTTTCCTGCTAAGTTTAGTAAAATCGCCTTTCATGTAATCTGTGTGCCTGAGTGCGTTGGTGATACATAGGGAGTGCATGTGGGTGTATGTGTACCCCCTGATCTTGGCAGTGCAACCCCTGCAAAAAGCACTGCTGACACTGCTAGGGGCATCTGTGGGCAGTCACTGCTCACCACCCCTGCCCCTCGTTGCCAACACCACCAACGGCATCTGCAGGAGCTCTCTGCTTGGCCTGCCCTGCCACCAACACCACCGCGGCTGCCTGTGGGAGCTTCCTGTGTGCTGCCACCACACCCCTGCTGCCAACACCGTCACCTATGGGAAGCTGCTGTGCCCATCAGCCCCCGGGGGCATACAGTGTTCATGCCCGAGTGCTTCTTGGGATACACAGTGGGGTCCCGCAGGGTTTGGTCCTTGGACCTGTACTCTTCAACATCTACATCAGTGACTTGGATGTGGGTGTCAAGTGTAATCTGTCCGAGTTTTTAGATTATACTAAATTGTGGGGTGAAGTGCATACTCCAGAAGATAGGGCATGATTGCAGGCAGACCTGGACAGGTTAAAAAAGTGGACAGTACACAATAGGATGCAGTACAACAAGGATAAATGCAGAGTGCTGCACCTACTGGCTAGGAAGAGGGCACAAATATATCCAGTGCACCTATTGGTTGGAAGTGACCCTTTGAGCAGCACAGAAGCAGAAAGGGATCTCAGAGTCATAGGGGACTCCAAGATGAACATGAGTCGTCAGTGTGAAAAAATCATCAGCAAAGCTAACCGCACTTTATCATGCATCAGTGGATACATGACAAATAGAACCAAGGAGGTGATACTTCCCCTCTGTGTGGCATTGGTCAGACCGCAGTTGGAGTACTGCATTCAGTTTTGTGCACCGTACTTCAAGAAAGATGTTGATAGGCTCAAGAGGGTCCAGAGGAGGGCCATTTGTATGGTTAGGGGCTTACAGGACAAGCCCTACGAGGAGAGACTGAGGGACCTGGCACTCTTCAGTCTCCACAAGAGAAGGCTGAGAGGTAATCTTGTGGCTGCCTACAAATTCATTAGGGGGACACAGCAAGGGATTGGAGATGCTCTGTTCACCAGGGTACATCTTGGGGTAACAAGGAACAATGGTCACAAACTGAGAGAGCGCAAATTTTGGCTCGATATCAGGAAAAACTTCATGGTAAGGGTGGCCAAAATTTGGAATGGGCTTCCAAGGCAGGTGGTGCTCTCCCCTATCTTGGGAATCTTTAAGATAAGGCTGGATAGACATCTGGCTGGAGTCATCTGACCCCAGCACTCTTTCCTGCCTAGGCAGGGGGTCAGACTCGATAATCTGTTGAGGTCCCTTCTGGCCCTAGCGTCTATGAATCTATGAATTAGTGTTAAGACATATAGAGTACATACAGGGGATCTGGAATGTGTGGTATGTGGTGCTGCAGAACTGTCTGCTGCACCGCACACCACACACACCACACATTCAGGTGTTCTCCACATAGCTAATTAGCAGTGGAGGAATGGAGCAGTTGACAACAGGGGATACCAGTGTCAAAAAAATCTGCACCTAAAAAAAGGGGGGTGTTACAAATCACATTAACCCTAGCTCAAATAAATTATGCTTCCCAGGCCTTAAAGAGTTTTTGTTGCTCTCTGCTGGACTCTTTCCAATCTGCCCATGTCCTTCTTGTAGTATGGGGCACAAAATAAAGTACTACAGGTGGCCTCACCCATGCTGAATACATCAGAAGAATCTTGCTTTGCAAGTGGCACTCCTGTTAATACAACCTAGTATGCTGTTGGCTTCATTTACAACAAGAGCATACTGTTGGACAACATTTAGTTTATGATCTAATGTAACCCCCAGGTCCTCCTCTGCAATACTACAGCCTAGGCAGATTGTGGACCATTTCCCCAGTCTATTCAGGACATCCTGCATCCTACCGCTATCCTCCAAGTTGTTTGCAACTACACCCAACTTGGTATCCTCCACAAATTTACTAAGCATACATTTAATCCCATTGGCCAAACCATGAATTAAGATAATAAATAATAGGCCTGTGCAAAGTGGCTAGTATTCGCTTTGGATTCAGATTCGGCCAATTCGGGGGACAATTTGGTAATTCGAATCATTGTCCCAAATCAACTTAGCCAACTCTGATTCAGAGATTCGGCTGCTGCCAAATCTCAGAATCATCCAGGCACATCCCCAACCCACTCTCCCAGCCCGGCAATGCCTGCCCCACCTGCCCCAGCTCACTGGGTGCTGCTGGGTGAGAAGGCAGTCCCCACTGCCCCCCACTACCCCACACTGCATGGGGGGCTCTGCATGAGCCCCCTGACCACCCCCATTGTCCCAGCCCCCCCATGGCTGCCTCACCTGCCCCAGCTCCAGCCCTTTAAGAAAAAAAATGAGAAAACCCCCTGAACTCACTGTTTTTTCCCAGCAGGGAGTGATCTCCACTGCCCCTTACTTCCCTGTGCCATGTGGGGGCTCTTCCATGAGCCCTGTGAAGTCCCAAGGCCACTGCAGGAGCTAGTGAGTCCCAGGGTTTTTCTCATTTTTTTCTTAAAGGGCCGGAGCTGGGACAGGTGGGACAGCCATGGTGGTGGGGCTGGGGGTGCGAGGCGGGGTTGAGGGGCTCATGCAGAGCCCTCCATGCAGTGTGGGGCAGTGGGGGACAGTGGGTATCACCCCCTTGCCCAGAAGCACCCGGTGAGTACAGGCTTTTTTTTTAAAGTACCAGGATCTGGGACAGGCAGGGCAGCCATGGGGGAGGGGGGAGCTTGGGGAACTGGCAGGGGTCAGGTGGACTGGGGGATCAGGCAGGGTATGGGGCCTGTCAGGGGTCCCCCCATGTTCCCCTTCCCCCTGCTCCATCACCCCTTCCCCCGCCCCCTACTTACCAGCTCTCAGTCCGCCCGCAGCTTCCTGCTACAGCCACTGGGGACTATCTGAATCATCGAAAGTCTCTGAATCTTTTCTGTAGATTCAGAGAGCTTTGAATCGATTTGGAAGTTTTAATTGGTCCCCTGATTTGATTTGGATTTGGAGATTTGGCCACCAAATTAGGCCGAATCTCCTCTGAATCGAATCACCACCCAAAGCTTTGTACAGCCCTAATGAATAATACTAAACCCAGGACAGACCCCTAGTGAATCCCACTTGATACATCCTCCCAAGTAGATAAGGAGTAATTGATGACTACTTGTCATACACTATGGTCCAACTAGTCATTTATCCACCTTATTGTACCTTTATCTAGTGTGCACTTAATTAGCTTGTTAATGAAAATGTCTAGGGAGACAGTCTCAAAAGCCTGGATAAAGTCAAGGTATTCTCACATCTACTGCTCTCTTCCCATGCACAAAGCCTGTTTCCTTATCCTAGAAAAAAATTGGATTGGTCAGGCATAACTTGCTCTTGGTGAATCCATGCTGGCTGTTCCTGATCATCTTGTTCTCTTCTAGGTGCTTCACAGTGGATTTTTGGGGGACCTGCTCCATGATCTTTCCAGGTATTGAAATCAGGCTGATTGGTCCCTTCTTCTCATTCTTAAAGATGGGTACTATTGTTTGCCATTTGCCAATCATCTTAGACCTCACCTGACCTCCACAAGTTCTCAAAGAGGACAGCTAATGGCTCTTAGATGACCTCAACCAATTCCTTCGTATCCTAGGGTACATGCCATCTGGTACTGTTGACTTGAAAACACCCAACTTCGATAGGTAATCCCTAACCTTTTCTTCTATTGCTCTGGCTGTTTGACTCCTTCCTGCTGTCCACTTCCCTCATCATCTGGTAGTTGTTCCTTTTTATGAACATCAACATTCTCTGCATCATCCATAACTAGGCTGCCTTTTGTATTCCCTGAGTGACTAATGGCTTCTTTAGTTTTCCTGTTTCTCTCAACATGTACAATCTCTTTTTGTATTACCTTTTATGTTCCTTGCCCAATACATCCTAAATCCTGCCATCCTAATTTTCTGCCTACATAGCCATGCAGTTCTTTTCTCCTCTTTTACATGGAACATTGCACGAATGAACAGTTCATCCAGTGTTATTCACTACAATAATTTCAGTTACTGTAGGTGAGTTTTAATTTTTACATTATTGCAAAATGTTCCTTTGCATTGAAATGTCTACAAATATTCCCATTTACAAGACACATATCTATGATATTCAACACCACATCTCCTACAGACCAGATTTTACTGCACTACTTGATAATTTGTTGAAATGCGGTTTTTGTAAGAGCTATTTTTAATGGCGCAGACACCATCTGTGTCTTTATGCTCTCTCTGTTTTATCAGTATGTCTGTTTATGATTTACTAACTTTCTCAGCAGAGCAGCTATCTGTTTCTTTACTTACAGTTAAGCCTCAATATTTTATCAATGGCTCCTTCAGATTTATCATAGAAATACCACAAACTGCCTTGCCCATTACTTTCTATAACAGTATATGCTTGTTCTATAAATTCATAAGTTCTACTTTTCAGCTCCCTCCCATCTTGACCTTTTCACCTGTCTCCCATATTGACCTTTTTTATCATGTTAACATACAAAGGAAGAAATAATACCTTTCAGGCAGTTTTTATATTCTCCCTTATATACTATTAATCAGTTTCTATCAAAACACATTCATTCCTTGTCAATATTATCAATATTAATATTAATATAAAAGGGACATCATTTATAAACTTTCAATATGCATCTCCTACCATGCACCTCCTACCTGAGGGAATAATATGCCTATGTTTTGATTTGCCAGAAATATTCTGTTTTATGGTTGTCTGTTTTGTTCTTTTTTGAGGCCTGCCATTCATTCCTGGGTGGATTAACTACAACCAGAGAGAAAACTATTTTCAGGTCATCCATGTCACATTTTGTAGAAGGTTCTTTGCTCTTTCTTTTTGCACTGAGCCTTAGAGGGCATTACAGTGAAACAAAACAGCTTAGTTCCTGTAGTTTCCTTCTCAGGAATGTAAAGGTCCTGTCTGATCTGTTTTAGTTTCCAAACTCCAACAGCACAGAATTGCACCCAGAGTCCCCCTCTCCACGCTAAAGAGCTGCTGCTTCTTCATCCCAGGCAGCTAAATATCTCTATTTCTCTGTGGGAGAAAGCAATGTGGTTTACTGATAGAGGACTGGGATTTGGGAAACTTGGGTGTTATGCCTGGCTAACCTCATTGACTTTCCAGGTGATCTTTCTTTTCTCCATGTTTCAGTTTCCCTATTTGTAAACTGAGGGTTAAAATACCAATCTCTTCTGTAATGTGCTTTGCTTTGAGTACTAGGAAGCAATATTTCTAAGAGCAGCCAGAGAGTAGCTATCTGCTCATTAACTTGGAGGATTCTCATACAGAGGTTCCAGAGGATTCTATTCTCCCACTCCTGTTCACTACCTGAACTGGTATATTTACAAATTTATGGTCCCCTCTTCCACAGATTGGTAGGTATAAGTGAGTGACTTGCATATTCTCTATGAGCAAGCAGAATTGAGAAAAAAAAACAAACTATGTGCTCAAGACACAGTTCACATGAAAGAAAAAAATGTGTTTTTTTAATGAAAAGATAAGTGAGAAAAAGAAGCAGGTGAGATTGTATCCATGCCTCCCAGGTAAAGTAGGTTATCCAAAGAATCATAGTCACCATCTACAACAAAGGGATCGTGTAGTATACCTAGATGTCATTGGATGTTCAAGTATTGGTAGTTGCTATGTGTTTCATAACAACTGAGACTGGTGTAATGGTCCTTCTATTGATGACTTTGTCACAATCAACCTCACCTATCACTTCATGTCGGTTGATGTTATTGCAATATACTTTAGGTCAAAGCTTACCTTAAGAACATTTAGAAATAGCGCTCTACAGACACAGCTACCTACCAACTAAGCAGGAACTCATCACACTTGTGATGGGCAATCATGCTATCTAGATGATTTCTAAATTAAATTTAAAGTATCAGCTACCTATAAAATCCTAAATGGTTTGAACAATATCTACTTTATAAGGCCTCTATCCCTTACATGGCAACAGAGGCCCTTGGCCCTTTATCTAAACAAGAAAGGGATAAGATCTTGACCTGGGAATTTATTTACATCTTTGATCTGACATAACCTCAATTTGTTCTTTCAGGTCAGCTCAGTTCTAGTGGAGAAAGGACTTCTGAATGGAACTTCAGAGCAGAGAGCAGAGTACTTTGCTGGCACTGAGCCAATTTGTAATTGCTTTTGTTTAATTACTATCTTTACAGTGTTGTAGACATGCTCAGAGTGCTCACCAGTGCATTTTTAAAAAATGTACAATTACATAATTATATTAGATTAAATGAAATCTGCCCTCCTAACTTGTGAAAGTTATATTCAGTGAGGTGGCAATGACCTTTTCCAGCCTTAATATATGCTTTGGCTGTTTGTCTGCAGTATTAGCTAATTTTTTTCAGGTTGTTATTAGAATAGATAAAACTCTCTTTATGAAAGATGCTAATTGTTATCATCAACCTGGAGAAAATAATACACCAGAGGATAAAACAAGATATATTCACAATTTTCCTATCTTGTAGTACTGTTACTCCACTGTCAGTATGTTCAGTTTAAAGCCAAGTCCTTTAGGGGTAGTCATACAATTAATTTTTCAACTTTGTTTGTTTGGTTAAGCTGTAATATATGTATGTTTCCCAGCATGGCATCTTTGTTAAATGTAGTGATTAAAATAATTATGCAGCTACAGACTCCAAACACTCCAGAAACACAGGGAAGTATCATTTGTTTCATTTTTGCAGACCATACTGTGGAGAAACTGGGCACATCTACATGTGCATTAATGCACTTTAGTTAGTACACATTAAATCTAGTACCTCTGGGTGTCTATACACGTGCTATGAGGTTGGGGGGCACTTTAATTAGAGCAGCTCTGAGAGCTCTCAGAGCTGCTCTAACTAAAATGTCCACAGCATCACATGTATTCAGTATCCCAAGCTTCAAAATAGCAGTGGGGGTGGTTTAACTAAAACGTGTTTGATGAGCTTTAGCTAAAGCACTTCTGCCACCATTTTGAAGCATGGGGATGCTGAATACACATGACACGGAGGCTGCTGGAATGTTCTAATTAGCACACTCCAGTAGATTCACAGCAGACTCAATGAATTGATTCTGCTCTAACTTGTGCTAATTAGCATGTGCCGGAGCAGAGGTTCATCACATGTATAGGTGCCCTCCATTGTGAGGTGCTAAGAAAATGCGCATTAGCCAGGCTTAATGCCCATTAACTAAAGAGAATACTTTTAAGTGACACTTTATGGACATTAGCCTATTTGAATGTGCATTAAGTAAAAAAGCAGCTTTTTACATGATGCTTGAATGCACATTCAAATAGGCTAATGTGCATTAAAGTGCACATGTAAAATGCCCACTAAGGCTCAAAGTATTTGTGCACCTATCTCCCATTGGTCTAAAGTCATGTTCAAATCATTTACAAAAACTGTTCTCAGTGATGGCAGATGACAGAACAAGGACCCATGGTCTCAGGTTGCAGCAAGAGAAGTTTAGGTTAGATATGAGGAAAAACTTTCTCACTAGGAAGGTAGTAAAACACTGAAACAGGCTACCTAGAGAGATTGGATAATCTCTATACTTAGAGGCTTTTAAGCCACAAGTAAACAAAGCCTTGGCTGGGATGCTGTAGTTTGGGATAATCCTGCTTTGAGCAGGAGGCTGGACTAGAAGACCTCCTGAGGTCCTTTCCAAACCCAGTTTTCTGTGATTCTAAGAAAAATACCATTAACTTAATTTTTCATAAATAAATAGATCTCCAACAGCAAATGTATTTTCATTAAATTATTTATGCTCCTTTACTGCGATACATCCAGTGGTAGAGTTATGGGCCTTATCTGCATTGAAATCTATTAAAAAGAGTACTTGGTGCAGTGGACTGGCATAGTATAGCTCTTTATGTGGGTCCCTTTTCAAGTAAGAGAACTTCAAGCAATTATTGTGCTTTCAGGCATCTTCAATGAATGTTTACAAAACCTGCTTAGAATAGTGAATTGTGCTGTAATGTTGTATGAACAACAGGAAGTGTTGCTGCTTTGATTTACCATTTTATAACATAGTTTTGAAGCTCTTAAGACATTTATAGGACTATAATTCCTCTTCTGTGATTTAACACATTACTTATTGTAGCTGTATACTATAAGGGTGCATCCAGACAAGCCCGCACGTGCCTCTTGCCGAATCTCAAGCTCCCTTGAGATACTGCAAGAGGCACATGCAGGAACAAAAAAATGTTTCCCATGCAGCAAATTTCCAGCATGGGGGTAGAATTAGATCCCTGAATATCCAAGGGTCAAAAAACCCTGCAGAGAAAAAAAAAAACAGGGCAGGCAACCAGAGGCTGGGTCCTCCACATAGATGCTTTGGCTGCCAGAGCATCTCTATGGGTGACCCTCACCCTGGTACTGGAGCATGCTGCTTGCCTGTGCAGGGCAGGCAGCATGCCAGCAGGAGGGAGCTGGACACAGGATCCAGTGCTGGTAAGTAAGTGGTTGGGAGGGCTGGTGGAGGGGGAAGGGAACCATAGGGGGGGACCCCCACTGGCCCCGCCCACTCCCTCAGCCCCCCCGATCCCTACTCTGTCCACCCCATCACCCACCAGCCCCCCGAGCCCTCCAATCCCTCCTTGAACCCAGCTGGCTGTGGTTGACCTCCTGGCCAGTTGGGGCCAGGAGGACATGCGTTGACAGTTCAAAGCGCGCCACCACACCCAGAACATCTTCTGGGCAATAGCATCCCAGAGGGCCAGGCAGGGGGCAGCAGAGCTGCA
>NW_005842020.1:1165207-1177497 GCF_000455745.1 Alligator sinensis | reverse complement strand
GGTGCCTCAGCGAGGTCTGGCGGGTGCGCAGCAGGTCATAGCAAGGCAGCAGCCCCCACTGCCAGACTGCTGCAGTAGGTAAAGTATGCAGGGGACTCTCAGGGCTGTTTCAGCAGTCCAGATGGCAGAAGCAGTAGTGTCCCTAGGTATTAATAGTCTGGGCCCCAGAAGCTCCTGAGAGCGAGTAGACCTGAGCCACTTGACAGGGCAGCTTTTGTACTGTTGGGGCCAGGACAAGGCAGTTTTTTATATTGCTGGGGATAGCACAGGTGCTGGCCTGGGCTCCAGCTCCCCCAGGCTGCAGATCCAGGAGGAGCCATGCAGGGTTATTTTGCCCCAAGTGGCACAATTTGCCACACACCAAAGTGCATGTCTGGGGACATGAACTGAGGCAAAAAGCCCTGGCTCAAATTTGCACTGCTTCTATTTGAGCTGCTGCAAGCACACATGCTTACATGTGTGAACATGCTCTAAGAGTCTTTCTCCTGGAAGATACAGTTGTGAAAAGGGTATATTAATAAACTTCTATATTTTTTCATTTAGTTCTTAAGGCACGTCTACAGGTGCATTAATGCACGTTAGTTAATGTGCATTAAATCTACTACTTCCATTGTGAGATACTAGGAAAATGCATAGTACCCTGTTTTACTGCACTATTGGCCACAGTTTTTAAGTGATGCTTAAAATACATTAGCATAATTTAGGCACATTAACTAGATATCACATTTTTTTCAGTGACATTTTGATGTGCAGTAAAACAGGCTAATGTGCATTAAAATGCATGTGCGGGAAAGTAGATTATTTTCTTTTAGATTTATGGGTTACAGCTTCAAGTCCTAGCCAGATCAAATGCATACTCAGGGAAGGGGGAGTTTTAGGAAAGGTAATAAAACAGAAATAAGTGGAATGGAACATTATGACTTCTGAATCCCCCAGAGTGGTTTATGTGACCAAAACTGGTGTTTTCAACACCACTAAATATACACACTTCTGAGAGATCCATCACTGCACTGTGCAATGATAGTCTTCAAAATTAAGTATGCCTCTCATTCTGACTAAACCAGTGGGAAGAGAATATCTCAAAAAAAAAATCTGTTTAATAATACTTTAATCTAAACTTGGTATATTAAAAAATAAAGGAAAGTGGCTGATTCTGATATCAGGTACTATATGAAGTACCCTATTTTATGGTTAGTTCTACTAAAATATTTGTATTATCTGTCCAATATATCTCCCCTAGTTTGGCCCATTATTAGCCATGTTCCATCTTCCCCTGTCATCACAAGCAGGAGATAAGTATTCAACTGATTCTGACACTATTTTGTGTGAGCAGAGATAGATAACAGAATGTATGACTGCAGGGAACAAGAACATTACCTACCCAGAGGTACCTCAACTTAGCTTCTTTCCAGGTATGGAGATTGTTGTCTTCTATGTTATAACCCTGATACATAGTGGGCTTGTCTACACATGCATTTGATCCAAGATCAGTTTACTTGCATGTAAACTACTTGAAAGTAAATGCTTCTGGGCAGGCATCTACACATGCAGTCATGTGGCTGCTCTTAACATCAAACTGTTGCCACTTCCTGTACTCCTGCAATAGGCCATGCCACCACCGGGGGGAGATCTAGGTTGGCTTCAGTTGTCAGCAGCTGGCAGCCCTCTTGAAAGGCAGCCCTGCTCTCTGCTCCCTGGTCAGCCACTTCCCTGCCAAGGAGCAGTGTGCACAGTATATAGCCAGAACACAGCAGCTCTCTCCCCACTGTCTCTGCCTCCCTGTACTATGGCTGCTCCAGCCCCTGGCCCTGGTAGTGACAACCAGCACCCTAGGCTCCTGCTGGCCCACCACACTGACTGCCAGCTGGCCCACAGCTATCAGGGCCCTCAAGGCTCACTCATGTTCAGCAACCACCAGCCCAGACCCACCACACTGTCCCAGGGGTACCACCACCACACAGCTGCTGCCTTGACCCTGCTTGGCTAGCTAGACTCTAGCATAAATGCTGACTACATGTTCCTGGATGCCATCTCCAGGACCGCCCTCACCCTCCTTGGCCACAAGCTCTGCCATGTCTGTGCCCACTGGGCCAGCTAAGACTGGTAGCTGCACATCATCTAGGACACCTGGGACAATGAGCAGTGGTTGGAGACATTCAGGATGACCTGGACCACCTTCCAGGACCTCCTGGGGAAGCTCCAGCCACATCTGGAACAGCACAACACTGCCATATAGCCACTTTCCCCTGCAGACACCCTCCTGGTCCTCAACCTGCTCAAGCTGGCCATGCCCACCAACCTTCACTATGTGGGGCATCTCTTTGGGGTGGACAAGGGAGGGTGTCCTGGAGGTGTGTGGTGCCCACCAGGATGTGCTGGGGCACACCATGCTCCATGTTCATCACCCCCTGGTGGTGGAGATGGGGCTCCATACCCTAGGATTCCCCCAGTGCATTGGGGCCCTGGATAGGACCCACATCCTGCCTGCTCCATGATCACCACCCCTACTACAGCCAGAGAGGCTTTCACTCCATGGTGCTCCAGGCTGTTGTGAACCACCATGGCACCATCATGCATGTGAGTGCTGGCTAACTGGGCAGTGTCCATGATGCTTGCATCCATCAACTAGTCCTCTGATGCTGTCACCAAGTGGTCCAGGAGGATGGTGTGGTCCTGGGCCCACCTCTGGCAGAGCTGGTGCATCTACAGGGCCCTGGCTGTGGGCAGTGGTGACCCTGAGGTCAAAGCCTGGATATCAATCATGGCCTCTTCCCCATGTGCAGCTTCAGGATCTGCAAAACTATGAGAAAGAAGCAGTTTGTGAGAGTTTGCAGCATTTCACAGATAATATTTCTGTACCAGGGGCTGTGCAGTGCCTGGTCTCAGATCAGGTGTTGAGTGTGCACAAGTTCCTAGGCACCATAGTAAGTTGACCAGACAGTGCTGGGCGCAGGTAGCTGCCAGCTAGGCCCCCCATCCTCACTCACTCCCCAGGGGCAGGTGGGTCTCTGGGTGCTGGCCAAAGGCAGCCTGCCTCCCTCACCCCATTCCAAGACCAGAACAGGCCAGGCTTCTGCCAGTTCTGGCTCCAGATCCCGTTGCTCCTCCTCAGCCCTCCTGCAGGCTAGCTGCTCTCCTGTGCTTTCACCAAGGCCATGGTGCCCAGGCTCAGGGGCCACAGGGCTCCCAGATGACAAGGATGAGGAGCTTCCCATGCCTCTGCCCTCTTCACAGGGACTGCTCCAGAGAGGCACCCCGGGGCCAGGCCCCCATGCTCTGGCACTGCACCCCAAGAGTGCCCCTGCTGCATGTTGTGAGTGCTGCACAAGGATTGTGAGTGCTGCACAAGGATTTGTTTGCATGGATGGAGGTATGCATGAACTACTATGCCCTGCTCCTGCTGATGGCCATGATACCCTAGGCAGACCTGCACACTTGGCATGAGACCCCGAGCTGTAATAGTGTGGAGAGCAAGTCTGAGATGTACCACAATCTCTGCCACCACCTGGAAGGCTACCTGTGGCTGCACTACATGTCTTTGCCCCCCACAGCCCTGGAGGGCATTGTTGCTGGCATTGACATGTTCCCCAGCATGTGAGAGGCCTGTGCTTACCTAGCTGTGGGGGCACAGGTTACTCAATCAAGTTTTGGACTGTCTTCTATCTCCCTGTGTGCTGTGGATGGGAACCCAGAGCCACAGGAGTGAGGCCAGACCAGTCAGGTGGGAGCAGGGGTCCCCTCCAGTGCAGGCCTTATCACGTGGCTAGGGTTGGCATGAGTAGTGGCTCTGCTAGGTCCTGACTGCTGGTGACAGCATGCAGCTCTGTGCAGTTTCTTTGGATAGCAGGACCTGGCATGGGGGCACCCAGCGAGCACCCCTCCTCCCCGGGGAGGAGCTGGCAAGGCTGGTGCCTGTCAGTGGCATGGCTAGCAGTGTCTCAGAGCTGGGGCAGAGGCTGCAGAGCTGTTGGGACAGGCACTGACCTGGGGTCCCCGAGCTGCAGGTGGATGCTGGAGATGGGAAGCTCAGCAGGACACACTGCTGAAGGCTTGAGAGGTCCTCCCCCAGTGACACATCATTTCAGAGTTCAGATGTCTATTCATACTGCTCTACATAGCATAGCATGAGAATTGTTGTCAGTTGCTGCATAGAGGACATGGACTTGTGGGCAGTTCCCAACCAATGATTGTGGTTGGTGATGCTGACCCAGTATACCCACAAGGCACTGCCACACCAACTGCTCATGCCTGCACTCCCGGATCTGGCCTGACAGAACCTCTTAGACATGGGAATTTGAGTGCCTATTCCTCATGAATTTGCACTGCACCTCCACCTCACCCCACAGCACCACAAGGTTACCAGTCTCCTCCATTGACCAATTGGGGCCCTCAGTGGTGGGCATGGGCATTGGCAAGGATGAGTCCATATGGGCTTCTACATTGGATCTATGAGCCTCCACACAGTTGTCCTTGTGCTGCTGGGCCTGGACAGCAGCTTGCACTACCCAGTGCAGGGACATGGTGTTGAATTGGGAGCTGCATGGTAAGATAATGTCCCACAGCCCCCACAGGCTCCAGACAGGCTTCTGGGGGTGGGCTGTGGGAAGCTGGCTGCAGCTAGGCCTGGGTGCTAGCATCCTGGCAGGAGCCTGCAGCACCTGCAAGCCTGGACAGTTTGGGGTTGGTAGCCATGTGGCACTGCAGTGCCAGTGAGTATTGCCAGGTGCAGACAAGCTGGCACAGCTAGACTGTGGCCTGTCCAGGGGGACTGGAACCTGGAGTGGCTTCAATCTGTCTATGTGCTTCCCAGGGCTCAAAATGCCTCCAGGTTTTTAAGGACCTGAGGCTGGGACTGCCATAGAGGCGGCCCAGCCCTGGAGTAGGAGAAACTCCCAGCCCAGAGCACTGGGTCTAGGTTGAGGCCACTCCCCCTAGTGGCATGGCTGACCAGGAGAAAATTTGTTCCCAGTGAATATCTACACATGAATTATTATGCAGTAACTAACTGAGAGTAAATATGCTACTTTCATTTGCAGGTACCAAATTCACTTATGAGTAGAATCATTTATTGCACAGTAAGAGTGCACACTTGTAGAAGCGCGTACTTACTGAGAAGTAAATGGAGTGCATTATTTGGTGACTTCTCATCTGTCTCTCAATTCCTCCTCGGTCCTTTCCAACTATGCATTATTTTCTGCACTACCTCTATTATTAGGCTTCAACTAACATAACATGTAGGTTCAAAAATAAAAAAAGAAAATAAATCATTCCAACCTAACTTGGGACCTGTAGAAGATATGTAGAGGAGTGTCCTGAATCCTAGACAATCAGAAGTCCCTCTTCTGTTAACATGGGTTATAAGATGGAGTAAACTGTAGTTCAGCTCAAGTATCTGCAATTGGTCTGTGCTTTTCCTGGATGGAATGAATAGTAAAGAAGCCAGAGGCTGGTATGCATGCCAGAAAATCAATCAGTGAAGATGTAAATTGAGGAGTCAGTGGGTGAGAGACAGGTTGGTGGAGGGGGGGTGAATGTAGCTAGTAAATAGTAACATCTGGGAAGTCAGATGTTAGGCAGGTTATAAAATGTAATAAATCCAATGTCTATATTGAGTACATGATTTTTTGTATCCAGTAGGTTGATGAAGTGAAGTTCGTAGGCTCATCTGTGAAAGGTGTTTTGTAAATTCCCTTTGAGGATTAGAACTGAGAGATTGGAAAGAGAGTGGTTCTCTTGGGAGAAATGGGGTATTCTTGTCTTTGATAGATTTTCAGTGTGCATTTATTCTGGTGTGCAGTTGTTTTTTGATCTCTCCTACATATTTTCCATCAGAACATTTGATACATTGGATGAGATATATTACATTTCTGGAGGTGCAGCTGATATGGGAATACTAATGGTTCTGTTATGGGGTGTAGTAATTGTGGGGGATGGTGGACATATTTTGGCAGGTTTTACATTTATTCTTATGGCATGGTCTGGATCCATTTAGTGTGTTTTGGGTTGTAGGAACTTTGCTTCTGTTGATGAGGTGTCACAGACCAGCTGGACACTGTGAGCGTATCAATTCTATCGTAGGCCAACTGGGCGCTGCAAGGGTATCAGCCACTGGGCTGTTTAGTTCAGTTTCGGATTGAGGAGGCAAAGCTGGGAGTGAAGCAAAGGCAAATTTATTATAGCTTACACACAACAGTTAACAGAAAGATAAATGCAATAAGCAGATAATGCAGTATAAAAGAGCTAATAGTAAATAGTAACAACAGATAATAACAACAGATAGATGGATCAATTCTGTCGCAGACCAACTGGGCAGTGTGAGGGTATCAGCCACTGGGCTGTTCAAAACAACAGATAGACAGACATGGGTTGGCAACTTATCAATAGTCCCTCAATGCCAGGTGTGCGCCAAGTGATTCCAGTGAAGTCAGGCATCCCCAATCAACACTGTCGGAGGGATTATCGGGGAAGTCCCTTGATCCAGATCTGATCCTCACTCACACTGGGAGTCTGGAGTCCGGGCTTGGAACAGCAATGACCATTCTGTTCCCTCCGTCCTGGTGGTCACCTGACGCACATGCTTTTTAGACCTAGTCTTATGCTAATCTGTTGGCTTTAGAGCCACACACAATCTTGCCCTATAGCTGTTACCCTATGGGATTGAAAGGTGATAAAATTTATAATAAAAGGTTACTACCTAGACTGGGGTTTATCCAACAAGCAAATTACAATGCAGCATCTTTAGGTTTGAAATTAATATTACTCCGCCTGAGCCCAACCCTTTTAGGTTTCTCTGAATATGCTTTCATGGGACGTGTTTTCCTGGAATGTGTTGGGTGTGCCAAGAAGTTGGATCCAGTTTTTATCATCAAGGCTGAACCCTGAACAAAAACTGTTAGGTCAGCTAATCTTGCAGTTACAGCTTCACCTGTGGGGCCCAGTCAGTTCCACGAACAGTTAGTTTTATAATTTTGTTTAAACTTATAACAGACAAGTTACATTTGCGGGTTACAAACTTACAAGCTTTATAATAGCTTATATTACCTGTAAGCCAAAATATCAAATGCCTCCAAGAAGCACATATTTATTGCTTATTAATCCCTCTGGTTCTGGCCATCACATGAGGTTAGCAAGGTTCGGTGCTCATTTAATGGGTGGCTCTGGGAAGAGTTTGTTTCATAAGAAAGACAGCAACATTTTACATATAACATCTAACCATATAACTCACATGTACCAGCTTAGAGCAGAGATATCTCAGTAACATTTCTAGAGGTCACCTATTACTTTATAAGTATAAAATGAGTGGTGGCTTCAAGCTCCCTTTTATCAGAAAAATAGAACATTTTCTAAGCATATTAGCTCAAATCATGTCCAGTACATTGACTTTTTCTACCACAACAGTAAGGCAAACTAAATGCTATTGGCAGTAAAAGTAGCTACCACAGGTATAGGAATGCCTTTGAGGTTTGATGCTGAACAAAAAGAAATGTTTATTATTTTTGGATATTCAGTGTTGAGGACTAGTCTGCCAATGGAACCTTTTCCACAGGAAGAGGAAAGGAAAGACAAGCCTTCATTACTGTGATGTATTTGTGGAAAATGTATTGTGACAAGGCTTGCTTATTTTACTATATCTTTCTTCCTGACAGTACAATCAAATGTATCCTCCAGTTAAACTTGTCTTTGAAGCTGTAAGATAGTCCACAATGTTGCTTCAGTGGTAATGTATTTTTACGGTGTGATTTCTTCATGTTAGCAAAGGTACATCATTTTATTACAGAATATCAGAAAACTGCTGAATATTTAGGTGTAGACTGAATAACTTATAGCAGTATTTAACAGCATAAAACTGCTCCCACCCTTTCCTGATGTACGAAGTAATTGTATGGGAGGTCAATTTGGAAAAATCAGTTCAAAACTAAATCTGGATTTGGTTTTTCCACAGCTAAACTATCAAGTTCCAACTCTGCCTATTGAGAATCAGACTCTGATCATGGTTTCCTTCTATAAATAAAATAACTACTAGAATAATGAAGATTAAAAAAAATTAGGAATGTAAAGTTTTTCATTCAGAATGAAATAGGGTCATATAGATTCATAGACATTAGGGTCTGGAAGGGACCTCACAAGATTGAGTCCAGCCCCCTTGCCATAGGCAGGATGTCTGCTCCAGACCCTGGATACATGGACTGTGAAGAAGTTTTTGTTATGTTCAATCTAAATCAGCCTTCTAGGAGTTTGTGGCTGTTGGACCTTGCTATTCCTTGGGGACCATTGGTGAAAAACTGTTCTCCCAGATTCTGATGCACTCCCCTTATGTACTTATAGGCTGCCATAGAAATTTGGGGGTCAGAGGGGCAATTTGTGGGGCAGAGGATGCAGCAGCCCAGCAGCTCCCCACCCACCCATGGTCCCATCCCATCTGCCTGGCCATATGCCCTGCCCATGTGGGTCCTGCCCCCGGCAGTGGGTGTGGGGTGGATGGGCCAGGGTGCCTAGGCAGGGGGATCAGTGGTGGCAGCTGGAAGGGGCCACCACCACCAGGGATGCTGGGAAGTGCACCGCTGCACTACCCCAGCCCTGCCGCATATATGGGGTAGCAGGACTGACTACACATGCCATGGCCTGGGCTGCCCCCCTGCACCTAGGCTGGGTGGGACTGAGGGACTACCATGGACCAGACAAAATCCATTGGTGGGCCTGATCCAACCCCTTCATAGTATTTTGCCCATCCCTGGTCTAAGCCTTTACAAATGAAGGTCCACTTACACTAGGAAGCTGAGATGTTTCATTGTCTTTGCTTTAACTCCACAAGTCTGCCCTCT
Source organism: Alligator sinensis (assembly GCF_000455745.1). NCBI lineage: Eukaryota > Metazoa > Chordata > Crocodylia > Alligatoridae > Alligator > Alligator sinensis. The sequence goes on along the minus strand of NW_005842020.1, from coordinate 1,168,675 downwards.
TTCTTCCTAGTCCCCTGTTCCATGAGTGAAGATCTAATGGTGGACATAACTCTCATCTTAACAAGAAAGGATGGATAAACTTAACAGATAGAAGAATAACACACAATTGATCATTTTCATAAAATAATTTGGCATAATTAACCTTTTTGTAGCCTTTTGGCATAAAGGTTATGTACTGATTTCCAGGGCAACATAACTGAATTATTATAACATAACTTGCATTTGAAGTAGCCTTTGGATCTCAGATTTTATTCCTTTGAGTGTGCAGGATGAAAATGTGGGTCCTGATTTAGATACTGTTATGTTTAAGTCTCTGCTCCCTAATTTTAAGAGCTCAACTGTCTTAGCTTAGCTCCCTAGACACTTTCAAGGAGTGGCAGGCAGTGTCAGGGGTTTTGGTGTTCCCTTCTGAATCCCTCATTTCAAACCTATGGGCTACAGGCCCTTGCCTGTTTGTTGCTGTTCCAGGCATTCACTTATACACCTGGATCTATTGTCCTCCTCACCCATTGGCAAAGTCCACATTTCATTACAGAGCAGTAAACACTGTAGGCCTAGACCTATGCCTTCTCTATTCTCTGGAAATAGGGGGGTCTAAAATTCTGCTTATCTATCCCATCTAGGTCTATAATAGATGCCCACCAGATTCCAAGACAACTCTCTCTCTCTCTCAGCCACCTGACTGATCCTAGCTCCTTATTTAAAGGACTGCCTAAGTGCCTGATCTTTTTTGCACAAGCTGCTGGGTTTCAAATATGCGATTAGTGCTTTGTTCTGCACACATCTTCCGGCCTTGTATTTTGCTGGTTGCCAGCCCTTGCCTCCTCATACCCTGGACTCTGGTGATTGTCCCCTGGTTCCTAATCTTAGACTCCTAATTCTGGTTCCTGGCTGAATTGTGTTCTGGCTTTTAGCCTCTACTGTCTGAGCCCTTGGCTTGATAGCCTGGTTACAGACCTTGGTTCTGGCCTTTTATACTGGATATGCCTCTTGGTCTTGCTAGTGGACTTGGCACCTCCGATTACTGACCTTTGGTTTGTGACCTCCTCCTGGCTTCCAACCATCCACCAGAGCCCTTAGTTCTAGTTATTAGGATGAAATAGCCTTACCTTCCCTAACAGTGATCTGACTAATTTAACAGTAATTAGTTAAGAATTGAACCTAATTTTCTTCCTAGTTACACAGGTGCAGAAGAATCAGACCTGTATAGCATTCATGAAATGGTATTAATTTCATCAGATTTTTTTTTCAAAAGAAATGGTATTAATTTCATCAGATTTTTTTTTAAAACCCTTTTTATTCCCCATCTAGCCATTATATCTCTTTGAAAATGCCAGTTCCTGGATTTTACTTTTCTTCTAAATTGATTCACTCCAATATTCTTGTCATTGTCCCATCTTTCTTTTTTTTTTTTTTTTTAAGTAGGAGTCTCAAGTTGTTAGGTGATTGTCCAGAAATTCTAAACAAGAAGGCCAGAGCATAGAAATGTATGAATGTACAATACTTGTGCAAACTGTATTGCAAATATTATTCTTACCATTAGATAGGATTTTGTTCTGTACAAGCAAGGAAAATTCTAGGTATCTATTATGCTTGCAGATAAGGCATTTCTTTCAATTCTAAAAAACAAATCTAATTCAATAGGAGCTGAAGAGGGTTTTAGCATTTTATAGGGTTTCACAGTTCAGCAGTTAAAGGCAATTTTCTTTCCTGGTAGCAATGAAACATGGATTCTTGATGTTCTAATTAAATGTGTGTGATACTTTGTTCACTTCTAAACCTCATAGTTTATTGATTCTTGAGAAGTGCTGTGACCATTAAAAGTCAACTGTCCTAGGTACAGAAGGCCTGTGGCAAGATCCCCATGGATATATAAAAGTCAACAGTAATATGTGTAAAATCATTATATAAGTAGGCAAATTATTTGGGAAGAAAAATCAAGGGAAGGTCTACCTGCTGCCTAATTTCCAAGGTATAAAAGCTAGTTGTTTAACATGCATTGGAGGGTATAGTAACATGGATGGGGATGACCTTACACCAGTAATCTGTAGTGAATTTCATAGTTTAATCTCATTTACAAGGGATATTATGTATGTTAAAACAGTATCCTTTAGTAAAATTATTCAACCAATTTAGCCCAGCTAAAGGAATTTAGAGGAAATGAGAAAGAACCAAAATTCATCCAGTAGTTAACAATGCCTCAAGTCTAATTGTCCATTGCAATTTAGTATTTATTTTAGGATCAAAGCTATGGAACAAACTAAAAAAAAAAAGATATATTCAATTCTATGTATATATATCCTTCATTTGTACTAAACGAAAGACTGACATTTTTACCACCCCTATACACACACTTTTGGAAGGTTAGCAGGGTAGACCCTAATTTGAAATAAAACCATTACCTATACAGTGCAACGTTATGTGATAAGTGTGACATGGCTTTAATTAGCAGCACATTATCTGACAATGCAATAAAATGCTATCGGTACCTCATAAAACAGCAACTTTCATTAAAAGTGAAATCAAATACCTAATCTAATCAAGTTTATTATATACATTCTAGTTCTACTAAGTGGGAAGCCTACCCAATCTTTTATTTAGAATAATCCAATCAATTCATTAAATATATTGATTTAAGATGCAAAGTTTTAAGACAGAAGCCTCCATCAAACAATGTAAGCACATATATCATTTTAAGATGATGGGGGATGGTAAAAAGCCTACTGAAGTCAAAAGAGATGCTTATTGATGTGCTCATTTTCATTCTGATTAGAACACATCAGAGCAGACTCAATTAATCACAGGTGCTTTAACTAAACCCCATCAAATGGCTTCAGTTAAAGTGTCCCTGTGGTAATTTTAAAACATGGAACTGATCTAATTAAAACACCCTCTCCTCCACCCCCAAGTACATGTATAGGCAGCCAGAAAGTCTTTACATTCATTTGGATGGACCACAAAGCTCATTCTATTGGTCTGTTCAGATGCTTAAAGTTATGTAAAGGCTTAAGTACATCCCTAAATCTGGGACAGAATTAATTGTATTTAAATATTTTAAGAACAAAAATAGAATATATAGTTTCATAGTAGTTAGTCAGAAGGGACCTGAACAGATCATCTAGTCTGACCCCCCACCACTGCCAGAAGCACACGCTGGGATCACATGACCCCAGACAGGTGTTTGTCCAACTTCTTTTTGAATTTATCCAAGGTAGGAGCGAGGACCACTTCCCTAGGAAGTTGGTTCCAGATCCTAGCCACCCTAACAGTGAAATAGTGCCTCCTAATCTCTAACCTCAACCTATTCTCCAGCAGCTTCTGGCCATTGTTCCTCATCACCCCAGGTACTGCTGGGGGGAATAGGGCCCTTCCTATTTGCTGCTGATCTTCCCTAATGAGTTTGTAGGCAGCCACTAAATCCCCCCCTCAGCCTCTGCTTGCTGAGGCTAAACAGGTTCAGGGCCCTCA
>NW_005842020.1:1164668-1164982 GCF_000455745.1 Alligator sinensis | reverse complement strand
GGACCGGCTTGAGATGCATCTTTGGATGCATGACAAGGTGCGGTTGGCTTTGCTGGCTGCGGTCTGGCATTGGTGGCTCATGTTCATCTTGGAGTCATTATTGACTCTAAGATCCCTTTCCACCTCTGCTCACAAGGGGGAGCTCCCCAGCTTGTATGTATGCTGTGGATTCCTTCTGCACCCTGCATTTATCTACATTGAACCCCATCCTATTACTATCTGCCTACTTCTGTAGTCTGTCCAAATCTAAATGCAGTCTCTCTCTCCCTTCAAGCATGCCTACCTCTCCCCACATCTTGGTGTCATCGGCAAAC
>NW_005842020.1:1135307-1164539 GCF_000455745.1 Alligator sinensis | reverse complement strand
AGTGCGCCCCATCAGCCAATTTTTGACCCATCCAACTGTGTAGGCATCAATGCCACAGTCACTCAATTTATTAATGAGAATGGGGTGAGAGACAGTGTCAAAGGCCTTCTTAAAGTCCAGAAAGACTACATCCACGGTGACACCATCATCCAGGGATTTAGTTACCTGGTCATAAAAGGCCATCAGGTTGGTCTTGCAGGACCTGCCTTTGATGAACCCATGTTGATTTCCCCTGGGCATGATCTCCCCTGCTGCCTCCTCACAGATGTGATCCTTGATATATAGTTCAAGGATTTTCCCCAAGACCGATGTGAGGCTCATGGGCCTATAGTTTCCTGGGTCCTCCTTTCTCCCTTTCTTATAAATGGGGACCACATTAGCTAGTTTCCAATCTCTGGGCACCTGGCCTGTGGATCATGATCACTCATACAGCCAGGCCAAGGGCAAAGCAATGACCCCTGCCAGCTATCTCAACACCTGTGGGTGGAGGGCATCAGGGCCCACAGATTTAAAAACATCCAGACCTTCCAGAAGATCCCTAACTACATCTGCACAGACCTGAGGTCTGGCAGTGCTTTCCCCAAGATTGCCCCTACCTGTGGTGGGACAGCTGTCCTGGTCCCAGTCCAAGAAGACAGAGGCAAAGAACTTGTTAAAAATTTTGGCTTTCTTGTCTGGTGTAGCCACAAGATTACCATTTAAGTCTAGCAGAGGCCCTACATTACCCGGTGCCCTCCTCTTACTCCCAATGTATTTGAAGAAGGACTTTTTGTTGTCCTTAATCCTGGTCACTAGCCTGAGGTCCCACCCCCACCTTGGCCTTCCTAATGTCCTTCCTACACTCACGGGCCAAGGAGGAGTATTCCTCCTTGGTGATAGCCACTTTCTTCCACCAGGTGTACTCCTCCCTTTTGGCCCTCAGGAATTCTTGAATGCCTTTGCTGAGCCATGGGGGTTTCAGAGCACTCTTACCCCCTTTCTTTCTCTTGGGGACTGTCACACTCTGAGCCTGAAGGATCGTCCCCTTAAGGTATGACCATCCGTCATGGACTCCCTTATCCTCTACCTTTTGGGCCCTCAGCGCCTCCCCCACTAATCTCCTAAGTTCATTGAAGTTGGCCCTTCTGAAGTCAGGGGCTTTAGTCTTGGTATAAGCCCTCGACACCCTGCGCTGGATGGTGAATTCCAGCAGGCAATGATCACTGTCACTCAGGTGGTCAAGGACCTGCAGTCCCCTCACCAGGTTGTCCCCAGTGGCCAAGACCAGGCATCTCCTCTAGTGGGGCTATGCAACTCCTGGATAAGGTGGAGGTCCTGTATTTCAGCTAGGAACCTACACGAACCATCAGACCTGGCTGACTGCTCCTCCCAGCAGATGTCTGGGTAGTTTTGGTCCCCCATAACAATGACATCCCTAGACCTAATGGCCTCCATAAGCTGTACTGAGAAATCCTGGTCCAGCTCAACCCCTTTGCAGGGTGGGCTGTAGTAGACACCCACTGTAAGATTCCTTTCACCTTGCCCCCCTTGAAGTTTGACCCACAGTGCCTCTGTCTGACCTTCCTCTGCCCCAAAGCTAATTCTTGACAATGTGAGTTGCTCTATGACAGAGGGCAACCCCTCCCCCACCCTTTCCTCCCAGTCCTGTCCCTTCTATATAGTGTGTATCCCTGAATTCCCACCACCCAGTCATGGGTAGGATCCAACCAGGTTTCTGTGAGCCCCACTAAGTCTGGATTCTTCCCTGCTATCAGAAGGCAAAGTTCCTCCTGCTTGCCTCCCATACTACATGCATTAGTGTACAGACATGTGAGGCCTCCTGAGAGCACATGTACCTGCCCCCTGCCCCCAGGACTGCTGTGCCCATTGTTGCTTACCTGGGTTTCTGTTTCTCTTGTCGCCTTGCTAGTTGGCAAAACATCCCTTCCTCTTTGGGCAGCCCCTTCCCCCGATGAAGCTAGTTTAAAGCCAGCTGAATGATATCAGCCAACCTAGAGGAAAAAATGCGTTTACCCTTGGGTGAGAGATGTACTCCATCCCTCCCCAGCATGCCCTCAGCCCAGAAATATGGCTCATTGTCCTGAAATCCAAAGCCCACCTCACAGCACCAGTTCCGAAGATGCCGGTTAACTACACTGATACAGGCCTTGTGACATCTACTCCGTCCACTTACTGGGATGATGGAGGAAAATACTACCTGGGCTCCCATCTCCTTAAGTAGATGACCCATGGCCTTGTAGTCTTCCATGATGGAGTCGGTCTTACCCTTAGATGCATCATTAGTCCCCACATGGACCACAATTAGAGGGTAATAGTCTGAGGGCTTAATGATCTTTGGGATGGTCTCTATGACATCCTGAATCCCTGTGCCGGGCATGCAGCAGACCTCCCGCGACAGGGGGTCGGAGCGACAGATTGGGCCATCAGTTCCCCTAAGGATGGAGTCCCCGATGACCAGAACTCTGTGTCTCTTCTTCCTTGAGGGCTGCCCCTTTAACACCTATGATATAGGTGGAGCAGCCTCAATGACTCTGGGGATATGTTCTTCTACCCTCTCCTCCCAGGTGGCCAGGGCCACATACCTGTTCACAAGGGGCAACTGAGCAGGCACAGTGACAGTATGAGCTACCTTGGCACTGGACTTGACAGAAACCTGCTGTCATCATTTAGTTGGGCGTTTTGCATTGGTGGGGTGGGGTTTCTCTCCTGTGGATTCCTGGCCCTGCAGAGAATGAAAATACATGTTGATTTCATCCTCTGCCTCCCGGATCCTCCACAACCTGCTCACCTTAGTCTGGAGCTCCACCACCTGCCCCTCCAGAGCCTGAAGATGGTCACAGGAGGGGCAGGCAGGGGAGTCACCAGACCTCATCCCTACCACCAGGGTTCCCACCCAGCTGCTCCCACAAAACAGGGGCAAGTGGACACCGGGCCCCCCACAGGCTCTGTATGGGTGGCAGCCACAGAGGAGCCATGGGAGGGCAGTGCCACCAGGGCAGAGACCCTGGTAGCGCTGCAGGTCCTCACCATAGGTTGTAGGTAGTACTTACCTCTCTTCTTCTTGGTGGAGCCTCCTTGCTTCCGAGGAAGACTTGCTCTTGGCTCTGCCTGCTTCCACCCAAGCGAATGCCGGCACAAATGCCAGTGCACCCTTACAGAGCACACCTGTTTGCACACTCTGTTCATGCGCATGGCTCGGGAGCATGGCTCCCTGCCCGGCTCAGCCAAAGAGGGCTCCAGGAGGCTTCCCCTCTGGATCGTCTGCAGCTGTTCCAGATCCTACCCCACTTACCTTAAGGGGATCAACTGTTACTGTCCCCGCCACCGGTCCTTGGCCTCCGCTGCTGGTAAGTTGAAAGTTGAAAGGGGCATACGTGTGGTGAGAGCCCCACATGTGCCCAGTCAGGCTCCTCCTACTCCCTCAGCTCCCAACTACTGCGTGCTGAGGCAAACCAGGGCTTTTTTAATAGAAAATTTAAAAAAATAAAATTTAATTTTTATAGACAAATTTTTAAAAAACAACTTTTTGTCCAAATACACCTTACAGATGTTTTACCTAGTTCATAATACATATAAAATATTTTATGAGTTAAATATAACAGGAGAGAATAGTTGCCTTATTTTAAGTTAAATAGAGCAGATATATCAAGTGCACAATTTGAAATCCAGTAAGTCATTCGGCTTTTTAAAAAAAAAAAAAAAAAAAAAAACTTTGAGTCTGGTGAGATATACACATTTTGGAAAGTATTTTTAAATCATCAAAATAAATTTAAAAAAAAAAATCAGTCTTGAATCACCTTATATTTTACTAAGACAAACAGTGGTACCAGCACACCAGTAAGTGCAAATTGAAGACTCAGTCCTCTAAACTTATATTAAATGGCACAGCCCCATTCTCATCTATGATTGCCCTCAACATGGGAACAATGTTGCAATTTGGTCCTCAGGGCCTGGCTCAAAAAAAAAATAAAAGACTGAAGCAGGACTTTGGTTCAGAAATCCGAAACAGCAATCCTGAAAAATTCTGCTTATCTGAACACAACGCTGCCTAAACTACATAGGTGTCTCAGTTTTAGACTATAAAGTTCCCTAAAATCCTGAACTTCTGCACCTGTATATACTTCCCCAAGATGGGGAAAAGAAACTTAGGTTATGATTATACTGCCTCCTAGGTGTACTCAGGAGGGCCACCTGAAAGTAAGTGAAATCTACTAACCCCTTCTCCATAGAAACCAAAATTATAGATTAGAATGTTTTTGATAGACAAATATTTTTGTGGCAGATATCTTTTATTGAACCAACTACATGGTTGGAACAGATTTATACAAACTTTCCAATGCAGTGCATTCATCTTCAGATCTGAAGAAAAAGCAGTCACAAGAAAGATTAAAAACTGTCTTCAGGGTAGTGAAACTGAAGAAGAGAGATGTCCCCATAGGTAATAGACAAGCAAATCAGAGGAGAATGGATAGCTTGATTAGTGGAAGTTCAAGACTTTTTAAAAGGGAAACATGTGGTGTAACGGTTTCTTAGTGGATTGCCAGATTATGATTTTTTGTTCCCAGGCTTGCTTTTTGAAAGGGTTTCATAAATTTTCCCTGAGTATGGGGATGGTAAAGTCAGAAAATTATTTTTTTCTCTTTGTAAAATGTTCTTCTGCATGTGTTGATCTGTGGTGGAAATAAATAAGTGAGTCCAGATGTTCAGTATACATAATGAAAACGATGAAAGGAATTTCTAAAAAATCCTCTTTCAGGTGACTCATGAAGAGGTTGAGCAGCCATTTTGTGCCCTTGGTTTGAAGAATGTGCTGGTTATTGAAAGTGAAGTTGTTATGGGTGAGGAAGAAGCAGATGCTATGTGCAACGTGTTGTTGTAAATCTGAGAGCAGATTGTATTTCAGGCAGGCAGCTATACCTTCATGGTATAGTGTATAGACTAGTAACATGGTTGTATGTATGGCTTTCTTGGGGAGGTGGTTGATGTTCTGGATCTTGTTGAGGTAGTCCACTGTGTTTTGTAGAAAACTCACTATTTGATTGGCAAGTGGTTTCAAGACAGTTTCTATGAATCCTGACAGCTCTGTAGTGAAGGTATTAAAGTTAGATATGATGGGTCTTCAAGAGGTATCTTATTTGTGACTCTTTGAAAGCATATGAAATGTTCCAGGGGTAGGAGAGTGAGTGCTTAGTAACAGAAAATATTAGATAATATTTTCCAATTCCAGTGTAAATGTTGGTGTGAGGGTTCTCCAGAAATTTGTTATAGTAGTTGGTATCAGAGAGTTGCCTGTGGGTTTATCTACACTTTCATTAATAAACCATAGTTACTGCACATTAAATTTAGTACTTGGATACCTTATTACTAATTCAATGTGCAGTAACTGGTGTTACCTACACAGTAGCACGAGTGCATGGATTTTTAGTGATACTAACTGTGCGGTATCCTAATACTACTGTAGAGTAGCATATTAGCATGGGTTTTGCCCTGCATGCTACTGTGCAGTAGAATTAGGTTACTAAGTTAGTGTCTTGTGTAGAAACACTCTGTTAGTCTTACTGACATAGTGTTAATGACTGAAGAAGACTATAGCTCCTTCTTTGTCCACTGGTTTGATTAATTATCTTGTTAGATTTTATGGACTATATATTTTTTTTTTCTCTCTTAAGGAGAGAAGTTATAGTGAGACAGCTTTTTATAGACTTTCGCTTTTAACCTGCTTCCTGAAATAGACAATAAAGTAGTACAAAGTATGGTTCCATCTGTTGTTAGTTGTTCAGTCAGGCATATTTTTTTGTCATTGTATGTTTTATCTGTTGTGGTAGGAAGGTTGTCCAGAGGTGGTTATGTCATTGTCGTATTAGTATTTTTTATGGTGAAAGCCGTGGAAAAATTCTTCTAATTCTTCATATTAGTAGCTTGTCAAGTTGTTTCTCTAGGCAAAAGTTTAGATCTTTGGACAATACAAATATTTCAGAGTGGAATAGGAAGTAAAGTAAGGAGTTAATGATTTTGGTGTTCTGGGTACTCCTATTTTGATTCTCTGTTGTGTTACTGGCATGTCACCTGTGAGGCAGCTCTTGTTGTGAGAGCTGATTCCACTTTTCCCACTTTTTTAGGTTGGATGGCTGTCATCAGGGTTTATTTTTTGTTTTGTTTTGTTCTGTAGCAAGTTTGGATATACTGCATGCTAGACAGATATGTCTTCTGGTTAATATGTTGTAGTTTAGTAGCATAAATATGTTCTATTTAAGTTGATCCCTTCTGGAGTCTGTTATGTGAAGAAGATGGTTTCTCAGTTTTTTCCGTTGTTCTCCTAAATTATTGTGTTGCAGATTTGGAGTCGTGTGCATTAGCTAGAGGGTTGCAAATGATGAGTGCCCTGGGGATGATGTTATGTTTCTTGCACAAACTTAGGGAGAAGACGATGTTGTGTAGTTTGCTTTCCTTTTTCTTTAGATTTCCATCGCAAGTGGTGAATTTCAGTATCCTCCATATTTTGGTCATATTAGAGTACTGGTGTAGCCATGATGATCCAAGAGACATGTGAGAGGCAAGGAGTTTTGTGGCTTTTATCTTTTTTTAGACCAACTGTATTTGGTTGTCTGTTCTCCCTTCTCTAAAGTCACTGACAGGCAGATTGTTTTTAATCTTCACTGGATGTGTCTACAAGTGCATTTACTCAAGCCTACATTTACTCCACAGTAAATCTACCCCAAGCATGCAGTAAAAGATATCACCAACAAAACTCCTTCCCCTTCACATATTTCCTGGACCATCCTGAATACAGTATCACTCCAACACTAGCAGATCAGAGTTTGGAATTTTAAGCACAGACTTGTGTTGGCCCCCATACTACAGTCAAACTTTGTCTTAGAAGAGACAGACTTTGTACACAGCCTTCAGTGATTAACATCAACAATTCAATGAGTTTTGTATTTTTGTTTTATGTTCCTGTGATTCTCTGTAACATCTGGGGGGAGGGGGGAAATAAATTCCACTCTCCATCCTGTCAATTTGGACATAATACCTTTGTGATCCTGTATCTTTCACATGCTCCTTTTCAGTCATTGATCCAAAATGTCTGATATAATGATAAATTAAAACCCCAATAAGGACAAACTAAATGTCAGAAATTGCTTTCACAAAGCTGTTTCTTAAAGTAAAGCAGGTAAGGACTAATTTTTCCTTAAATCTTTTGTAGACATTATTCTAATATAAGAAGGTTTACTGTTTATTTTTAACCTCTACCTGGGAAGTATTGTGTTATCCTCTACTAATACATCTTCCAGAGTCTTAAAACATCTAAGTGATTTACAATTCATTAGTTTTATCACCTCCTCAGAAACCGTTGTTTTAGAGATCAAAGAGATTTAAAATACCAAACATTTGATCAAATTACACCTAATGCTACATTAGAAGATGAGGGACTGGAATGAACATAGGACAATGTATGACTTGAAATAGCAGTTGACAGATGTGCCTAAAGGTGATTGTGATGATAATTAGGTGGCAAGAGAACTATTTAATTTAACCCCATTGCTTTCAAGCATCAAGAAATAAAATCTTCCATATACTCTTCATTCCTTCCTTCACATTTTAAATTCACCTTTCAGAGCATTTTTAAAATTGATGAAAGGGTTACAAGGAGAGATGAATAAAAACTCCCTCCTAAGTACAATCTAATAGAATTAGTGGACTTGAAAAGAAATCCAAAGCTATCAGCAAGCAAAAAGAAGATCCATCATTTACCAATTTCCAATGTAATGAAGTGTAATAGTTACAAGATTACATGTGCATACATGGAAGGTGTAAAATTATACATTAATGATCTCTCTCTCCTTCAGAGTTCACATATGTGCAAAGAAGTAACTAAAACTGGCCTGATTTAGGCAACTCAGTCCAACTCCTTACTCCCCAATACCCACTAACCCTGGGAGTGTTTAAACTCAATACATGCCTCTCATTTAGAACTGAATTTTCATTAGTTTCCTGTACTTCCATCTTTTCCATACAACCATAGCTGTTCCAGGCCACTCAGACAAGTGATTAGCATCATCCTAAACCCCACTGAGATCCAGAAAGTAGATGAAGTAATGTCCATATTCACTATGAGGCCAAATCCAAAATATGTACTCAGAATGTAGCTACTATACCCTGACTGGACCAGGACACTCACTCAATGTAGTCATATTTGTTTACTTTCTTTTTTATTAAAGACAGTGGGGATAATGGATTGTAAAGTCTTTATTTAGGTATTTTTATGCAATACCATTTTTCTGTAATAGACTTCTACTTGGCCAGTAGCCCAAGAAACAAGAATTAATTTCCCTCACCAGCCAGCAGCAATTCAAATCTATATCACCTGCCCCAGGCTGTTCTATTATGAGACTTCAACCTTCTTGTTAAAGAGGGTTGTGCCTGTAGGGGAACTTTGAGGGATGTGGAGCAAAGCCTCCTGCTGCAGAATTTCCTTTGCTATGGCCCTCTGCTCCTCTGCTTCCAGATCTAGCTCTTCCTCTGGCACTGGAAGACTCATACTGGGAACTGAAATTGAGGTGGAGAATGTCATGCTGCTGCTAGTTAGTGATGTTAGTAGTGGTGGGGGTGCAGGTGCAGGCACTGCTACCACCTCCTTGCTCCCCCTAGCAGCAGAAGACTCATGTTGCCAGGAAAGAGGGTGCATCTATGTTTGAGGTGGGGGGGAACTTGCAGCTCTCCCTCTGCATCCTCTCCCTCTTCTGCCAGAAGACCTGGCCCCTGTTGAAATTTCCTGCATGCTTCATAATGTTTGTTGTGTTGCAAAGTGTGTGTGTGTGTGTGTGTGTGTGTGTGTGATATATGTTGTGCTTTCCTGCAGAGTGATGACACACTGTCAGAGAAAACAGATTTCTTTTTGTAGGGAGAAAGAATCAAGACAGACCAAGAAGAAAAAATAAGTGGATTTTGTGGGAAGAATAAGTTAAAAGGAATGGATAAAGATAACAATAGGGAATGTAGGCAAGGGTGAGTAGGAAAGGATTGGATACAACTTACAAGAAGCGAGACTAGCTAGCAAGAGACTAAGCCTTTCAGATGCTGCTGCTCCAAGAGAGAGACAGCTCACAAAAGGCACAGATCACTTCTGGCACAGCTCTGTGTTGTTTCTATGTCCCTTCCCCAGAGCACTGTGGTTGGAAGGGAATTCAGAGAAAGATCAGAGTCACTGGCCAGCTACAGATGTCTATATCAGAGCAGTCTTTCCCTCCTCTCAGCCTTTTCCATACCTGGAAGATCATCCCATCTCCTTCCCTCTTCTCAGTTTCTGTTTCCTGCAAGCTTTCTGAATCTCCAAATCTCTGAGAATCTCTTCAAATTGATTCAGAGGCTTCCAATTCAAATCAAACCTTTTAATGTGTTTCCCAATTTGATTCAGATTCAAAGATTTGGCTGCTGAATCGGGCCAAATCTCCTTCGAATTGAATCAGCTACCGAAGCTTTGTACAGCCCTAGTAAACATTTATGTTTTTTGGGATAATATTGAGCCTACTCATGAAATTCATCTTCCTTTTTCAGTACTGTCAGCATAATCAGATTAGGAACATATCTCTTTTGTGACAGTGCAAGAGTGCAAACACTGCATATAACTTCTCATGGATGTATATGTAGAACTAAAAGATGATATAATGGTACCTTTATAAAGGAGGAAAGAAAACAAAGCTCAGCAGCTCTGTTGCACTTCTGATAATCCAACATGGCATGTTTTACTTCAAAGTACTAGAAATAAGCCCATCAAAACCCAGGGGACCCAGCATTTGTTAAAAAAGTATTTGAGACCCTGTGACCGACCACAAAGCAGTAATGCAATTACAAGTGAGGAAAAATGCCAACAACCAAAATATTTTGACATCCAAATGAAAGATTGTCCAAAGTCCTGGGTTATAATCATGTCTCTTTAGCACCAGTAATTAAGGACATTTTCTTGAAGTTATTTGAGGTGTTCAGGCAGTCATGCCACATTATTTCCTTGCTCTCTTAAGCCTCTTAGGCTTCATAAACCTTATCTTTAATATCCAAAGCAAGATTGTTGCCCTGGGGGTTCAGGCAAACTCTCAGTATCTCAATATTGTGCTGTTAGACAGGAGGGTGTGACATAATTGCACATATACAAAACACACACAAATCAATTAGGTGCATACACACACACACATACACTACCAGCTCAGGCACATACACATCCAAACCAGCCTAGGCACATGCATAATTATCACCAATTCAAGCACATACACTATACACCCCAAAAGTTAGACACAAATCACTAATTCATATATCATGCACACAATGCCATATATACATACACACACACTAGCAACTCAGATACACACACGTTCAAAATAACCACTCTAGGTTCATGCACACCTATTACCAGTTTAAGCCCATATGTATTACACACACCACATTTAGACAGAATCAGTTACCAGTTACCAACACCTGCACATCCAATACACATACATGGATTAGTAATTTATATACGACACACACACACAATGATATCTATATATATATAGATGTGTATTCACTAATTCACACACACACCACCCACTTACACATACACGCAGGTGAGTTCCTAAATTGGGTGTTGTGATGTGTATGCATGCATGTGCTTGGTGTACTTGGGATACCTGGGGATAGGTTAAGGTAAGAAAGTAGAAGTGTAAGGAGTTAAAGTTACTAGAAATGAAAGTCACCAGGACCAGGATTAGAACTGGTACACTGCAGGGGCCTGGGCTGAAGAACTGAAGCTCGGTGTAACTTTAGGTTAATTGATCTTAATTGATTAAAAGACAACGCCCAAAGCCTGTAGAACAGGGAAGTATGCTGGCACAGGGTCTGGGATTGGAGCCAGAGCTACTGGGGAGCTGAAAAGGTAGATGGGGAGACAGAAAAATGGGACTAAGGGAAAGTGTGGGTGTTAAAGAGGGGCTCTGGGTGTGGGGAGCCAGAGCATGGCACTGGGGCAGCTAGAGAAGTAGTAGGTGCTGGAAGCTGGAGCAAAACTCCAGCTGCTGCAGTGAATTGCAAGACAGCTAAGTGGAGCTGGGAAGCTACGGGGGGGGGGGGGGGGGATTACAGAAGGTGCTGGGGAAGCCTGAAAACAGAGACAGACAGCAGAAAATCACAGGAAAAGCAGCAGACAGCAGGAAAGCAAGGAGAGGCTGAGAGGTGGCAGAAAAGGGGAGATGGAATTGGGAGGAGATCGGGAAGCTAGCAGAGAGGGTGATAACTGGAGCTGAGAGAGAGAGAGAATGAGAATGAGGCTGGAATTTAAAATAGGGAAGGGACTGGGATTCAGTAAAACATGACCCAACTCGGGGTGGCAAATGACAGTGGTTTTATTAAACAGGGGAGATGGTGACAATGCCAAACTGATTCCCTTGCACCCACCCACAACACACAATGGCAGCAGGGGTTAGAGAGGCTTGGTGCAGGGGCTGAAGTCCACAAGGAGAGAGAGAGAGAGAGAGAGAGAGAGAGAGAGAGTCCAAATTATAGGAGGAGGTATGTAAGTAATATCTACCTATCCAGGCTGGAAGGGGTCCTTGTCCAGTAGGTGTTGTCCAGAGCGGGGTTGCCAGCAGGGCCTCTGGGTGGATAGGTGGTGTGGCATGGTGCTGGTCCAGATGGAGAGGGCGTCCCACTGGGTCTGTCTTCACTGCCCCTTTTTATAGGGGCAGACCTTGTTTGACCCTAGTGACAGGAGGCATGCCCAGGCAAGGGTCAGCCCCTGGTGTACTGAGCATCTGTGCTCCATGCAGGGATGTGCAATTTCGGGTGTCTGCAATGGTGAGAGTTGCTGGTTTTGCAGGATCCTTTGTCTTTCAAATACTGGGTTCTTGTCTCTGTTCCTGGGTGAGATCTGTGGTTTCTGGGTGAATAAATGTGAGGTGATGGCCCAGTCATTACAGGCCATTTAGTAGAGGCCTGCTACCATTGTATTTCAATCATTCCCAATCACACTCATTCATCCGGGAACCAATTTACATGGGGGGAGTACATGACTCAGACAGTTGCAACATGGGATGCCCAGGCAGAGGACAGAAGATGGAGGCTTGACATACAAAAAATGGAAACTTGACATGACTTTGGTTCACTTACAAACACAGGCCTAAACCATACAATATCCATATGAAACAATAAAAGTCAATATGAAAATGATAATAATACAATATAAAATAGTAAAAATCAATACAAAAATGATAATAATACAATATAAAATGGTGGATATCCAAAACCAAAAACTTGCTACCAAAATAAAAATGTTTAAAGCTTATCCTAAGTCTGAGCTTACTTATACTTATCTATAGGGAATAGAGAGGGAGAGAAAAAGTCAGAAATGGTTGGGGAAGGGGAGGGAATGCCTTTTAAAATAAATACAACAACAACAAAAAGAAAAAACTGGGGGTTTTGCTACAAGATTTCTCATGCTTGTAATGCTGAAGAAATTTCTTTCTGTTTCTGTTCACTTTCATACATTTACATTAATACAGGATACACTTACTTTGTACAATGGGAACAATAACTCAGGGGACATAGTCTAGTGCCCTGATTTTAGACATGCACTGCTGTTATTGAAAATACAAATTTTCATGACAACAGTACGTTAGTTTCTTGAACAAATTTATTTCCTTTTCCTTTAATGGAGATATCAGCTATAGATAACTTCATGCTTCATTTCTTACAAAGAAAATTCATTTCCCAGTTCTCTCAATACAATTCAAAGTCAAAGAAAACTTTATATGAATCAAATACATTTCTTCCAATAATGGATTTCTTATGCTGAAAATAACACTGGTGTTCTGAAGACATCTTGAGGGCAGTTAATTCCCCCTCAGTTTGGTACTAAAGGATGTGTTGCACTGACTCTCTCATGTTCTACAGTAGGCTCTGTGAATACATTTTTGTTTTCTGTCATTGTGTTACTTCAGATTATTTAATTTATTGTTTATGTATTGAACTCATAATATCGTTCATAGCCTTCAAGAATTTTGAAATGTAGAAGACAGAAATCTTAATCTTTAAAAAGATATTTTAAGATCTTTAAGAAGGAACTGCTTGAACCAAATCCCAATAGAACTACCCAGGTGTAATACATACATGCACACTCTAAATAAGCCTTTGCCTTGGAATAATCTAGCTCTTACCTATGCTCACTATATTTATTTTAGTGAGTTTTTTATTAAAGTATCTAGTCCTCAAGGAGGGATATCTAGTAAGAAGATTCATCTTTACCGCTAAACGAGCAGAATGCTGACACTTGAAGTAAAGGAATAGAAGTAGTAAGCTATTATCTTTTACAATGACTGGTCATAGCATGATGGGCTGATCATGTAGTCACTTGGAGGCACAGTAGCTGGATAACTGAAGTGGCAAGAACAGATGTGAAGTGGTAGATCCAGCCCTATCTTTCCTGTGCTCTGAGGACAAGGACATCATTTACTCAAGTGACCATTTCCAAACCTGAAGCCTATAAAGGTTCTACTAGCACAAGCAAGGATTTGCTTTGTTATGCATTAGCACCAAGCAGAGGGATTGTAAACTTTGGAATTTTCAGAACTGGAAATGTTTCCATTCATAGTAATGTCAGGTTATGTATTATTTTTCTTTTTTAAACAAATCCTAAAATTTACAGTCTAAACTCCTTTAAATGCCCCTTTAGTTCAGGTGTAGCATGAAGGCTGAGAGCTATAGCAGGGACAGATTAAAGACTACAAAATACTTAACTGCGAAACTTTTTACTCACCCCTAAAGGATTCATAATCTCCTTAGTATAAGAGTGTGCATGGGGGATGAGGAAGAAGGGTGCATGTGTATAACATTTACAGTCTCTGGATTTTTGAATAATTATTTGTAGTGTGACCATATACGACAATGTAAAATCCTGGAGACTGACCTCCCCACCTCCCATCCTCTGCTGCAGGCAGAGCACCACTGGTATTAATATTCAGGCAGCAAAGGAGTCAATGGCCCATTAATGGTCCACTGTTTTCTCCACACATGTTAACAATCCCTTTTTTAATGGTCATTCCACTAATGAAGTTAACTTATTATGGCAATTTTACTGTTTGGTAGGTCTTCCTGTTTCACAGCTCCTGCCCCTTCACCTCCCTGCCCTGCACCCCACGTCCAGGATGCTGATTTTAATATTCACTTACCAGCAAACATAGGTACTGACTTTGGTTTTTGCTGGTAGGTGCTTGCAAACATAACAAAAAATAAAAATGGTGCTTTATTTTAAACTTGGTGTGTTCCCATGCCAAGCCCCCCCACCCATGCCCAGAACAGGAAGTATGTTCCTTCAACCTAGCTCTGCAGCATCTGTAGATTGGGTGTTTCAGTGGGGCTTTTTTGGCACTTTTATCTAATAGGTGATTGAATAAGCTTTACCTAGAAGTGCCAAAAAGCGCTGCTGAAACACCCAATCTTTATAGATGATGCAGAGATGGGTAGCAGTAATGTGCTGCTGCTTCTGGTAAAGGTTGTTTTCGTTTTTTGGTTTTTTTAAAGATTTGCAAGCAGAGAATGGTCATGGATCATGGATGTTGAATACCCACTATTTTTATTCCGTGCGTCCCACTGTCCCAGAGCACCAGAGTCAGAGCCTATGCCGGCCAGATCCACCCTCTGAAATATGGAACTGTCTTGGCTAATCTGGGAAGTACAGTAACCCTATTTATTTGCCATGTCTTCAAAAATGCACTGAAGCTCAAAATACCGTTAGTGGAAAAAAGAAATGTTTGGACTAGAACACCATCCAAATTAATTGTTAGCTGGTCATA
Organism: Alligator sinensis; assembly: GCF_000455745.1. NCBI lineage: Eukaryota > Metazoa > Chordata > Crocodylia > Alligatoridae > Alligator > Alligator sinensis. The sequence continues at coordinate 1,149,723 of NW_005842020.1, read as the reverse complement.
CAGACAAAGCAGAAGTACTAATCAGTGATTCTGTGTTGGAAGTTGTTGAACACTTGCCGTGAGGTATTGTATACCCTCAGCTTCCCGTCAAGTCAATGAGAATACCCCACTAATTGCTGTGAAGATGAATTTTCTTTCATATTTCATTTTTAGTAACTGAAATGAATTAACTGTGTTACTAAGCCCCATTAAGGCAGAGGGAGATTCTGTACCTTTCTAAAAATATACACATATACTTGTGTGTGCACTGGATAAGTAAAGTAAGTCTGATTAATATAGGAAATGCAGAGTAGCAGCATGTAAACTGATGTATGCTTTATGTATTCATTCATGACATAGAAGTAGAAAATATTGGGGAACGGTGACACAAACGTCATAAACATCCTCCAGGTAACCTGACCGCTTGCACCTTTGTCTGTTCTTCATTTGCATTCTCACAGAGCAGCTTTTTACAAACTGGCTTTTCCACCTCGGAGAAACCCTGGCATCTCTGGTTTTCCATTTGCAAAATTAAGTTTCTTTTTCACCTGGGAGAAATTTTGACATCTTTGAATTCTCCTTTGCCTGATGAAGGGGGTGTGTTCCCAAAAAGCTTCCAAAGATAAACAAAAATTGCAACCATTTAGCTGGTCTAATAAAATATATGACCTCTACCCCAAAGCCACATCCAGATGAGTGCGCCCATGCAGTATGCGGTGCCGCAAACACATGTGTGGTGCCACATATTGGACATTTAGATGTTGTCCATGCTGCAATGGAGTGCTGGTCATGTGCATGCTGCTCCATTTTTTCCCATGTGTTTTTTTTTGACCCCTGGATATCCAGAGGTCAAAAAATCCATGGGAAAAAATGTGGAGCAGCACATGCACAGGCCACATGTGCTGCACAAAAGTGGAGCTGGTCCTCCTGGAGTCGTGCTGCAGCTGCTGGCCAGGCTCTGCATGGCAGAGTCACTGCTGATGCAGCCCCAAGAAGCCCCCAGGACCCCAGGTAAGGTTGCTGGGGTCAGCATTCCTCTACCCCACCTGGGGTAACTAGCTGTGCTCCAAAGCGCTCATGGCATGGGCGTTCCCTGGGAACAAGTAGCAGCGACACAAGTTGCACCACTGCTATTTGTCCCCAGAGAACCTAATGTCCATGCAGGTCTGGATGTGCCCCAAGAGTTTTGTCTGCCTATGCCCTTCCACAAACAGGGCTACTACCAATATCCCCAATAAATATCCTTGAGATTTTCAAAGTTTTATCACTAAACTTCATTTAATGTAGAGAAATGCATATCTCTTAAGGGTACTGCTTTTCAAGGCATATCACTCATATTATATTCAAAGGTACCTACAAATTGCTGTTCCTACACATCTATTGTTCAGTATTATTTGCATCAGAAATAGACTCCTGAAATTGAAGTGAGAAAAAAATGAAGCTATTTACACTGAACTAATTTTTGTCTCATTGTTTTAAATTGTGGTGTGTATAATTGCTTTCTTTCTTGCTTTGGACCTTTATCAGACATTCTGCTCCACATCTGAGCTTTGATAAATTAAGAAGATGCAAGATATATTTCTCAAATTGGTAAAAATGTTCAGAAGGGGGACAACATTTTAAGTGAACCCAGTAGATTATTTGCCTCTTGTTAGTGAACCTCTTGCTAGTGGAAATAACAAATATCAAGAAGCAGTTTATTCCTATACTTATCTAGTGCAAGGTGACTTTCATTAAGAAAATGGTGGGGAAAACAGCTTTTCTAATTGTGCTGTAATAATTCTGGCATTGCTTCTGTACTTTAAGAATATATAATGATGTTCACTGGCATAATAATCAGTGTCACATTTGTCAGTTGTCTTTTGATTATCAAGCTATGTGTATAATCCTCACTGTTGCATGATTAGGTTGATTAAATTTTGAGGGGTATGTAATTAAAAAAAAAGTAATGGGAAATTGGAATCAAAGGGGTTCAATATCTCCCAAGAACTATTCACCATCTAGTATATTTAGGATTTAGGCCACCAGGATGTCTCATAGCACCAAAAGAGCATTGAGAAACTTGGCACGGGGGGGTGAAGTTACATGTTACACTTAGATCATACTAAGGGCACTTAAAAGCCCAAGCATCCACCCATTAAACTTTGTTAACTTGTGCTAAGTACCCTCTGAGTGTCTCATTGTTACACCACTTTAGCTGAGGGTTAACTCTGGGCTATGCTATCTATTTTGGGTTAGGGTAACTCCAGTCTGCTCCATGGAGATAAAATGAGCAATTTACAGTCCTGCAAATCCTAGCTCTTTTCCAAACCAGAGTAGAGAGGGAGCCCAGGTGGCCTGGCTCCTAGCCACTCCTCTGCTTGCCTGCCCTCTAATAGCAAGTCAGAGCTGTGCAGGCAAAAAAATAGCATTAATCCTTAATGTGTGACTGCTCACAGCATGTTCTAACTTTAATGCTGCATTCCAGAGATTTAGTATGGTCTAATTGTAATGTGTATCTTTACCACTAGTCTTGTGCATACTAGTCCAGTGGCATAACTTCCATTAGCCTGAGGCTGTGGGGGAATATATGAAACACTACAAGTCCTTTCCAAGGTTTTGGTTTTTGTAGTTAGCATGAGCCATGGTGTCTACTTCCTACACATATTCTCCTTAGAGGGAAAACATGATTTAATCTTCAAGTCTACAAAATCATAGCACATCTATTCCTAACAAGAATAATACTAACTATCTGAGTGGACATATCACAACATTCTGATGTGTATTACAAAATGAAGTACCGTGGGCTGCCATAGACAACAGACATACTGACTTCTATAGAACCACGTGCATGAGGAAAACAAATTATACAGAAATTATACAAAATGTTTGCAAGACTGGGGACCTGTAGTTTGTTTTGCTTATGGGGAAAAAAATGTTTCTCTATAGGTCAAACTTGCATATCTCATCAAAATTTATTTTTTACCATAATGTTTTTTTGCAAGCCAGAAGCAAAACACAAAACTTTGTATACCTCGAGAGCCTCATTACTGGTGACAAAGACATTGAATGCAGATAGTCATTTTCTGTATAATTATGATCTTTTCTTTGTCCTGTTCATTTTCATTTTCCTCCTTTCTCTCCAAGTTCAAATATTTTCAACATGTTATAATGGTTTCTCATGATTAAAGAAAATGTTTTGCTCTTTTAGATGACCTCCTCCTTTCTTTTATAGAAAGCAAGTGAAGAATATCATTTCAGCCATTAAAAAAAAACTTCCTTTATTAATCAGAAATAGAATTTGCACTTAAATTATTGGGGTATTTGGGTACTAAGCTTATGAAGAAAAACAATAATCTACTGAAGTTGAAATAATCACACTGATTATTGCAGCTGAGAATTTTCATCAAGCATTTATTATCTCCCCTTCCTTTCGTCAGCTCTTGGTAAACATGTTAAATATATTAATCAGCCTGTGCATGGATTTCATAAAAATTGCCTCATTAACTGCTCTATTAATAGATGTAATATTTCCTGTGCAAGGTGTACACTGTAAAAAAAAGAGTTGAACACCTTATTTTACTCAAAGTTAAACAAACTTTGGTTTGGTAAATGGATAACATGAAACTGTATACACTGAATGTCTTTTGGTCAACCATTTTCTATTGCACATAAAGCATTCATTTATCTCCTTATAGAACCATGCTTATTTTTTGCTTTGGAGCAAATGTTACAGAGAAAGTCCATGTTCCTAATAGTGGATATTAGGTATGTCCATTTTGATGTATTAGGATGATATAGTTAGGCACGATCGTGAGCAGGGAGTTGGACTAGAAGACCTCCTGAGGTCCCTTCCAACCCTCATTTTTAATGATTTTATGATTCTGTGATATTGCTAACATGCTAATCATAATCAAGGCCTCCAATGCCTAGACATATTTAAATGGAACCCTATCACTGTAAGTTCACTAGAGCAGTTTGTGTTAAGGTTACTGAGCTCTGTTTTTGTTATCTTGGGAATTAAAACATTTTGTGGACCTTTACCCATCCATTCTGTGTACTTATTGCTAATGTAGTCTCTTGTCATTTTTTACCCTTCTGGCTTTTTGCATTTTATCTGTTGTCATCAGCAGAAATCTATTAAACCCGGGACCAGGCAGTTCTGGCTTTGGCCTGCATCACTGCCATTTCTCCCAGCTCCCCAGTAGTGGTGTAAGTGAAGCTTCCAGCCTGTAGGGAGCTGTGCTGTGACCAGATATCTGCAAACTGCATCTATGCTGCCAGTTCTTCTCCATACTTCCTCTCTTCCTTTCTCAGTTGTGGCAAACACACAGCCGAAAACTTCCTGGCCCCAGCACAGCTTTTCACTGGCTGGAAGCTGCAACCATGTGGCAGCTGTGGAATAAAGAGCTGGGGAAAACAGCGACAAAATGGATGCAACTTTCAGCAGCCTGGCCCTGATGTAGATACAGGGAAAGTGCCACCCCCCTCCCCTCACCAGTGATGCATTCCAGAACTACTCAGTCTGTGTTGGATCAGAACTAGGAGGACAGAGAGAAGTAGCAGCATCACAGGCTAAGCTGGAATCTGCCCAGCCCTGGCATGGGCATAGGCGCAGGCACAGGCAAAGCCCTCCTGTCAGCTGGATGCAGTGGCTCCATTGGGCACATCTGTAAGTTGCCTACCCCTGATCCCAGTTGTCAGGGCCCTTGGCAAGAAGGACGGAAATCCTGGTTCTAGGTCCCCTTTACCTAGAGGGAGTTTGAACTTGTATCTCTTGCCACTTAGGAAAGTGTTCTAACTATCAGGCTCATGGAAACAGGAACATAACTCAGGCCAGGAGGTGAAGACCAAGCAAAAAGGTTTATGGTTCTGTAGCATGGATGCTGCTCTTGGTGGATAGAGGCTCTGAGTTCCAGCCTTGTTCCCTACTCCCAATGGGACAGAAGCTTCCATCCCTTTATGCTATTTATCCAATGAATGGAAAATGTAAGGTGCATTAGGGCCAGCTTCGGGAAGATCACACACATATTACATAAATGCTATAAACAGTTATGTGGCAGTGTATCAGGCATTCTGGTGCACAAAGGAAATAGGATGTCACCTGGAATGTCCAGGTGTCCGGATGTGCAGAGGCTATAATTACTTTTAGAAGGGTCAGCTTGCTCCCAGCAAGATGCCTACACAGCTCTCTCTGTTGGTAGGTGTTGGTAGGTGCCAGAGTAGTGCTGTGTCAATGCTTCTTATCATCTGCACCATATGAAGCACAGGCTGCCTCCAAAGCTGGAGGAAACTAACAGGGCCCATAAATACCATATTTTCTGGGCCCTGACATGAGACTTGAAATTTCCCTGAACACATGCTTATGGGCCAAGCAGACTCCACTCCTGTTTCTACTGACAAAGTCCCTACTGACATAGCTGTTGGGCCTAAAAATTGACTGGCCTTATGACTGACAAAATTATTATCTCATTGCATGGCACACTGTTAAACATTAGATTGCAATAGGCTATTAATATTAGCTTCACAACTTATGACACCACTATACCTAAAATAACTGGATTCTATATATACTGCTTCACAGGATCAGTTATCAGCTACATCATTTGATTTACATGGTATAATATATGCTTATCAGAAAAAGTCAGAGTGCAAATATGAAGTGATAAAAGAGAAGAGCTGCCCTCACAGACTGTTTGCCCGCCCAGTGAAAACACTCAGCTCCCTTACATCCATTTTCAGATAGGGCTTCTACCCTCTTCTAAACCTTATGCCCTTCTTTCCCACCTTCTCTGGTATTAGAAATCAGGCTGTTGGTTTCTTGCAGCTGCTATCCAAGCATGGCACAGTTAGGAATTTGGAAGGAGAGACAGTGTTTGGCTCACCCTAGACACACCTGTATATCACTGTCTTAATGGCTAGGGCTTCCACTGAGTTTGCTTACTTTGCACTGCTTCCCATCACTTGTATTCCTGAAGAAGGAAGAGCATCTTGTGGTCACCTAAGTTATTATACCACATAGAGCAGGAGTTGGCAACCTATAGATCAAGTGCCAGATCCAGCCCACAAAGAAGTCATCTGACCTGGCTCACAGTGGCATAGAGATTGGGTGAGACATAGCTGTGCCAAGCCTTCTGGAGCACCCTTCTCTGCAGCACCTCCTGGCTATACTCTCATATCAAGACTTACCCTCCCTGCAGAGCAGCCAGGTATCTGCAGGGAGGGTAATCCACAGGTGCCTTGAACTCTTAGGACAGGGAGAGGGGTAGGTGTGGAGAATTGTGGACAATGGCAGCAAAACATGGCCAAACCCTAAAGAGAAAAGAACACAATCAATGTGTGTATGTGTTGTAAAATGTATGTGACTCCACTGTCTGCATGTAATAAAAAAATACGGAAGATGGCAGAATCATATAAATGAGTTTTGCATTTTTATTTTGAAAGTGTCATAGTTCACAGTCATTGTTTTCACTCACATAGAGAAGCCTCACCAATAAATCAGTGACAAATACTTCCAGTGACAAAACTATGTACTGTTCCAACATGGCAATATGTTCTATTCTGAATCTCAGGATGTTGACAATGATTTTATGATGCAATGAAGACCCTTAGGATGTCTCCACACATGCAGGCATATGTGCTTGCAGCAGCACAAATTTGAGCCAGGGATTTTTTGCCTCAGAGCACATGCCCAGACAAGCACTTTGGTGTGGAGCAAATTGTGCCATTTGGGGCAAAAATGAGGCAGAATAACCCTACCCAGCTCCTCCTGGATCTGTAGCCAAGGGGAGCTAGAGCTATAAAAACTTGTCCTGGCCAGCAGCTCAGGGCTACTTGCCCTCAGGAGATCCTGGGGCTTGGTGACCCCCTCCAGATAACTTATTTTCACATTTTGATTCTTTGACCCCCACATCACTCCTCTCCTGTTTTTGCTTTTGTTGTCCCAAGAAATTAGTTGCATCTTTCATCTTTTGCCCCCACAAGGGGGATATTAGTTAGTTGGGTGGGACTTAAGGCCCAAGTTAATATGGAAGATACAAATAGACAGGACCTTCTGGGGGAGGAGCCTTTGGGAGAATGTTGGCTATGCCCCTTCTTGTCTCAGGCTGCTGCTGCTGCTTTCTGCTAGCTGCAAGCTTGGTCTCAGCAGCTTCTGGGGAGAAGATAGCCAGGCCCTGTCCTGTCTCTGGCTATTGCTAGCTCCTGGATTATTCTCAGTGCCTTGGTGGGTAAGTTGGCTGCACCCCACCTTGCCTTGGTCTGCTGCTGCTGTTGCTGCCCCATCCCCTTGGGGAGGGGACCACAGCACTTCACTGTGACCCAGCACCACACCCCAACACTGTACCCCAAATTCTGCAGCCCTATTCCTGCCTGCTGCAGAGCACACCACCAATCTGTGGTCAGAAGCCAGCCTGGGGAGGCAGCCTGTGCTGCCTGTGGACCCCTCCCCCACCATCACTGCTGGAGGAAGCTGGTGCCTTGCCTTCCCCAGCTGCCTTGGCAGGCCATCCCCCACCTCCACTTTCACCTGAAGCACACCCTGAGTGGCTGAACTAGACAGCTGCTACCACCACTGCTGCCTGCCTGCTGTGGCTGCTGCCATTGTTCTGCTGCTGTCCCCTCTTAGGAGAGAGGGAGATTTCCTGCTGCACCACATTGCACCACTCAACACCACACCTGCACTGGATTACTCCGTATTGACTACTTGTTCTTGCCTTCCCCCACAGCTGCCTCACTACATCTGATCCTGCTTTATTTCCCTGCCTATTGCTCTGCTGCTGAGTGCCTGGCTGGAGACCTGAGAAGCTCCTGGACTGATCTTCAACAAACAAAGTCTCTCCATCACTCCAGCCATTTTTTACATCTGCCTCAGCAGCCTTCTGTGTGTTTTTTTTTTGTTTGTTTGTTTTTTGTTTTTTTTTGCCCTTGTGTGGTAAGTCCTGTTGTTCACTCCCCCTGCCCTGGTGTTGGTTGCGTGGCTGAGTAAGCCAGCTTTAGTCTCCCCAGGCCTTGTATATGTGTTCTCTCTCCCCCACATTCCCCAAGCATAGTCCTCCCAGGTCTTTTTTCCCTGTAGGGCTGCATCTCAGTGAGCTTCAGCCCCCTTCCCCACCCCCATTTCCCCCACAATCTCAACCTGCCCCTATTAGATTCACCAGCCCCACTGTATATTTTTGGTTTTCTTTATTATTTTCCCCTCCCTCATGTGAAGCAATGGCACAGGAATCTTCTGGGAGGCAGGTGCTCCCAGAGAGCTTCCTGCAGCCCCCACTATGGGGGCAGATTCCAGCCAAGCCACAAAGGGGATGCATGCCCCTGCAGCCTCCACCCCAGAGGCAGAGTCCGACCAACCTCTTCCGGTGGTAGAGAAGCCTGCAACCTCCACAGCGGCATGTGGGACTTCAGCAGGGAGCCAACAGAGAGTCTCCTCTGGCCATCGCCTGCACATTGGGATTCCCAAGCTCCCTCCCCCACCACCAGGGACCAAGGGAAAGGGCAGTGGTAAGGGTTCTTCAGCCTCCTCCACAGCTGGGGGTGGGAAGGGAAAGGGTTCCACCCCCAAGCCTAGACCACTGTCACCTGAGGAGACCAGGTGCACTATGCGAGCCAGCACACCCACTCAGCCTGTCCCTGGTCCTAGCCCTGACCCCACCAATGCAGCCCCCCAGAGGGAGAATGACAGCTATGTACAGGTGGCTGTGGGACAACTAGAAGCTGCAGGGCCTGGATCCTCTACCACTTGCCCTTTCAGCTCAGATGTCAGGTCCCCTTTCCAGCACTTACCCACAGGCACAGGCTAAAGTGTCAAGTACCCAAGTGGGAGATCCTGCACTTTGAGACCTGGGTGCAGGCTCTAGCTTGGGTAGTGGGGACCCCCAAGATTGCAGCAGCCTCCTGCTTTCATGGCAAGGGGGTATTTTTCCTTGCCTCAGAGGTCATCACACAAAAGGCGGTGGAGAAGGGGCTCATGGTGGAGGGTGAGTTTGTCCCCCTTGAGCCCTAGAAGAGCTGGGGACCAGGGTGGTCCTTGGCTCCATCCCTTCCTATATCCCTAATTGGTCCCTGCTCCCCCAGCTCCAAACCCTGGGGAGAGTTATCTCCCAGGGGTGGCCCTCTCACTGGGATGCCAGGAATCTGGCCTCCGCCATGTGCGCTCTTTCCATCACCAGGTTATGATCAAGTTGTTGGCAGGAAAACAGCTGGAGGTTGAGGAGTGCCTTGCAATTCCTATACAGGCAGCCTTGGTGAGGGTTTCCTACACACTAGGGGACCTGAGATGCTTCCAGTGCCATGCCCTGGGGCACTTGCATCACAAGTGCCCCATGGGCCAGGTGGAGAGGGCATCCACAGATCCCACTGGTGAGAGAGGGGACCCTTCCACCAATACCCCTCCCCACTCAGACCCCCCTGGCACCATAGCCACATCATCCAGCCCCCTGTGAGCTCAGGGGACCCTTCCTCCAAACAAAGTTAAGCAGGGCCTGGGGACAGTAGCAGCAGTGAAGGGGAGAGAGAGAGCAGGGCTCCCTACCCCTAGTCATGCCCCTGCTGTATCTGCCCTCACCCCCCCGAACCCTCACCTTCTACTGGAGCCTGTCCACCTGAAGACCATCCCATGGCTGAGTGGGTGCAGGTCCCCTCTGGGTGCAAAGCCAAGAGAAAGGCCTGGGTGCAGTTGGAGCTCTCTGATATGGAAGACTCCTCTCCCCCCTCCCAAGACCACTGCATGGGGGGAAGGAGTGGCCCAGCTCCCGGGGGCCTCCCTGACTCTGCTTGACACCCCCCGGCGCTGGAAAGATCAAAAGGGTGTTACCCATGGAGAAGGTTTTGGGGATGCTGGACAGTCCTGAACAGGAGGCCATGGAGGAAGTCCCTCACTCCAAGCCTACCCCCTAAGACCATGGGCACTTAGGCTCAGGCCTCAGCCTACCCAAAGGAAGGTCCAGCAGTGGAGCCTCCCTCCTCTGATGATCTGGGGGAGACAGGGGCCCTGGGGCTCACCCTGGTGAGCCCTGAGGAGGGAGGTCCCCTTTCCCAGACACCAAAGCCACCCCAGTTCCTGATTGTTCTCTTCCCTTCCCCTCCTAGAAAAACCTCACTTCCAGCTTGCACCATGATCCTGCACCAGAGGGGATTGGGGTGGGATCCCCTAATCAACAAACCAATTTTGTCAGGGATCCTGTACAGACCCCTTGGGGCTCCAGCTGTACCATACCATCTTGTGAAGAAACCCTACTCCCAGCCCTGTCCCAAGGGGCTGCAGAGCAGACAGTTCCTAAGGAGACCGCTGAGTCCCAGGACCAGGAGGAGGATGCCCAAGAACCAGCAGGCTCCATGGAACCTGTGGACCTCTCAGTCCCAGCAGTCACCAGGGGTGAGCTACTTGCATTTCTTGACCATGACTACACATGGTGGTTTGCTAGTAAGGTACAGCTTGCCTTGGACCACTGGGGAGATTTTGACCATTGGCAGGGGAAGGCAAGGGGCCCAAAAGCTGCAATGCCTGGGTCTATAGGCAGGACCGCAGTTTCACAGATACCCTCTATACTTATGGGAAGGCACTGTGTGAGCTGGCAAGCCCCACACCAGGTGTTGAGATGTATGAGGCCCCTGCTGCACTCCCCCAGCCATGAGGTCATTTAAGATCATGACCACAGCTGCAGGAAGGGTCTCCAGAGATGCCGGGTGCTCGCCTTCCTTCAGGAGGGGGGAACCCTGTGGTATTCTTGCAGGGTACCCTGATGACTCCAGCCAACAAGCCGAATTGACAGCTGGAGTGGGGCCACTTGGCCACTTCTTGTGGGGTGGCCACTCTGTTCTCCCCAGGACTGCGGCTGGAGGTTCTTCAGAATGTTGAGGTGGTGCCAGGCTGCAGGGACTGGTCCTGAACCTTCTGAACATGTACACCCCTGTGAAGGACCTGGAGTTGGCCAATTTTTTTCCACCAGGTGGCCACTTACATTGGCAACCTCAACCCTTGCAAATTCCTGGTCCTTGGTGGGGACTTTAATCTCACCCTAGATGCACGGGACTGGTCAGGCAGGGAGTGGAACCAGGCTGCCATGGGTATCCTCAGGGAGATCCTGATGGACTATTCCCTGGTGGATATCTGACATGCCTTTCATCCTAATGCCTCCCCTGCCTTCACCTACATGAGGGTGGGGGAGAAGCAGGCATGCCACTCCCGGTTAGACCGGGTTTATATCTCTCTGCTGCACTCTGCTAGATGCCTGAGCCCACTCCTCTGGCATCTAGCTTACCCCTTTCAGTGATCACCACCTGTCTGGGCCCACATTTCTCAGCAGAGCACCAGTGGGTGGCATCCACCGACTCCTTGGATGCCTTTGAGGATTAGTGGGTGCAGCTCAGGGGGCTCTGCTCAGTGCCCCCCTCAGGAACACTTATTTTCATGTTTTTACCCTTTGACCCACACGGCACTCCTATTCTGTATTTTTCATTGGTTATCCCAAGAATTTAGTTGTACCACTCATTCATTAACCCCAGACAGACTTACTAATTAGCCAGGTGGGCCTTAGGGCCCATGGTATGAGTGTTATAAATAGACAGGAGTTTCTGAGGCTCAGCCAGTGGTATCTGGGGACACTACCCCTTGTGCCAGCTTGACTCCTGAAGTAGCCCTGACCTGGAGTGGCACCTGCCTTGTCTACCCACTGCAGGAGTTTGACAGTGAAGGCTTCTGCCTGGCTGTGACCTGCTGCTATCTGCAACAGCATCTGACCCCTTTGGCCTGCAGCCCCAAGGCTGCACCCCTGCCAGACCCAGATGGGGTACACCCACTCTGCCATCTGGGTAGCCCAAATTCTCTCATTGGGGGTGTGTGTAGATGAAATTGGGTCCCTAAATTGAAGTGGTGTGTTTTAAAAACACCACTTCAATTTAGGGCCAGTTAAGCCCCCGTGTCATGCACAAACTGGACTTACCTGCCCATCTGGTGGTGGGGATGGGAAGATGAGCTGCTGGTGGGTGGAGCAGTCCCTGGGTAGTGGTGGGGGCTGGTGCTTCCTTGTGTGGTAGGGGTCCCCCCCCCCCCCCAGGCAGCACCCGCCCACAGGCACTGGGCCCCCATGCAGCTCAGGCAGGCAGGCTCCAGGGAAAAAAAAAAGACCAGGCTCACATGACAGGTTTTTTTTCTCCCTCTCTTGGGCAGAGCCTGCCTTCCCAGGCTGCTGCCAGTCTGCCTGAAGGGCTTTCTGCAGAGCCCCTGAGTTGCATGGAGCCCTGTGCTTCTTTCCACAACTGGTACAGCAGCAAACTAAAACTCCTTGGAGTTTTAGTTTGCAGTGCCCGAAATCATTTAAGGTGCATTATGCCACCAAATTTGCTACAGTGGCTGTAATTAATGCACAATAAGCCACTGACATGTGCAAACACATACACAATTAAAGTGGTACAAAAGCATTTAGCCCACTTTAAAATGTCATGCACACATGCCCGTCATTTTGTCTACACACAGTAAAATACTCAAAATAGTGGTCTATCTTAAAATGAAAAACCACTATATAGAGAGAGGGTGATGTTTTATTGATATATCTACAAGTGTAAAGCAATTTGGAGGGGGAAGGTGGGGGGGGGTTATAGGTGGCTGAAGGGTTTGTGGGGGTGAATTTTGGAGGGATATGGCACTTGTGCCAGGGTTTGTGTTTTGAGGCTGGCTATAGATTTATAGATTCACAGATTGTAAGGCCAGAAAGGACCCTGGAAGATAATCAGGCCCAGCCCCCTTCAACAAGAAGGAAAAATAACCAGGGGTCAGATGACCCCAGGAAAGTTACTGTCTAGTTTCCTCTAGAAGGTTTCCAGGGTAGGTGATTGTGCCACCTCTGGAAGCAGCTTATTTCACTTTGGACACCCTGACTGTGAAGAAGTTTTTCCTAATGTTGAGCCTGCATTGGTCTTCCTGAGCTTTGGCCATTACTCCTAGTTTTCTTCTTGGGTGCCCTGGTGAACAGTTGCTCACCAAGCTCCTGATGTACTTCCCTAGTGTAGTGGTAAGCTGCTACCAGGTCCCCTCTCAGCCTTCTTTTCCTCAGGCTAAAGAGCCCCAGATCCCTCAGCCTTTCCTTGTATAGCTTGCTGTATAAGACTCTGATCATACGTTTGGCTCTTCTTTGGACTCTCTCAAGCTTGCTCATGCCCTTGTTAAAGTGTAGTGCGAAGAACTGGATGCAGTACTCCAGCTGTGACAGAGATGAGTAGAGCAAAAGAATCACCCCCTTGGTTTTGCTGGAATACATCAATTGATACATGCCAGAGTATTATTTGCCCTACTGGCTATAGATTTGCACTGCTGGATCATATTCATACTGAAGTCTATTAGTACCCTACAGGTCCCCTTCATTCAGGTTGCTAGTTAGTTGGGGGCTGCTAAGCCTGTAGATGTGTTGCAAGTTGCTCATTCCGAGATGGAGCACTTGACATTTCTCAATGTTGAACTTCACCAGATTCTGATCCACCCAACATGCTAGTCTGTCTAGGTCCACCTGTATCTGTAGCCTATCATGAGTGACTGGTGCTTCCTGTGTCAGGGAGGCAGCGACTAGGTGGGGGGAGGTCCCCTGAAGCCAATCACGATGACCGGGAAGCATGAGCTGGGCACCCAGAAGTGCCAGTGGGGCTCCCAGAAGTGCAAGCAGCACTTCTCCTGGCACCCATGCTCCCAGACCGGCATTCGCAGGGTGGGGAAACTGGCACTCCCACCTGCCCCTCTGCTCATTTCTTAAACACAGAGTGCTGGCTGTGAGGGGGTGCACCAGGACTTTCAGGGAGTCCATGTGCATCCCCTGTGTGTTGCCACTGTAGCCTATCTTCAAGCATGACCATGCTTCCCCATAACTTGGTATTGTCCACGAACTTGGCCAATGAGCTCTTCATCCCCACATCCAAATCATTAATAAAAGTGTTGAAACGTACTGGATAAGCATCGACCCCTGTGGGACACCACTGCCCACTTCTTACCAGGATGACACAGATCTGTTCACTACAACTCTCTGGGTCTTATCCTGAAGCCAATTTCTCACCCACCTTGCTTTCTCAGAGTTAAGCCCACAATCCTCCAATTTTCTAATGAGAACATTATGGGATACCAGATCCTTTTGGAAGTCAAAGTATACAATGTCAACCTGCTCTCTCATGTCCAGGTGGCAAGTTACATGGCCATAGATGGAGATGAGGTTGGTAAGACAAGACCTGCCTGTGACAAAGCCATGCTGGCTGTCATTCAATATCTTACCCTCTGCAAGCTTATCACAGATGAACTTTTCTAGGATTTTCCCTAGAATGGAATCTACACTGATTGGCCTATAGTTACCTGGAGCCTCCCTTCTATGTGGGTGATGGGTTTCTGGGGGTGGCTTGGGAATGTGGGGGTTGTGGCTGGATTGTGGGGGGACTCTGGGTGTGGGGTGGCTGTATGGGGGGGCTGCTTAGGAGGGGTCAG
>NW_005842020.1:1117808-1135258 GCF_000455745.1 Alligator sinensis | reverse complement strand
CAGTTTCCCCCCCAACAGGGTCCCCCCACCACAGGGTCCCAGCCCCCTACCAGAGGTTCCAAGTTCTTCCCCACAGGGCCCACAACTCCCCCACAGCAGCAGCAGCCATCCAGAACTCAGGGCCCACTGCAGCCAGAGCCCCCAGTGGTGTGGCCTCTGAGCTGGCACTATTTGGGCCACTCAGTGTGGGTCTGGACTAATCATGGCATGGTGTGGCACAGGGACATGTACCTTAAGGCAGCCCCACACTGCTCATGCTGTCACCTGAGCTGTGTGCCACTTGTAGGGACCAGGTGTCATGTTGGGCTGGGTCCTGCCTCCAGCAGCAACACTTTTGGACTCATGGTGTGTATGGGGAAGCGGTGTGCTGTGGGACCTGGCCTGATGTGGTTTGCTAGTATGCCTTTGCACAGAATCGGGTGGCATGACTCCAGGGCACACGGCTTCTATGCAGAGGCACATTAGTTACATGGAACAGGCCAGGTTAAGCCAGGTTGGGCTGGTGGGGTGTGTTATCCATGAGGCTCAAGTGCCACACTCTGTGACCCAAACTTTGTGCATAATGAACAGGCGCCATGGCATGTTGTAGGCACAGCACCACAGCCATGCACCACTGCCTGAGCTTCATGGAAAATGCACCCTGCTGGCCTGACATGGCCCAGGCTGCACAGCCACCATGACTTTGCATGGGAGCCACATGTCCTGGAGTGGCTCCTCCTAGCCTGATGCAAAGCCACGCTAGCACCCCATGTCAGACTGGGCCATGTCAGGTCTCACTATGCACTTTGTGGAGTGGCTTGAGTGGGGGCCACCATGTGCCTGCCTCCCACACACCCTCCACAGGGCTGGCAGCAGCAGCCAGTGTAGCTGTGGCCTGGCTGTAGGCACAGCCAGCAGTACTGCCACACTCTGTGACCCAAACTTTGTACATAATGAACAGGCCCAGCCCACTAGCACACCTGAATTTCTAAGTACCAAATTTTGAGCCTGCACTGCAAATATGCAATGCAGAGAAATTATTTTTTTTTGGCTCCTGGTATGCGTCTTGCAGCATCTCAAACTCCTTTTGCATGTGGATTCTCATCTGGACACACCATTAGAGCTCACTTGGATTATGTGCACAGATCACTCAAAATACTCTTCAGAAAACACAGATCAGGGAGAATTTCCCAAGTGCCATTACTCCTGTGGATCAGGATCTATAAGAACTCTTACAGGCACTTGAATTATTGGAGAATTTTCACTATATGCTGTATGACTACAAAACTAAAACTAAGGCATGACTCTTGTGCACTGGATTTCCTGGAAGCAAGAGCACTCTACAAGCACACATGGCACTCGAGCAATATGCCAAAGGACTGGAACAGGGCCAATGTGGTCCCCATCTTCAAAAAAGGGAGGAAGGAAACTATAGGCCCATGAGTCTTATCTCGGTCCTGGGGAAGCTTTTCGAAAGAATTACCCTGGCACATGTCCAGGAAGGGCCAGCAGGGGAGGTTATGCTCAGGGGCAGCCAGCATGGGTTCACTAGGGTCTTGTCAAACCAACCTGGTGGCCTTCTATGACCAGGTCACCAAGTCCTTGGATGCAGGTGTCACAGTGGATATAGTCTTTCTGGATTTCAGGAAGGCCTTAGACATGGTCTCTCACCCCATTCTCAGTAAGAAACTAGGAGACAATGATGTTGATGCCTACATGATCAGATGGGTCACTAACTGTCTGTTGGGATGCACCCAGAGGGAGGTGGCAGATAGGTCTTATTTGACCTGCAGGGATGTGGGCAGTGGGGTTCCCCAGGGCTTAGTCCTTGGGCCCGCACTATACAACATCTTAATCAGTGACTTGGGCAAGGGGGTAGAAAGCACCCTGCTCAAATTTGCAGATGACACTAAGATGTGAGGTGAAGTGGGTATGCTAGTAGGAAGGAACAGGCTGCAAGCAGATCTAGACAGGTTACAGGGGTGGGCTGATGAGGACAGGTTGGGGTTCAACACTGACAAGTGCAGGGTAATGCACCTGGGGAGGAAGAACCAGCAGCACACCTACAGGCTGGGGAACTCCCTTCTCGCCAGTGTCGAGACAAAAAAGGCTCTTGGAGTCATCATTGATGCCAAAATGAACATGGGCCGACAGTGTGGGGACGTGGTCAGGAAGGCCAACTGTACCTTGTCATGCATCCACAGATGCATCTCAAGAAGGTCCAAGGAGGTGATCCTCCCCCTCTACGCGACACTGGTCAGGCCGCAGCTGGAGTACTGCGTCCAGTTCTAGGCACCCACTTCAGGAGGGATGTGGACAACATGGAGAGGGTCCAGAGGAGGGCCACTCACATGATCGGGGGCATCAGGGCAGGTCCTACGAGGAGAGGCTAAGGGACCTGAACCTGTTCAGCCTCCAGAAGAGAAGGCTGAGGGGGGAATCTAGTGGCCATTTACAAACTAGCCAGAGGGGACCAGCAGGCATTGGGGGAGTCCCTGTTCCCCTGAGCATTACTAGGAGTGACTAGTAATAACAGTCACCAGCTGGCAGACTGTAGATTCAGACTAGACATCAGGAGGCGCTACTTCAATGTCAGGGCAGCTAGGATCTGGAACCAACTTCCAAGAGAAGTGGTGCTGGCTCCTACCCTGGGGGTGTTTAAGAGGAGGCTAGACAAACACCTTGCCGGGGTCATTTGACCCCAGTACTCTTTCCTGCCATGACGGGGGTCAGAGTTGATGATCGGCTGAGGTCCCTTCCAACCCTACCAATTATGAAACTATAAGCTGGGTCCAACTAATGCACTGCCTCTTCTGGGCATGTGTTGGACTCAGTGGGGGAGCATGCAGCATTTAGAGTGTTCCTTTTTCTTTTTTCTTTTAACGTCAGCAAGCATTATAAATCAACAAGTTTTATTAAATTTTCATTTTCCTAATATAGAAGGCCTTACAATTTTTTTTTGTTTGTTTTAAGGACACTTTCATAGATATTGAGGACAGTTGGGTTAGAAATAGACATTGCCAAATGAAGTGGTCCAGCTGTGAGCGATCCACTTCACTGAGCAAAACACATCTCCCCTTTTCCTATCCTTGATGGTGTAGAATAGGGGCAATGTGATCTTCCCCCATTTCTTCCAAATGGCAGCACACATGAGTCATCAGGTGACATCTATTTCTACCCTTGCTTAGATAGTGTTTGGATACTTTTCCAAAGAAAGTTTCGAACAGATTGGGAAAACAAAACTGAAACTATTTCATCACAATGAGTAATCTCCTAAAAACAGTATTAAACACCCTGGGGAACACCTATGCTTCTTCTATACATATGTAATACAAGAATCAGCCATCAGACTGAAGAGACCTTAAAAGGATAAAGGAGCTGTGAGTCAGGTAATGTTGGAAAACTAGATGACATATAGCACCTGAAACTAAAAGTAGCACCTATGACAGCCTGGACTGCTGAAAAGGTCATAAGAAAGAAAATATTATCTCAAAATATATTATTTTATATTACAGTATGATGGGATCTTCATGGGTTATCTGCCAGAATGAGCCTTCTTTATAGAGGAGCTTTGGTAGTTTCAATTTGTAGGCTGGGTTCTAACAGTAAGGATTCTTTACACTAGTGTTCATGTAAAAAGAGGTCTTAAATTGGGCAGATGTTATATTTACACTCAATCTAAAGCATGCTAGTATGGTATAAAGGGACTATAGTACAAATAAATTTGCCCTTTATGTATAGTGGTTCTTTTGTTTTAATGAAATATGGCCAAAAAACTCCATTTCTATCCCATGGGCATTTAAAATGTAGTTTCATCCTAAATAATATAATCATAGATTCATAGAAAAGTGGCCATCTTAATGCATGTAAGGGGTGCATATTGGGATCTGGGAGAAAAACTGGTCACTAGGGTATCCCAGGGGAGGACAAGGAGCAATGGCCATAAACTGTTAGAGAATGGTTTCAGGTTGGATGTAAAGAAAAACTTTAAAGTAAGAGTGATCAGAATCTGGAATAGATTTCCCAAGGAGGTGGTGCAGTCCCCAACCTTGGAAGTCTTCAAGAGGAAACTAGACTCCTTATTGGAGTCATTTGCTCTCAGCAGTATTCCTGCCCAGAGAAGAGGAGTTGTACTTGATGATTTTTTGAGGTCCCTTCCAGCCCTTAATTTCTATGATTCTATGATTCTATGATACTGTGCAGTAACACTTTGTGTGTGGACTGACTTGAGACTAACTTTAGTCCCAAGTCAGTCCACAGATAGCATTAACACACCTTAATGCCTGCATGTGTAGACATTGGCCTCTTTCCACTTACTGTGGAGTAATTTACTGCACAGTAAATTTAAGCCAGCACAAATGCATGTGTAGACACACCCACTAGTGCACTAGCACATTAGCACTGTCTGCTGTGCATTAGTCTATTGTGCATTTAGTGTCCAGTGTAGGCATGCCCAGGGATTTGGAATGTAGTTTATTGTAGAGTTAAACTACAATAGTTCAAATATTTCCTGTTACAGGACACTTCCCCTATCTATGATAGAGAATACCAGTACACTCACAGTTAGCATTCAAACCAGTAGAAATTGCTATTTGCATGCCATAATCTAACTATGCCTTAACCATAGTTTCAATAATGTCCTGGGTAAAACACTGTAGAAGCAGTTGACTGTCTGAATTACTGCTAGTTTAAAATAGTGGATAAACATATTTATCTGGCAAATACTTCTGTGAAAAATGGATAGCATATTGTTTTTATAGTTCACAACAAAGTCTACAGAGAAATCCAGAAATACTCTTTGACAATGACAATGATTTAAATGCCACATTTTCCAGCTTAAAAGCAATTTAAGTCAAATCAGATAAAGGTTTTTTTTATTGAAAATAGCCAACATTATGAACGTTATTTATACACCTCAAAATATATTGTATACTTGACACAAAAGCACAGCACTAATTCCATTGGTACTGTCTTGCATCAAAAGATTGTCAGACTTTTCCATAAATTACAAGTGTTTTTAAAATGGGGACTTTTGTTTCAAATGACAATATAATTGAGATTATCATTTTTTAAATATTCCCTTGGTTTACAGCCTCTATTACATTTTGACATCATGCAGGAAAAGAAATGTCACTTAAAGGATGTATTTGTGCTAGATTTCAATCAGCAATATATATTAAAGGACATAAACCCAGAGTTGAAGGCACAAAGTGCATTGTTTTGAGTTTGTTCAGGACTTCAGGGACAGAGAACAGCAGATTTGTTGCACAGGCTTTATGGTAGTTATCAACATCACACCAGTATGTTGGAATACTGTTTTGGAATTCAGTTTTGTTTTCTGAAAACTAAAAGTGTTTAGCAGATACGGAATTTCACTGATTAGAGCTTTTGTTTTAAATGTCCAGCATGTTGACATTCTGATTGATAACTATACAGGTGTTCACACTTTATTTTTTAACATCTAAAATTTTGCATAGCTTCTGTTTAAATAATCTGAATTTGTGGCATTTGGGAAAAAGATGCATACAAATATTTTATTAATTAACGTTTTCAGATTGGTATTGCCAGAAATTATGTTGGAGTAGAAGGAATTTCTGAAGAATCAGCATGTTAAAACAAATGTCTGCATTTCATAAATGGAAGGAAGCATTCAAATAATCTATCTACATAGGCGAATTCTCTTCATAGTTTCATAGTTTCATAGTTGGTAGGGTCGGAAGGGACCTGAGGAGATCATCTAGTCTGACCCCCTGCCGTGGCAGGAAAGAGTACTGGGGTCAAACGACCCCGGCCAGATGTTCATCCAGCCTTTTTTTAAAGACCGCCAGGGTAGGAGCCAGCACTTCTTTAGGAAGTTGGTTCCAGGTCCTAGCCGCCCTGACAGTGAAATCGCACCTCCTAATGTCTAGCCTGAAATTACCCTGCGCTAGCTTGTGTCCGTTGTTATTGTAAATCCCGGGAGTGCTCGGGGGAACAGGGACTCTCCCAATGCCTGCTGGTCCCCCTTGACTAGTTTGTAGACTGCCTTTAGCCCCCTTCTCAGCCTTCTCTTTTGGAGGCTGAACATGTTCAGGTCCCTCAGCCTCTCCTCGTAGGGTCTGCCCTGCTGATCCCTGATCATGCGGGTTTCCCTCCTTTGGACCCTCTCCAGATTGGCCTATGTATACTAGGTCTACTGCTACACCTATGTCTAAGGATTTTGTGACCTGGTCATAGAAGGTGACCAGGTTGGTCTGACAGGACCAGCCTCTAATGAACCCATGTTGGTTGCCCCTAAGCATAACCTCCCCCAGTGGCCCCTCATGGACATGCACCAAGATAATTCTCTCAAAAAGCTTACCCAGGATTGAGGTAAGACTCACGGGCCTATAGTTTCCTGGTTCCTCCTTCCTCCCTTTTTTGAAAATGGGAACCACGTTGGCCTTTTTCCAGTCCTCTGGCACTACACAAGAGCACCATGAGTGCTCGTAAAGCCATGCCAGGGATCCTGCAATGACCCCTGCTAATTCCCTCAGCACTTTGGGGTGGAGATTGTCAGGAGCAGCTGATTTAAATACATCCAGTCCTTCCAAAAGTTTCCCAGTGTCTGGATAGATTACGTGCTATAGTGGGGCTTTTTTGGTGCTTTTATCTAATAGCTGATGGAATCAGCTTTCACTATAAGCACCAAAAAAAATCCCTGCCAAAGCACCCAATCTATATAGACACTGTGGAGTCAGGACTAAATAATGTGCTGCTTCTTCTAGTAAAGAGCCTCTTTTTTTTAAACACCTGTAAGCAGCCTTAGTTACACAGGTGGTAAACAATATATGTCCAAATTAAATGAAGGAAGTCCTACTTTGTAGCTTTGGAAAACCAATATACATCTTACAAAATAAGTTTCAGGTGGTATCCATTTGTAAGTCAGTACTGCCTTCTTCTCCTACCAGGGCTTTTACAGGTAGATTCACCATGCCATAGACCAAGGATTGCAGGCTGTTGTGTTGCTGTCACATACCTGTTTACCTTTATAACTTGCCTAATATAAGTACTTCATGGGGAAAAAGGACAGTCACGCTGTAATATTCCAGAATTTATTGCTTCTTATTGTTTTCCTTTTTTTCCCCCACCACATCCACTATTTATCATTGTTATTTCTTTTGGAACTGTGACAACAGGCGTAAGTAGAATCAAGTGGATAAGGCATTGGGTTGGTAATGATTAGGTCTCCCATTTTTTTTTTTAATTTTATTTTTGGCTCTGATACTGGCCCCATTGTATCTCAGTTTATTCATCTTTAAAATGGCACTGATGATACTGGGAGTTTTTCTTTTCAGATTAAACCTAATTTTTTTTAAAACTTTTTTGTAATGAAATTAAAAGAAAATGGAAAGATATCCATTTGAAGCAAAAAAACCCCAAACAAACAAACAAACAAACAAACAAACAAACAAAAACAACTAGTTGATTTAACCTGCAATGAAATGTTTCATTTAGTTTTGTGGGGTTACATTTTATTTTTTTTAGATTGCATTTAAGTTAAAATGCCAAAATATTGTTTCACAATGAATAATCAAAATGTCATTGTAGAAGTGTTACCATGAAATGTTTTGATTTTTTTTTCCAAGTATTTTGGCAACAACAATTTGAAAAATTTGATAGACACTAGTGAATTGTTTTGACTCAAAGATTTCATTTTGGATGAAAAAAAATGTCTAAAAATTGTGGCCCAGCTCTAATGTTAGCTTCCTTTGTAAAGTTCTAGGAGGCCTTTAGCTGATAAGTATTATCAAAGACATCAGTAGTTTTGCTTTCTTTAATTCTCTTCCTATGATAAAATCAGAATACAACAAAAAGACAGTCTTCTGGCTCTTCTACTACACTGAAGTAAAGGGGAATTGTCCAGATGTCAAGATATCTATCTATCTATCTATCTATCTATTGATTGATCAATAGGTATCTCTCTCTATAAATAGATAGATATCTATATCTATATCTATTAGGGCTGTGTGAAACAGCACTGTTCTGTCAACATTTCAATGGAACAGCATTTCATTTTGAATTTGTTTCAATTCAAAACTGCTGTTCCGTTTTGTTTTGTCAAACCAGTTTCTCTGTTTCACCGCTGTTTCGACGTTTTGCCCATAGGTTATAATGGGGAAGCTCAAAACAGCCTATAACTTTGTCATTTCTGGCCTGCTTTGGATGAAACTTGCAGGAATGTTAAGCATGCCAAGTTTCAAAGAGATAGGTGCAGGGGTTTCAAGGAAACTGTACCTCAAAGTCTTGAAAGCAAAAAACTCATGTCACATGTATGTGTTAAGCCACAATGGGGTCAAAACTGCAGGATTTCTAACCCCTGCTGAGGCCACAAAGCCTGCCAAGTTTCAAGGAGATAGGTGCATGGGGTTCAGGGGAAACTGCATCTCAAGCTGAGGACAAGCAAAACTCATGACATGGCTAACACTGTGTGTTAAGGTGCAGCAGGGTGAAAGCTGCAGGCCTGCTAGCCCCTGCTGAGGCCACAAAGCCTGCCAGGTTTCAAGGAGATAGGTGCAGGGGCTTCTGGGTTCTGGGGCCCTGCACCTCTAGCTGCTGATAGGCAAAACTCGTGATATGGGTGGGTGACTCTGCATGTGTGTTAAGGTGTGCCCTCACTCAACTGACACCAAGGCAGGAAGCAGGGCAGTTTAAACAATGCTGCCTTCTTTGCAGTTTTTCCATCCCTCCCCCAGAATACTGAAATTGGAAGGGACCTCAGGAAAGGATGACAGTCACTGGCCAGCTACACAGTCAATAATGAGAGCAGTCCTTCCCCGCCCCTTCCCCCTCTTCCACCTCCCTCTCCTTACTTCAGTTTCTGTTTTCCTGCAGGCAAGCCCAGCTTGAGCTTCGAAACATTTGGAACATTTTGAAATGTTTCAACTTGCCTCATTTTCTTTTGAGCCTGTTTTGAAGCTCTCTGTTTCATTTTGATTTCACTGTTTTGAGCTTGAAACGAGTCGAAACAGCGTACAAACAAAACTGCAGGTGGAATTTTGCACAGCCCTAATATTTATATCTATCTATATCTGCATCTATATAAATATAGATATCTATTTATATATCTATAAATGCAAAGATGTTTAGTTTCACTGTGAAAGTGAACTGGAAGTACCCTGCAAATCTTCTGTTTGGCTCTGTGTGAACTAAGAATTTGAGCAATTAATTAGCTGCCTCGGAGACACCAAGGAGGTATGCATCATTCAGCTGCCAATAGAAGAAGATACTTTTCTCATTGGAACACCCTCCATCCTATCTTTAAATAAAGATATAGCCTCCTGTTGGTGTGCATCAAAAATACCCTTAAAGGTAGTAAGAGAACTGCATTCATGAGGGATAAATAGACCCCAATCTGTGCATACAGTAAGCATCACTTTCATGAATAGTTCTGTTACAGCAGGAGAAAATCTGCTACCCGATGTCTGGGCCTCATAACTAGTTTATACTGCTTTTAAGAGCTTTTGTAGTCTCCTGCTAAACAAAAGCATTTGGAATGATCATTTTCTTTTGGAAATCTGTTCAGCTTTATAACAGCTTATGCAAAATGTTCATATTTCTTTATGGTATGTCTAGACTTAGAGTAAATGGATAAAACAATCATTGGTTATACTCTGCTTTTATAATGTGTAAAATATGATTAATGGATTTATATGGGAATTATATAAATTAAATACTGTTTGGCTTCAAGAGATCTGTATTGGGCCATAAGGGTTATACTATGTGGAGGGCAGAATACTCAGCTCCTTGCAAGGTCAAGCCTAGTCAATTCTTCAAGGCTTTTGTGAAAAGAGGTAAACAAGGAATTTCTCTTTCTTCTGCAGTGATCGGTATATGCCCTAAAACATGACATTTAATTTCCCTTATCTAAGCATTCTTAGCAAACTGTCAAGCTGTTCTCACAGATGAGCCATCTTCCTATCTCCTATGAGCTTTTAACTGTAATACACAGATGATACAACAGACCAAGAGACATTCAATTCTTCATCATAGCTGCTGCTGGTACATAGCACCATTTTCACCAAATGTAAAGACTCGAGTGCAGTGATTAAACATAGAGCCAATGTGTGTATGCAATTTTCTTGGCAATCTATTCATTGTTTGTTTGTTTAATGGAGAATTTGAATACATGTAATTAAACATGAATTAAATGTCTAATATGTTCTCTACTGTATCAATTTACTTCTAATTATAAAATGTACATAGATTTACAAGTTTTATTCTGCTCTAGTGAGATTTTAATGCTCTATCCATTATCTGTGCTAAGTACCTTCCTATTATGCAGCAAACAATCTGAGGGATATTTTCAAAAGATCCCAAGGGAACAGTATTTTTATTGTATACTAGAACTTTGGGGCCTAAATCCCTTAGGAGAATTTGAAAATCATCCTATGGCTTCATATGCCTCATGTATATGTCATTCTCCATTCCTTTCCCTAAATAAGATGTAAATAGGTATAAAACTAAATACAATTTAGATTGGAAGCTGTAAAAATCTCTTAATGTTGTAGTTTGTAAAGTGCCATGCACAACTATGGCACGGTATAAACAAGAGAAAAGCTGATGGTCAGTTTGTAGGCTGATATACAGTAAAGGAAAACATTTGCTAGGTTGCCCTTAGAGCATCTTAGTGAACAAATGAGAGTTGGAGAGTTATAGCTTCTCTGCTTGGTAGGAAACAGAATGGGACAGCGTTATGTGAGGGACCACACTTATATTATGAAATGTGGGCAAGTTTGGAGACTGGCTCTGTTTTCCTAAAGATTCATTCTTTTATATTTGGTTAAAACTTAAAAAAAAAATCATTTTCACTAGCTAAAAAGGAAGCAATATTCAAACATTTATTTTTTCCTAAAAATGTCTGGTTTTGCAATTAGAGCAAGAAGGAGAATATGTGACATCCTATATACTTTTAAGAGAGTATTTTAGGAGCTAAGCAGTTTAAATAAAACACACACTTTTATTAACCCCTAAGACAGACTCTACAGAGTTGGATTTTATCCAAATGAATCCTTGATCCAGTAGTTTGTAATATGTCTTCAGTTAAGTTTAGTATTTATAAGGAACTAGTTTTGTCATCTATATTAAGTTTATGAAATGTACATCATTTTCCATTGAATTATATTAAGGGAATAAAGCACGGTGAACGTGTGTAAATAAACTGCAAAATAATATCTAAAATGCATTTCAATAATGGATAAGATTTGCTCTAAATTGCCTTTTTTTTTTTTTAAATCAGCTGCCATCATAACTAGTACTGTTAATTTTGTCAGCAATAATTTGACACATACTTTGCTTAAGAAACAACAAGGTCAGAACCAGCCTTAAAGAAAATGGTTCCCTAGGTGAACCTGAAGTTTGGTGCCCTGACTCCTGTCCTGCCCCCCTCCCTGCCCCTTCCCAGCTTAGGGAGCAATGCTGTTGCAGGCAGAGGCAGGCAGAGGTGAGGAGTGCAGTCCAGAGGGGAGGCAGAGTGGCATGATGCACCACATAGGCAGGTGGGTTGGTAGGCACCAGTGCTACCACCTGCACTGACCAGCTTGGTTTCTCCTGAGCAGCAGCTGCAGCCTGGCTCCTCCTAAGCAGCAGCTAGAGGCAGGGGGTGGGCTAAGCTAGGAACCGAACCCTGCCTGGGGCAAGGGTAGCAAAAAGGTACAAGCCAGCTCTGCAAAAAGGTACAGACCTCCAGATAATTGTAACAATGAACAAGAGTTTAATTTATCTTTTCAGTATATAAAAACCCATGTTATGTTGTATATAGACTGCTATGAATTAACAGCTAAGATTTGTAGGCTAGTATAAAAGATGTGTTTAGGAATGTATAGGTGGGAGCGGTATGAAATTTTAATGGCTAGATGCCAGCAGCATTAGTCATGTTGAGTACACTTTACACCATTAAATATTGCATTCTCTTCAGTGGGGTGGTTTTCAGAGTCTGTCATTTTCCTGTGCAAATAAGATTATTGGGTGCTGTGTTAAGGATATGTATGAAAATCTGAATGCTTTGGGTTTCATCTCTAAAATAATTCCTCACTCAAACTGGTATTTACAGTAAAAGATAAAGTATGACACTCTTTGTTGGCAACATACTGTCTTTGTGGACTTACTTTATTAAACCTAAAAATAGATTGCTGGGGGACAGGGATACACAAATTCAAACATGTCCAGGGACCAACATACAAGTAAGCCCTGTAGATAGGGACACTGGCAGGCCCACTTTTGCAGGAGCTGAGGAACTAGTTCTCCATCAGTGGAACAGGAAGACGAGGGCCTCAGTAGGAGGACTCAGGCGCCTATATACTAACACCAGAAGCATGGGGAACAAGCAGGAGGAGCTAGCCCTCCTACTCTCCAGTGTGCATTATGATCTCCTAGGGATTATAGAGACCTGGTGGGGCTCCTCACATGACTGAAGCATTGCTATAGAGGGCTACACCCTGCATAGAAGGGACCACATGGGGAAGAAAAGTGGAAGTGTTGCTCTCTATGTGAAAGAGCAGTACACCTCCCTGGAGACAAACATTGGCTCAAAAAATGGACAGCTTGAAACCCTCTGGGTCAAGTTGCAGGGGGGGCAGGATGCAGCAAGAGAGACCTAACTGTAGGTGTATACTATAGACCACCAAACCAGAAGGAGGAACTCAATATGAAGTTCACCCAAGAGTGCACATGATATGGTCATCATGGGTGATTTTAATTATCCAGACATCTTCTTGGCCATGTAGGATTGGTTGCGATCCTTTCTGACCTGTGTCAAGGAGCTCTGTCTAACTCAGGAGATGCATGGGCCAACCAGAGGTTACACTATGCTAGACTTGGTCCTGGCCAAAGGAGACAACCGTGTGACCAACTTAAATATAGAGAGAAGTCTGGGCAACATTGACCATGAAACCATCATGTTCACTGTCCGATGTAAGGCAAACAAATTAGATAGCAGGATTGTCTTGGACTTCAAAAATGCAAATTTCAACAAGCTTGGGTCACTAGTAGGGGAAGTGCTATGGCAGTAGGGCAAAAGATGTGCTCAAAGAGTGATTGTTCCTTTAGGACATGATCCTTGAAGCACAAAGGAAGTCCATTCCCATGCAGAGAAAAGGTAATAGAAGGGCTGGGAAGCCCTCTTGGCTAAACACAGAAATCACTGTCCTCTTAAGAAAGAAGAAAGAGGAATATAAACAATGGAAGCTCAGGGTGGGCCCCAAGGAGGACTATTTCACAATGGTCCACATTTGCAGGGAACAAATAAGACAGGCTAAAGCAGCAACTGAACATAGCTTAGCAATGGGAAACAATGACATCAAGAAGTCCTTGGTACATAGGAAACAGAAGGAAAACAAATGGGTGTGTGTGGCCATCAATCAACAATTCAGGAGATCTGGTTACTGGTACAGGTAAGGTACAGGTACAGGAGATAGCTGAACTTCTGAATGACTACTTCACCTCGGTCTTTCACCGGACCAAGGGGAAAACCACGCCAGGTAAAGTAGAGGATGAGCATGGCAGGAATATTAACCTTCCTACTACTGCTGTAGAATTGATGTATGACCAATTTAAAACAAAATAGACATACAATTCAGTGGGACCAGATGATATTCATCTGAGAGTGCTGAAGAAGCTGGCCAAAGTCATTGTGGGACCCCTGGCAAAACTCTTCCACAACTCATGGCACTCTAGAGAAGTCCCTGAGGACTGGAAGAGGACCAATGTTGTGCCCATCCATAAGAAGGGCAGCGGGGAGAACCCGGATAACTATAGGCCAATCAGCCTAACTTCCATCCTAGAGAAAGTCCTATAAAAGTTCATCAAGGAGTCTATCTGTGATAAGTTTGCAGAAGGTAAGATTATGAATGACAGCCAGGGCAGGTCTTGCCTTGTCAAACTCATCTCCATCTATGACCAGGTAACTTGTGACCTGGACATGAGAGAGCAGGTTCACATTGTATACCTTGACTTCCAAAAGGCCTTTTATCCCACAATGTACTCGTGAGAAAATTGGAGGATTTGGGGCTTAACTCCAAGACAGTAAGGTGGGTGAGAAACTGGCTGCAGGATAGGACCCAGAGAGTCATAGTGAACAGATCTGTGTCATCCTGGCAAGAAGTGGGCAGTGGTGCCTCACAGGGGTCATTGCTCATCTAGTACTTTTCAACATCTTAACAATTTGGATGTGGGGGTGAAAAGCTCACTGCTGAAGTTCACAGACAATACCAAGTTACAGGGAAGCGTGGTCATGCTTGCAGATAGGCTACAGATACAGGCAGACCTAGACAGGCTAGCAAGTTGGGTGGATCAGAATCTGATGAAGTTCAACGATGAGAAATGTAAATTGCTCCACCTCGGGATGAGCAACCCCCAACACACCTCCAGGCTTGGCGGTACTAAATTGACTAGCACCATGAAAGAAAGGGACCTGGGGGTAATAACAGACCACAGTATGAATATGAAACAGGAATGTGATGCTTTAACCAGTAGGGAAAATAATACTCTGGCATGCATCAATCAATGCATCTCCAGCAAAACCAAGGAGATGATTCTTCTGCTCTACTCAGCACTGGTGAGACCACAGCTGGAGTACTGCACCCAGTTCTGGGCACCACACTTTAACAAGGATGTGGACAAGCTTGAGAGAGTCCGAAGAAGAGCCACCTGTATAATCAGAGTCTTAAAAGTTAAGCCATACAAGAAAAGGCTGAGAGATCTGGGACTCTTCAGCCTGAGGAAAAGGAGGCTGAGAGGGGACCTGGTAGCAGTTTACTGCTACACTAGAGGAGTACAACAAGGGCTTGTTGAGCAACTGTTCACCAGGGCACCCAATGGGGGATCCAGGAGTAATGGCCACAAAGTCCTGGAAGACCAATTCAGGCTCAATACTAGGAAAAACTTTTTCACAGCCAGGATGTCCAGACTGTGGAATAAGCTCCCCCCAGAGGTGGTGCAATCTCCTACCCTAGAAATCTTTAAGAGGAGACTAGACAGTCACCTTGCTGGGGTCACCTGACCTCCAGTTATCTTTCCTGCTTGGTGTAGGGGGCTGGATGCATTGATCTTCTGAGGTCCCTTCTGGTCTTAAAATCTATTAATTTGACTTTTTGGGGGGATCAGATTATGGCTCAACCTGCTCATAAGGGGGTAATAGGCATAGGCACCTCCTTGCTGCACTGGTGCTGCCACTTCCAGGGGTCTAGAAGGAAGGGTAAACAGAGCCCTGGCTACACTTCTGTTCTCAAAATGCAATTGTCAGAGTAATTTTGCCAGTATATTTTGATATACTATACTGTACTATGTAGTGTTCATTTTAGGGGTTCTTAAAGGTGTATTTTATTTAAACTGCTTAGCTCCTAAAATAATCTCTTAAAAATACATAGGATGCCACATACTCTGTTTTTGCTTTAATGGCAAACCACACATTTTTAGGAAAAAATAAATGTTTGAATATTGCTTCCTTTCTCACATTATCCCAACTAGCTAGTGGAAATGTTTTTTGAAGTTTTAACCAAAGATGAAAGAATCAGTTTTTAGGAAAAGAGCCAATCTCCAAACTTGCCTACATTTCATAATAGATTGATCCCCCTTTAATATTTGGAAAGAGCTTAGTTAGGACCCAGAAAAGTGTTGCACGAACAGGCCGGGGATGAAAGGGTTACGGGACCTTGTTTCTCCTTCTCTTATCACTCTTCCCGTTGAGAGAAAAAAATTAAGGAGACGGTATAACAAATAAATGCTTTACTCACACTTTCGTATAGGTGGTTTCCTTTATAGCAGTTTCAAGATTAAACTCGCTGTTAACTCGAGAGCTCTAAACACGTTTGAATGATATACTCGGTTGTGATGGGGGCGTCCGGGGGAAGGGATTCTGTGGACGCAGGATCCTGGAAAGGGTGATCAGGCCTCTCCAAACTGACTCGTGGATCCCCCTTGTGCTTGTGTTCTGCCCCTTTTTATAAGCTACCGAGCCAATCAAAATGTGTCCCGTGTATCTGCTGACTTTCAGGAGGCTGTGACTGCCGGCCATGCAGTCACGCCCCTCATGTAACCCCTGATTTGCTGAGGCTATTTGATCACACGTTCATCATGACTCCTCACACTCCGAGCATAGTTCACCCTCGTGTTTTACATTTGATACCTTTGAGTTCTTAAGTGTGTTCAAGATACAACATCCAACACAAACACAAAGTAAAATACAAACCAAGGGTATTAACAACTGTGGTCATTCAGCAGCTCTATTGTGACAGGGGCACTCAACTCATTTGGTTATGACATGTCCCCTTGACCATGTCACAATAGACTAGGGAATTAGGTTACAAGTAACTCGTCATCTTTGCAAGGTTCAAGTGGTAAACGGTTATATACATAAGCAGATAAAATACAACCCAAACATATAACAATGACTATTGGTAAACACAAGGCAACAATAGGAGTTAACAAGTGTATCAACCAGGATGACGTGTCCCATCCTATGCAACTAAAAATGTCGGCTAACCATCCTTTCCCGATTTCGGCGATTTTATTGGTGTCTGCGGCAACCTGCTTCATGCGGTCGAGTTGCTCCTCCAATGGAATAGCAATGTTGGGTATGCTAATACAACAGCATTCCTTAGACAGGTTAAGAAACTGACAAATGCTTCCCTGGTGTGACAATATTGAGTCGAGGGCTAAGCGGTTTTGCATGGTCATATGTGATGGAGCTTGTAGTTGTTGGTTCAATAACCGTAGGGATGTTTCGGCACTATTGGCTAACTCGGCAATAGTGACTCTCGCCTTACCTATCCCTATTCCCCATGCAAAACAACCTTCAAGCGCCCACGCCAAATGTTGGCTGAATCGCTTGCCCCGTGTACTCCACACCGGAACGTGTCGCTTACGGCGACGGAGTACGGCTGGGCTATTCGGGTGAGCTGTATTAACACTTAAAGGAGGGCAGAGCATTACTGTGCTCAAAAAACATTGGACACCTGTTAGGGTATCTGGGAGGTTAGTATAAAGCTGTCCGTCTGAGCAGGCCCATAGCATCCCTATGGGGGCTGGCGTATTGATCAGTGCACAGCTTTGGTCTTTCCATCTGATTAAAGCTACCTCATGAGGGAGATCGACTGTGTTTGCGGGCACGTCATAACCATGGCACCATTGACTAAGTTGGGCTACGATTAAGATGGGGTAAAAGTATGAGCACCAGTCTTGGGCATCCGATATGTTGATGGCCAGCGACTCACTCCAAGAAACCAGAGATCGGGTCCGCTGAAGGACGATGGAACCGGGCCAGAATCATCTCGTGCCCTCGTTTTGCTCAGGCCTGGTGGAAAAGCTAAGTACCATGTTGGCGTGATGGCTGTGGGGTTCCAGGTTAACGAATTATCATCCCTGGACCACTTTATTCCTTTTGGCTTAATCCCCAACGGTATTTCTGAACACGCAATGTTATAGAAGAGTCAAATGGGGGCAGGGGGAAACATAGC
>NW_005842020.1:1026012-1116570 GCF_000455745.1 Alligator sinensis | reverse complement strand
CTTTTGATCCTCTGCACAACTCCTGCATTTCTTCCTGGGTGCGGGCGCAGTATATGGTGGTGGCACGAGTTGCGCCCTGTGCATCAGTAACTTGCTTGACCAGTGCTATTGGGTGAACCGCGGCCGGGAAAGGGTTAAACATGTTGGACGGGAGCACTGGATACATCTTTCCTCCCTCATGGGGGGGCAGGTTTTCTTTCTCCGTCACTCCGGAGGGCGGGCTGTCTTTTGGTGTGACTCCAGGGGGCGGGGCTGTGGGCAGTGACGTGGCCGGCCCGCCTCCCAGGGGGATTTTCGCGCCCTTTTCACTTTCCTCGGCGCCATTTTCTGGCAGCGGTGCCATGCGGCCGGTGCCATTTTGGAGCGTTGGCTCGGAGCCCCCCGCAGCCTGCTCCAGTGACTCCACACTCGCTGTTTGCAATTGCATTTGTAGGTTGGGGTTTTCTCTCAATAATCCCACTGTTACCTCCGCGGCCATATCGGGTGGTCGGTATATGACCGCGGGACTAGTGAGGAGACACCCCAAGGCTGCCGGGGTGAGGCCGGCCACAACCCACTCTTTGAGTGGACCCCCGTTGTTTTTGGTCGGGCGGATAGAGACATGGCCCCCGATCCTCCCATCTTGCTGGGCCTGATGGTACACCACGTGGGCCCATAAATCATTGGCGTTCATGGTCGGAGGTCTATAGTGGTTCCGCCACAGGCAATGCCGGACTAATTGGTCGAGGTACTCCTCGTCTTCCCTTTGCCCCTGAGATCCTGTTCATGACACCATGTTCAACCTGACAGTGGGTGGTTGGACCCAGAAAAGTGTTGCGCGAACAGGCCGGGGACGAACGGGTTACAGGACCTTGTTTCTCCTTCTCTTATCTCTCTTCCCGTTGACAGAAAAACAATTAAGGAGGCGGTGTAACAAATAAATGCTTTACTCACACTTCCGTATAGGTGGTTTCCTTTACAGCAGTTTCAAGATTAAACTCGCTGTTAACTCGAGAGCTCTAAACATGTTTGAATGATATACTCGGTCGTGATGGGGGCGTCCGGGGGGAAGGGATTTCGTGGACACAGGATCCTGGAAAGGGTGATCAGGCCTCTCTAAACTAACTCGTGGATCCCCCTTGTGCTTGTGTTCTGCCCCTTTTTATAAGCTACCGAGCCAATCAAAATGTGTCCCGTGTATCTGCTGACTTTCAGGAGGCTGTGACTGCCGGCCATGCAGTCATGCCTCTCATGTAACCCCTGATTTGCTGAGGCTATTTGATCACGCATTCATCATGACTCCCTTACACTCCGAGCATAGTTCACCCTCGTGTTTTACATTTGATACCTTTGAGTTCTTAAGTGTGTTCAAGATACAACATCCAACACAAACACAAAGTAAAATACCAACCAAGGGTATTAACAACTGTGATCATTCAGCAGCTCTATTGTGACAGGGGCATTCAACTCATTTGGTTATGACAGTAACAAAATGAGCTGAAGTCTAGAAATTTGAGCTGTATTGTGTTAAAACTTAATTAATTCTGCTTTCAATCACCATTTACATTTTGCTTCTATCATGTGTACATCCAAGCCTCCATCTTGTGTCCCCTGATGTTGTAACCTATGACTCATACCTACCTCTCCTATGTAAACAGGTTCCTAGATGAATAGGGATGAGTGTGGGTGTTTGAGAGACAATGGCAGTAGGTCTAAAAACAGATCCCTCTGAATGACAGAACAATCAAAACCAATACCTGGACCAAGGACCCAGCCCTTGGAACCACGCTCAGCATTCAAGAAACAAAAGATGGTGGAACCCACCATTGTGCCAAGGCTGCACATGCTCAGTAAGAACACCTGGAACCCTCTGGAACAGGACTGACCTTGCCTGGACAGGCCCTCCCCATAGGAGATCAGAGGTAGTCTGCCCCATAAAAAGGGGTGGTGAAGACTGACTCCTTGGGACACCCTCTCCATCTGGACAAGCACCAAGCTACACCATCTATCCACCAAGAGGCCCTGCCGGCAACCCTCCTCTGGACAACACCTGCTGGAC
This sequence comes from Alligator sinensis, assembly GCF_000455745.1. Taxonomy (NCBI): domain Eukaryota; kingdom Metazoa; phylum Chordata; order Crocodylia; family Alligatoridae; genus Alligator; species Alligator sinensis. The sequence continues at coordinate 1,114,532 of NW_005842020.1, read as the reverse complement.
AAGGATCCCTTTCCAGCCTGGATAGGTAGCTATCACCCCCACCCTCTCTTCTGATTCTGTTTCTCTTCCCAACCTGGACTCCAACCCTTCCACTGAGTCTCTTTCTCCTGCTGCCATTGTGAGTGTGTGTGTGTGTGTGCGTGCGTGCGTGCGTGCGTGTGTGTGTGTGTGAACCAATAACTTCATGGGGCTGTGTAGTGTGTTGTTTGTTTAATAAAACTGTTATTTGGACCCCTGACTTGGGTTTTGCTTTACTACGGTTCTGGCCCTGCTCCAATCTCTGCTCCTTGCCCCTCTAACTTCTGTCTCATTTCTCCCTCTCCGGCTTCTAGCTTACTGCCACCTCCAACACCTGTCCTGAGCTCCTCTCTGCCTGCAAACCCCCTGTTTCTTTGCCACTGTCTTATCCCCACTGCCTTTTCTCCTGACCTCTGCCACTCTTATTGCCTTGTCCCTACTGCCTTTTCCCCTGAGCTGCCAGGTTTCTGCTTCAGTTTCTTTCCTGGCTGTCTCCTCCTTGCCACTGGGTTTTTTCCTTTGTACCAGGGACCTAAAGTAATCCTGGGGCCACTTGACCTTAAGTAACCCCAAAATAAGGACAAGTGCAAAGTCCTGCTCTTGGGATGAAATAATTTTATGCACAAGTACAAACTGAGGAATGGTAGGCTACACTGCAGTACTGTAGAGAAGGACCTGGAGGTTACAGTAGACCATAAGCTGAATATGATATATGCCAACAGTATGCTTTTGTTGCCAAAAATACCCATAGTAAGCTGGCCTGTATTAATAGGAGTGCCCCTGGGAAACCTAAGGAAGTGTTTCTTCTACTCTATTCAGCACTAATGAGCCCTTACCTGGAGTACTGTGTATAGTTTTGGGCCCCACACTTCAAGAAGAAAGTGGACAGATTGGAGAGAGGCCAGCTTGGAACAGCAAAAGTGAGTGGAGGCCTGGGAATCACAGAATCATAGAAAAGTAGAGTTGCCAGGGACCTCAGGAAGTCATCTAATCTTTGATCAACACCTTGATCAAAGCAGGACCATCAAAGTATGGTTCCGACTGAAGCATGAATTAAGAGCAATAGCTTAAAGAAATAGGATCTGGAGAAGAGAAGACTGAAGGGGGACTTGATAGCAGTCTTCAAATACATGAAGGGTGATTATAGAGAAGATGGAGATGGAGTTTTCTCTGGCCATAGGGGACAGGACTAGGAATAATGACCAAAGTTGTTTAGGTTGTAGATTAGAAAGAACTTTCTGACTTTGAGGGTGATCACTGGAATAGAATACCTAGAGAAGCTGTAGAAACTCTATCCCTGGAAATTTTCAAGAACAGATTTGCAGATACTTAATGAGGAAGGTTTAATCAGGGATGCTCTTGTCGTGAGCAGGGGGGTGGACTAGATAAACTTGTGGGGTCTCTTCTGTAGTGATCACTGGGTTCAGTAAACACAGGTATATGCAGATGAAAAGCAGAAGTGGAATTAGGAGAGCTATCATCTGACCTCCTGAAGACACAAGAGGAGGCACAAGTCAGAACAGTATTGTTTGGCATGCTATGAGAAAATGTGATATCCTTTAGGCACATTTGTTTTAATAGGTAGTCTTTCATAGTATGTGAAGGATGCTTTGTTCTCTCCTTGAGAAAAGAAAGCATCAGATACAAGAATCATTTTCATGGCACTCAAGACAAACAAACAGTTCTTGTGCTCTAAAGTTTTCCACAGAATTTGTCTTCATGCCCTAAATCATCCAGACATTACAATGCATGTCCAAAGTTCCATTTTAATATTGCTTAGTCTTTGAACATGCAATGTCTGTTGTCTAAACCCTCAGGGCCTCAGGGCTTACTATTGAATGGTTTAGACAACAGACATTGCATGTTCAAAGAATAAGCAATATTAAAATGGAACTTTGGACATGCATTGTAATGTCTGCATGATTCCATAAATATAAACTATGAACTTCACTTCTAAGAAGCAAGGCTTTTTTTTTTCTGAAATCTTTTATTGGATCAACCTTATAGTTGGAAAAGCTGTTGGATAAGCTTTCAGGTATCAGGTGCTCATCCTCAGGCCTTGCTTCTTGACATTTCCTAGACCATCATGGCTACAACATTCCAACACTACTATACTACTTACCTTATAAGTTATATTATCAGTAAAGTACAAGACTGTGGTGCTTAAGGATTACTGGCAATATGCAATGAATTCTTCCCTCTTCCAGAAAACATTCTTCTGGTTGAGCATAGTAGAAGCTACCTATTAGAATGCTTGGTTAGTCCCCTTTTCTATTTCAGACATTCCATTTATACTATCAAAGCTGGACATTCATCTTTTCTCCCAAGGAAAACAGTGAATTGGCACTGCCTAGTACCACCTCTTTCCTGATTTTTAGTTGCATCTCTCAGATAAATATGCTAATGATTCTGTAGAATCATGAAAATTGAGACAGAGGGAATACTTAAATCTACCAGAAGCATCACACTTGTTTTCAACCTCTGGGCCTTGTCTCAGGGAACACTTAGTATGTGTTAAGTCTGTGGAGATGAAGAGTGGCAAAACCAAAACCGGCTGCTCAGGAGGAGCTGACATGACTGGCTGTGCTCCCTGCTTAGTCAATGGGCGGGGGGGGGGGGCAGGCGGGAGTGTTGGTGCCCACCCCACGAGCGCCACCAGATGTAGGCCACGGCTGCTTCCAGGAGTGCCACAGCTGCTTTTAGGAGCACTGGTTGGTAAGTTTTGCTGTGAGAGGGCCCTCCCCCATTGGCAAGATTGACCACAGGGGGACCCCCCACAGTCACTGACTGGTCACTGGAGAGGCATGTGCCCCCCTGGCTAAGGTGGCACCAGTCGCCCATAACATGTATTCAGCATCCCACATTTCAAAATGGTGGTGGGGGTGGTTTAACTAAAACTCATTGAACGAGCTTTAGTTAAAGTGCCCCGACAGCCATTTTGAAACATGGGACACTGAATACATGTGATGCTGTGGCATTTTAATTAGAGCAGCTCTCCCAGAGCCACTGTAATTAAAACATCCCCTACCTCAAAGCATGTGTATAGACACCCCTGAGCCATAAGCCATCACCAGAGAGAGTCAACCTCAAGCCATGAGCTACCCCCAGGCAGAGCCCTAAATCACCCTTAAGCTATAAGACACGTCCAGAAGAAGGCCCATGTCACTCATGACCCATGAGTTATCCCAAGCTGTGTATCAGCACAAGAGCAAATCATCCACAAGCCATAAGACACTCCCAGAGCCTTGAGTCACCCCATGTTACCACTTCCCTGGTGTTCTTGAAGCTTACTAGCAGCTGATGCTGGGTCATCCATGTTTGCGTGCTGATGAGGGTCTAATCTGAGAAGTCCCTGTCTTGTGCATCTTGGGCCTGGGTCTGGGTGAGGTACAAGTCCATTGAGCAGACACCCTCATGCTCTTCCATGGCTGCTTTGGTAGTAGGCATAGAGGGGACTCCATCATCATTTTCATAATCATTGTGGGGCATGACTGGCTCTTGGAGTGGGAGTGTGGTTGCTGGGAGAGGTGCATCTTGGGATGCTGAAAAATGGCAAATTGCTTGTATTATCTCCATGGAGTAAGTTGCTGAATGTGTGTTACTTTTTACAATCTAGAGATATTCTTTGTATGAAAAAATCATAATGTTTCTATGATTCAAGCATACGTTACATGTGTTTTAGTGCCTGAATAAGTGGACACTAGAATTTTAAGTGCATTTAACATGTACTAGGTATCCTATGCAACATGACCTTTTGTATTGATAGCAACTCCAGCTGCTGTTGATTCAGCCTTGAGAGACATTCTGGCTCTATCGCTTGCAGCTGTTTGCATGAAAATAAGAAGCGCAGTTCAGAATCAGTATCTTACTACTACTACAAAGAAAGATGTTTTGCATGATTTAAGAGAAAATGTTTTCATTTAATATCTGATATGAAGGGTTAGAGGAGAAAGGTTGATGCATACAGTAGGTGATTGGGAGTTAGGACTCTTAAATTCTAAACATGGTTTTACCAGAAATTTGTCATGCAGCCTTGGGAAAGTGATTTAATTTATTTGCTGTGTAAAAATAAGATAGTGTTTGTAAAGTGTATGCTATTCCTGGATAGCTGCATAATAAGAGTGCAATGTGATAGAAAACATGAAAAATGTAGGAGCTGGTCTTGGTATTTCAAAGGGGGTGTTGTCCTTATAGCAGAATACTAACCACTGTCTGAGAGAGGAAACAGGGGCATGAGTTTTCAAGAATTCTGGGTAATGCATGAAAAGTCATGGAACTAGTTCACCCAGTCAGTAATCATAAACTAATTTGCATCTACCTCATAACTGGAGGTTAGCCTTCGTAATTTTGTACAACAGTGGGGTCCAGCTTTTTGGCAAGCATGCCCAAATTAAGCCCATACTCTCCCTGAATGGCACTTTAATCCCTTTCATTTCCTTTGAGCTCTGCTCAATCAGCTGCCCTGCTTGCTGCCCTGTGCTCCCTTCCCAGTCTTCTGCTTTCTTTTCTGGTCCATGAATGCATGATGCCTGTTGCCGCCTCAATATGTTGCTTGCCAAACAAAGAGGCTGTCTGTGCCAATTTTGGCACATGCTGCAGATTGGCCATTCCTGTTTTACAACATGGCAATGCTAAGAAAATCTGAAGAAATTTGTGTGTGTCTCTGCTCATACTTACATTTTAAAGCACAGTCTTCTAGGAATTATGGAGATGACCATCCTTGTTCTGGTTTTATATTAAGGTTCAAATAGACAAAAGCCAAACAGAATGTGGGAGGGCATGGACTAATGGTCAGACTACAAGTCATAAAGCATACCTTCTTTATGGATAAAGTTTTAAACGCAGTTCAAGTAGGTGTATCTAAGCTGGTTAAAAGCTGGCAAAATTGAGTACTTGCTAGCAGCATAACTGTAGCATCATGGAGCTCAGTGCATGTTGTAAAATCTGGACAATTTAAAGCTAGCTTAGCAAACACAGCCTTTAGTGAGACTCCTAACTACAATGTTGGTATACCCCAGAGCTCCTTTTTTATGCACTAAGGCTGCTGACAGACATGAAAAAAAATACACACAAAACTCTTTACCAGAAGACAAAGCACATTAGTTTGACCCAACTCCCCAGTGCTTAGACTTTATTTTTTGCTGGTGGGTGTTATTTTTATTTTTTGCATTTCTGCACTAAGCCACATGCATGCCCAGAAGAGGCAGCATGTTACCTTAACTCAGTTCACCCAACATGGCTCATGGGTGTTTAAGCACCTGCTAATTTTTTTCAGTGGGTGCTTGAGCCAAGGAGCACCCACAGAGTCAGCACCTATGCCATAGCATCTGGTATAGCAGGGCTTATTGGTGCTTATTTGTGTTTTTAGCTATTTATTTATGATTCAATCAGCTATTAGATAAGAGCACCAAAAAGCCCTACTGAAACATGGAATCTATACAGACATTGGGCAGTGGGCACACCGTGTCAAACTAATGCACTGGCTCTTTTGGGTATGTGCTGCACTTGGTGCGCGGCCATACCAAGCTTAAAGTAAACTGCTGTTTTGGTTTTTTCACATCTGTAAGCAACCTATGTAACCTTGAGCAAATTACAGTTCTTTTCTCTCTCCACTACCAGATCTAAGTGTTTCTTAATTACAATACTTAACTAGACAATAAATATGTGAAATAGCTTTCATTAATATTTACCAAGCAATTTAATATGATTAGATGAGAGGTGCTAAATAAATGTAAATTATTGGTAGTATTATTATCATTTCCATATTTTCATGAGAATGGAAAAATATCAAATTTATTTGAGTGTTAAGCAGAAAGTGAACAACATGTAGATGCCTGCAAATATAAATGCACAAGAAAATATACAGCTAAAGCAGTGCCAAATAGAAAAAAAAAACAGATCAGATCGTGAGAACAACAATATGCTCATAAAATTCTCTTTAAAACAACAGAATCCCCCTTTGGCTGCATTTCCACAAAAGCACATGTTGGTGGCTTGGATGGAAAGTGCTGCTATTTTCCTTTAAAAACAAACAAACAAACAAACAAAACAAAACCTTGTATTTCTAAGGGAGACAAAAGTACAGCATCTGTGAAATGTAGAGCTGTGTCTAAATTTAGATAAGAAAAACAATCTCTTGCCTCAGTATTAACAAAGCAATATGCTGTTAAGGCAGGTTTGTTATATAGACTGAATGGGTTGTAAGATATGTTTTGAGTTTTGCAGGAAGTGTATGATGCTAAAATTCTCTTGGCTATGCAGACAGAACAAGAACATGATATTTATAGTTTGCAGCTGAGTGGTAGAGAAAGAACTAGTTCATTTTATTTATATTCACTAAAGTACATGGCAAGTGCTAAATTCATATGACTTCAAATACAAATTTAATTGTAAAGAGATTGTTAAAATGTGCGCAGAAATATGTAGGTTTTCAGAGCAGGAAGACCTGAGTGATTATCAAATATTTTTTTAATGCTTAGAATTCAAAATTCCTTAGTATTTAATTTTTTTCTGTAACTTCTTAATAATAGTACAGCAGGCAGCTAACAAAACCTTTAGTCACACCCCTTTTAAGGTTGCTGCACTCATAAACATAAACCATCTGGAGAACCAGACAAGGTTCCTTGGGTGAATTTGATATCTTTTATTAGACCAACCCAAATAGTTGGAGAATATTTATTAAGCAAGCTCGGATTTCTACTTTGCCACCAAGTAATAAACCACCTTGCTTGGTCATTTTTAAAAATTAGTTGCATTTGATTTTATCACTTAATATCCAGTGTTGAATTACAGGTGTTTGAGCTAGAAGTGGGGGGAAAGAAATCTTTAGCAGAATTGGCAACATGTTACATTTTGAAATTTTGATAAATACCTGTTGAATTACAGGAGATTGTGACTCACCTACATTTCAACTCATAGCTATTTTGTGGATATATGAAACTGCACATGTGGTCTGGATAATTAAGCTAGGTACACATATGATGCTATATATACATATTTCCTTCTGGTAATGTTTCAAAACTTAGTCATCCAACTACAGAATAAGAGAAAGCCACATGACTGGGGGAGTGGTGAGGTTTGAAACAGAATATTAAATATCAAAACAAGTAATATTTGAAAAAAACCCTACAGGTATCCAATTATTTACTTGCATTGGTCATGGAATACTTCTTAAATTTTTTTTTAATCAAAAAATGGAACTGATTTGCAAGTGCTTCACAGAAAAGAAAGAAAATGAATATTTGACAATCTAATGCATTTAACACTGGTAGATTTTTATTTGACTAGTTTTAGCCTATCTTTAGGACTTTCAGTTTGCAAACAGGGTCCCTTCAAAGCAAGTGAAGGTACGCTTTAAGTCTAAGAAGATGTGCACACACTAGATTTAATCTGGTATGTTAGTTAAGTCTGTTAGAGCCCAAGTGGATGTGGCACCCAACAACTAGGGAGACGACTGTCCAATTGCTCATGGATACTGGTACTCATTAGCCAGAGCAAGTAGGGAGCAAACAACAGCAAACATTGCTCGCAACAGCTTTATTCAGAATGGAGATAGCTTTGGGTGAGCTCCCTCACAGGCACACAGCCTGTGAAACCAGGGGAGCAGCCCCTAACAGTAGTTCTTTCCACATTTTATACACCTTGGTTCATACTTATTAACATTTACCCATCTATGTCCCTCCTTCAGTTCCACCCATTTCTCCTCCCATCTTATGCTCCACCTCTGTTTACTGTTTGCTTTCTTAGCATGGTATTGCCTATGCATTTCATTCATTTACATGCCTCTCTGCTAAGAGTGCATGCATAAGACTTTGACCCCCATCTTCTTTCGGTCTCTTGCGGTTTCTCACTGGCTCTTTCTAGTTTTCTTGCTGACTTCAGCACCATCTCCAAGGCCATACTTCTGCTTTGTCTCCTAACAATAGCCGTTGGTCTGTATCCTATTTTTACACAACACATCATGCACTTTTCACCCTATCCTTTAATTAAGAATCTGCTTGGTTAAGTATTAGCAAAGTTAGTTACTTTTAATATATCATTCAGCCATGTGACCAGCAGATTTTGCTGAGACACAGGAAAAAAAAAACTTTTATTCAGTTGCATACCCAGTGCTCCCCAAAATCCATATCGTTACCCTAACAAAGTCAATCTGAATCTAACGCCTGTATATACCCTCAGTTATCCAAATAAGTATTTGAGCACCTCAGCCAAACTTTTCTAAATGTAAATGTCTAAAATTAGACTGCTGAATTCATTTAATATAAAATCAATACAATTAATATTTGATGAATATCACATTTTCTATTTTGCCAAAAGATAATTTGTGTTTAACAAAATCATTGAATACAGGATAGCTGATGATCATCAAAGTACAACAAATGCAATGTTATAAAAATTGGTCCCAGTAAGAATATCTGTGTAATCCCTATCACTAAATAAAGGATGATAAATTATAGTTTGGGAAGCAAAAGTATAATTTACTGGAATTTGAGTATTTTAGTTTCAGTAAGCCTAGCGGTATCACTGGTAAATTCTATTCAGATTAATAAAATCATTAATAAAAAATGTGTATGGATATTTCCAAGCCCTCAAACATCACAAAGAAGAGGTGTAGTTGCTGAATGCAAGTATTTATCTCAAACATTTGGTTAGTCCTTTAACGTCCCATGTGTATTACTGAACAGCATAGCTCTGTCACCACCATCTTCATCTATTTTTTACTCTTTGACCACATCTGCATGAGACACTGACTATTTATTGCACAAAGTGTGATGCAGCACTATTGCACAATAGTAACAAGCTACTGCACAGTCTGCTTCACCTAAAAATCGTTCAGCGATGCTACTGCTCAGTAACTCTGTTTACTGCACATCATTTAGTACTTGTGTATGCAGTATGCAGCTTTTTTGTCTATTTCCTACTCACTGGTCAGCTACATGAGATGTTTAATGCCCATTGGACTAATTCTATTCAGCATTAGCGTGGCTGGCAAAAACAGTGCTCCTGTGCTAATGCACACTAGATTAGTCCAATGGGCATTAAGCAGCACCTAAAAAGCTTTCATTTGCTGTAATGTGAGGTATATTTAGTCCAATGAACATTAAGTGTCACCTAAATAGCATTCATCTGTGCTAATATGCGGTAGCACCAATTACAGCATATGAAGTTAGTGCCTGTGGGTGTTTATAGACATGCACCGCAAGGTAGAGGAGTGCTTAAATTAGTGCAGCTCTCAGAGCATCCAGAGCATCATATGTATCAGAATCCCTACATGGAAAAATGGAGGTGGGGTGCTTTGAACTAAAGGTCATCAAATAAGCTTTAGTTTAAAGCACCTCGCTAACATTTTTCAGTGCGGAGACACTAATACACTTGATGTTGAAGTCTGCTGAGCACGGTAATCCAGCAGACTTAATTAATCATGTTTGCTCTGAAGTGTTATAATTAAAACTCATCAGAGCAGCCTCCCTGCACATGTATAGGATCCCTGTTATTACAGGTCCTAAACTTAATGTGCTATAATTATGATGCATTAATGAACATGTAGACATGCCCACTGATGTATTCCAATGGCCATCCTCAGTTCCACAGACCTTAAGATTGTATGATTTCTAGATTTCTGAGATTAAATAATGTTCAGCTTTCAATTAATATTTTGTAAAACTCAATGTTGCAGTAGTCCCATGGATTCACTGAACTGGAGATCTTGTAGTTTTCAAAACACAAGATTATTTTTGAGAAACAAGGGTTTTTTATATCTTTTATTGGACCAACTGTATAGAAGCAACTATACAGTTAGTCCAATAAAAGATATATATATATTAAAGGCTTTGCTTCTCAGTATATTATAGACCATCACTGCTACAACAGTACTCCAACCTTACAAAAACACTTTCAAAATGCAAGGGTCATCAGAGACAGATAAAGCAGGAAAATGCTGCTGTAAGCAATCCTGAAACATCTTAAATACTTATTCAATCTGTGTTACTTCCCGAAAGTATTTGTCTGATTTTGTTGTACAGCAGGATGGGTGGCGGAGTCTGGGGAAGGGGGAATCCAGAAAATTCATACCAATTCACATAAGTTGGTTAATGAATTGTAGCTTTAATTTTATTGTTCTTTTTTGGTTTGTTTATTCAACTATCTATAAAAACAAAAATCTAGCGAAGACAGAGTCCAGAAACTCTGAAGCTTCCAATCCTTTCTCAACAACATTTATTTTATTCCAATGCAGCCAGCCAATGCTCTCTTACCACACTGGTCAACTGAAAGCTCTTGCTAAAATCAAAATTAAATGTAGCCTTGCAAGAGAATGTTCTGCCCTACATACCATTATCCTATCACACATGTACATTCTGGAAATATCCTAATCCAAGTTCAACACTATTTTTCACTTCCTCAGCCTTTTTTCTGACAGGAAGATATATAGAAGCACTGTGTGGCTGAGGTAAAATATGAAGATATTGATTTTTTTTTAGGTTGTAGGAGATTAAGTAACCTGTGGAAAACTGAAAGTTACCAACAAGACAAAAGGTCTGTGGGTCAAGTGCATTCATGTCTTCAAACTGAGTTGTTATTTTTAGAAGATTTAGAGGGAAATACCGTATTCCTTCAGAAGTTATTGTATTTATTACCTTCTTTTTGAAGCTAGAATGCCAGCAATTGATAAAGCAAATTTTCTTGAGTTTATATAAGAGACAAAGAAAAAGATCTACTAAATGGAGTTCCCTGCTTTAATACAATGGCAGGCAACTGATTGCTGCCTTCTGATGCATAGCAAAGACTATATATTCAAATCATCATAAAAAGTGATTGCCATTGTATTGTCAATGGTTGGAACATTTTTATATTAGCCTAAAAATGTGGATTCTTGATTATTTCTTATTTAAGCAAAACTGGGTGCATCTACACATGCTATTAAGGCAAAGCAATACATTCTACCACTTCTTGTGCCAGCATTTATTTTTCCTGAATATACATGTGAACGCAGAAGCACAGCACATTGAGCTGGGTCAGAGCAGTGCTGGCTGGCAGGGGGCGCTGAGAGCTCAGCCTGCCAGCCTGGGGCTGCTCCCTGCAGCTCCATGTGCTGTGGAGGGGCTGGCTGTGGCATGAGGGTGCTTAAGTGAGGGAGCTAGCAAGCAGGCAGCTCTCCTACTGAAGCACCCTCATGCCCCAGCCAGCTGTGTCAGCATCTATGCATGCAGTTGTGCAAAGTAAAAAAACCCTACTACAGGATAGCACATGTATTTACAAACAACGTTGCTGTGGAGTTAATTAGTATCCTGCAGCCTAATTGGGCCATATGCGTAGATGCAAGACTTTTACTGTGAAGCTAATCAGTCTATTCCACAGTAAATATCTTGTGTAGATGCACCCACACTGTAACACTTTCTGCTTCCAGTATTTAATAGCTTTCACAAATTTACTTCCTTTGCTGGAATAAACTTCAGGAATACATGTTCCTGCAGAAATTACTAATACTAAATACTAATATTTTGTTTCCCCAGTTAATATAAAGCATTGTCCTAATTTAACTTATAAACTTGTGCAGAGCAGAAAGCTGTTCAATTTTCATGTTTTTAAAGAGCCATTCATGGCAATATGTACACATACGTACATAACAATACTGTCATTCTTATTCACATTTGAGAAGTGAAAAATAGCTATTGCCCAATTTAACAGCATACATTAAAGCAGGCATGCTTGTATGTTCCTTTTGGGGAATAAAAGTGAAATATTAAAAAAAATGTGAAATTTTCTAGTATGGCACCATTTAAAACTTTTTTTAAAAGTGAAGTTAAAAGCTGTAAATAGTTTGTAGATAACACAGAAATATTTTTAAATGTATCTGATATTTGCTGAACTATGGAAAATGCCTAAAACAAAGTGTTTGTCTGTGTAATTGTAATTACCAGTGTAGGATGTGAAGCCAGATATTACAGAGATAATAGAAACATGATAGAATGTTAAGTATGACTGGAATACAGGTACTGGATGGCATACACTACACAAATAGAAATTATGTGATTGGGTAGCATTGCACATTAATGATTTGGTGGGCTGTAAGTCAATAAGAAATGACAGCATGTGTAAAACATATTTGTTATCTCAAGACTGAAGGACTCATGACTTTTGCACCTTGGGCTGACCAGAGGCCCAACTTCAACAAGAAGCTGGGTGTTAAAGAGATGTGGATTTAAAATCTTTCCAGACAAAGAGAACCTAGGACTCCTGATGCATGTTAAGTATATTATGCAATTAACTGGTCAATCGGGTAATACATTTAAAATGCTCACATGTGCAAAGTAATTATCACACCATAAATATGTCCATCCAACTATAAAAGAGGCAAACAGCTGCAAAGTCTAAAAGTAGAGGTGCCACTCAAATTTAGATGCTTACCCATTTTTGTGGTTTATGGGTCACCTTTTGGAATATAAATGCCTATTTTTCATCTTAATCCTATTTTACTGGTCTAAGCCCAAACTGCATTTGGACCAAATTTATTTTCAGCGCAGATTGTAAAATGGGATAATATTAGGGGGTGGGGAATTAGACATGGATATCAAACTAAATCTATTTAATATTATTACAGACGGAGATACTATTAACAACTGAATTATGGGAGATTTTAATTTCCCAAATAAAAATGTTGAGAATAAATATCTACCAATAGGGGCCAGATACACCAGGGTGCAATATCAAACTTCACGAACCAACCAGAAACAAATGCTTATTTTAGGTTTGGTTGAGTAAATAGTATACATTGTAGATGTACTGGTCTGAACGCATAACATTGGATTGAGCAATTATGAGTAGATTCAGTTTAATTCAAATGGGAGGATAACCAAAAAAAGCAGGTCTGTAGTCAAAGCTTCCAATTTCAAAACAGCAAAGTTTGAGAAATTAAGGGAACGAGAGAATTAAATCAACTGCAATGAAGAGCTCAAGGACATGAATGTGAGAAAAGCTTAGAATTTAATTAAGCTAAAATACATAAAATTATAGAGAAGAGGAAAATTTTATAGGGAAGGGTTGCAGTGCAGTGACTTACTGCCCTCCAAAAATATTAGGAGTACAAATCCTGGATTAGCGTCCAGGATTAAGGATAACAAAAAGTCCTTTTTCAAATATATTGGGAGGATGAAGAAGGCGCCGGGTAATGTGGGGCCCCTGCAGGATATGCGGGGCAATCTGGTGGTTGCGTCAGAGGATAAAGCGGATCTCTTTAACCAATTCTTCACCTCCGTTTTCTTGTGCAGGGAACGGGACTTCCCTGCTGTGATAGAAGCCGGACGCGAGGGGATCGCCTTCAGACCTCAGGTTGGGGAGGACCGGGTTAGAGAGCTTCTGGAGGGGCTGGACGCGTTCAAGTCAGCGGGTCCGGATGCTCTCCACCCCAGGGTGCTGAGGGAGCTGGCTGGGGTTATTGCAGGGCCCCTGGCATGGCTCTACGAGCGATCGTGGTGCTTGGGCCAGGTGCCAGACGATTGGAAGGTAGCTAATGTGGTCCCCATCTTCAAAAAAGGGAAAAGGGAGGACCCGGGCAATTATAGGCCCGTCAGTCTTACCTCAATCCTGGGGAAGCTCTTTGAGAAGATCATCAAGGAGCACATTTGTGATGGGCCGGCATCCGAGATGATGCTCAGGGGCAATCAGCATGGATTTATTAGGGGGAGATCATGTCAGACCAACCTGATTGCCTTTTATGATCAGGTCACAAAGGCCATGGATGCAGGTGTCGCGGTGGATGTAGTCTTTCTGGACTTCAGCAAGGCCTTTGACACCGTCTCTCACCCCATCCTAATTAATAAACTAGGCGACTGTGGCATAGATGCCTACACGGTCAGATGGATTGCAGATTGGCTGAAGGGTCGCACTCAGAGGGTGGTGGTGGATGGATCATATTCGACTTGGGGGGAGGTGGGTAGTGGAGTCCCCCAGGGCTCGGTCCTGGGGCCTGCGCTGTTCAATTTCTTCATCAGCGATCTTGATGTTGGGGTGGAAAGCAACCTGTTTAAATTCGCTGATGACACCAAAATTTGGGGGGAGGTGAGCACGCTAGCAGGGAGAGAGAGATTGCAGAAGGATCTGGATAGGTTACAGGGGTGGGCAAACAGGAACAGGATGTGTTTCAATACGGACAAGTGCAGGGTGCTGCACTTGGGTAGTAGGAACCAGCAGCACACTTATACGATGGGGAGCTCCCTACTTGAGAGCACGGAGGCGGAAAGGGATCTTGGTGTCATTATTGACTCCAAGATGAACATGGGCCGACAATGCGAGGTCATGGTTGGCAGGGCTAACCGGACCTTGTCGTGCATCCACAGGTGCATCTCGAGTAGAGCCAGGGAGGTGATCCTCCCCCTCTATGCGACGCTGGTCAGGCCGCAGCTGGAGTATTGTGTCCAGTTCTGTGCGCCCCATTTCAGGAGGGATGTGGACAACATGGAGAGGGTCCAGAGGAGGGCCACCCGCATGATCCGGGGACAACAGGGCAGACCCTACAGTGAGAGACTGCGGGACTTGAACCTATTCAGCCTCCACAAGAGAAGGCTGAGGGGGGACCTGGTGACCGTCTATAAACTCACTAGGGGGAACCAGAAGGGTTTGGGGGAGACGCTGTTTCCCCTAGCCCCTGCTGGCATAACAAGGAATAATGGGCACAAGTTGATGGAGAGGAGGTACAGATTGGACATCCGAAAAAACTACTTCACAGTCAGGGCGGCTAGGAGCTGGAACCAACTTCCAAGGGAGGTGGTGCTGGCCCCTACCCTGGGGATCTTTAAGAAGAGGCTGGATACTTACCTGGCTGGACTCATTTGAGTCCCGTTTTTGTTTTTAGGGTGAGTGGGGTTTTTTTTTTGTTTGTTTTTTGTTTTTTGTTTTTTTTTGGTTGTTCTCCCGCCCTGGCGGGGGGGCGGGCTAGAAGATCTATTAGGTCCCTTCCGACCCTGAAACTATGAAACTATGAAAAAGAACCTATTAATTATGGAAAAAAGTTTTGCTTAGCAAAGAAAGTCTAAGATATCCAAAAGTACAGGGAAAAGTGAGACATGCCAAATGTCAAGTTAATTTAGACCTTGCAAAATAAAATTAAATAAATACAAAAGTTTTTTGGACATATGAATAAAATAAGAAGGAAAAGGTGTTCACTGTGTAGTGAAACTGGAGACAAGACTAAACACAATGTGAACATGACCTAAACAAGGCAGCAATAAGAATGGTGAAAAAATCTCTGATGAAGATACTGAACATCTTGGCAAAGATAAGATGAATAATACCAGAGAGTGCCTAGGTAAGGAAATTACCACATCCAAATTAGGGTAAAGGAAACCAGATAATATGCATATCAAAATAACTGGTGCATGAAATTTCCAGTACAATTGCAAGGATTTTTATGAATTTATTGGATGAGGAATGCAGGGGTTTGGGTTGTAGCCGTCTTGGTCTAAGGACATAGGCAGACAAGGTTCCTTGGGTGAATTTGATATCTTTTATTAGACCAACCCAAATGGTTGGAGAATAGTTATTAAGCAAGCTTTCGGGTTCAAACACCCTTCATCAGGCTAAGGAAGCTGCAGCAGTTGGTGTGTGCTCTTCAAAGATTGGCACTGCTAGAGAGTTAGGGCAGTACTATTAGGCTCTGAAAAGCAAGACCTTCTACATGGACAGCCCTGTACTCCCAGTAGGTCTTGGGGGAAGTGGCCACACAATTTCCACAAAGGAGTAAACCCTACCTTTCTGTACAGTGGAAGAATGCAGAGGCTGTATCCTGAAGCAACCTTAGACAGTTATTGTCTCATGGGGATGTGATCCAGACCATGTAAACTGTAACATGCAGATCTAAGATCATTCTTTGTAGGCCACAGTGAGATTGACCCTTTTATTGTAAGAAGTGGAAGTTAGCCCCAGTTCTGACAGGTACATAATGGTGGGTTGTCTAAATCCTTACATGCTTCCAGTGGTTAGTTAATAACCAAGTTCTTCAAGAGAAAATCTGCCTGTAAATACTGGAACAGCTTTTCACAGTGGATAGAAATTCACACTTTTATACATATTTTTTTTTGTTATGACCTTCCACTATAAAATCAATTTGCTTTGTCCATTCAAGGTGATTTTATATGATTTGTAAATCTAAATCTTATTTCCATGTCTAGTATTTGAAAATCTTTTCCCTCCACATGAATGTAACATTTTTATCTTTTACCCAATACAGGCAGCTCATTGTGACCTTTAAATTCATTTACAAAGGATAACCCATTGGTTAATCTGGACCAATTGGCCTCAGTTACAGTGAGTGACAAACCATTATTTCTAGCCTAGTTCTTTAATTGGCCAGAATGCTCTTTCCTATCAGATATATTAGCTGTCAGAGTTGCCTGCTAGCCTTTGCGTACTTCCTGGATACTGTCCAGGTCATTAAAGCAACAACTTCTGTTCAAGCCTGGAATATTTATCCTGAGCCAAAATCCTCACTTTCTCTCTGCTTTTAATTAATTAAAGTCTAAAGAATGTTGGATGGGTCATTCTCCAGACAAGACTGAAATCTTTCAGACTGATCTTTTTTTTTTCACCTGTTCAATAATTTTGGTTCACAAATCACAATTTCACATTAATAATACAATGATTTGGATAAGGTATTTTTATTAATATTATTTTTACATCCTTTGAATTATTTTGATCTCCCCTTTTCACCAAAAAACTCAACAATACCATCAAATCATTTCCATCAAGACTACAAGAAAAACTACAGACCTTGATCCCCCTGCTACCTAACCCGGGGACTTTTTACATGCTCCCTAAAATCCACAAACAAGGGAACCCTGGCAGACCTATCATATCCAACCATGGGACCCTAACTGAGGAAATATCAGGTTTCGTTGAATCAATCCTAAAACTGCTTGTCACCCACAGAGCAAGTTTTGTACAAGGCACTACAGACTTTCTATGGAAACTTAAAAACATAGTCCACCTTCCCAGCAACACACTCCTAGCCACCATGGACGTTACCAGCCTATATACCAACATCCCATACCAGGATGGCATCCAAGTCTGCCTTACATATCTACAGGAACAAGATTACAACCCAGAATACAGACCCAAAGATATTATTGAGCTTATACACTTCATCCTCACACACAAGAATTTCACTTTTTATAATCAACACTTCCTCCAGATGATGGGAACAGCTATGGGCACTAAAATGGCCTCACAGTATGCCAACCTTTTTATAAGCCACCTGGAAGAAGACTTCCTCAAGAACTACACCATCAAGCCCTTGCTGTACATACGATACATCGTACTCTCTCCAATCTCTCAGTCCTGATCCTTAAGGGAAACTTACACAACACTTCCCAGAGACGAGCCTATGAGCTCCATTTCATCAACCTGCTGGATACTAGAGATCATGGACTAAACATGGACATTGGATTTTTGATACATTATAATCTGCCTGGCAACTGACTCCCCAGCCCAGCCCAGCCCAGCCCAGCCCCTGGTTTGTTTACTTTTCATTCCATCCAGGAAGAGCACACACCAACTGCTGAAGCTTCCTTAGCCTGACGAAGGGTTTTTGAACCCGAAAGCTTGCTTAATAACTATTCTCCAACCATTTGATTGGTCTAATAAAAGATATCAAATTCACCCAAGGAACCTTGTCTGCTTTGGATGATGAATAACACACTAAAACTGGGCAACAATAAAGAAAGTACCTACATTTTAAAAGGGGGTGAAGGGAAGAACTGAACTAGGTAATTTATAGACCTGTTAGTTTAACAACAGTATTATGCAAGACTTCAGAACAAATATTGAAAGAAATATATAATGGGAATGTAAAAGGGGAATCAAATAAAACATGGGGTTTCCCAAGCTAGATTGTGCCAGCCTACACCAATATCTTTCTTTGCTGATTTTCCAGACAAGGAATGTAAGATTATTCTATCTAGAATTTAGTAAAACATTTTATATCCTGTTGTCTGGGAACAGTGCTTAATTAAATGGGAGAAGATGTAGATTAGCACAAGAATTATAAGTTCATATGCTCATAGATGCATAGATGCTAAGGTCAGAAGGGACCTCAGCAGATCATTGAGTCCAAACCCCTGCCCTGGGCAAGAAAGAGTGCTGAGGTCAGATGACCCCAGTCAGATGCCTATCCATCCTTCTCTTAAAGACCCCCAAGGTAGGGGAGAGAATCACCTTCCTTGAAAGCTCATTCCAAGATTTCACCACCCTTACCATGAAGAAGTTTTATCCTGATGTCTAACCTAAATCTGCTCTTTGTCAGCTTGTGACCATTGCTCCTTGTTACCCCAAGATGCACCCTGGTGAACAGAACATCTCCAGTCCCTTGCTGCGCCCCCACTAATGAATTTGTAGGCAGCCACAAAATCACCTCTCAGCCTTCTCTTGCGGAGGCTGAAGGGGTCCAGTTCCCTTAGTCTCTCCTCATAGGACTTGGCCCGTAAACCCTTAACCATATGAGTGACCTTCCTCTGGACCCTCTAGAGCTTATCCACATCCTTCTTAAAGTATGGCTCCCAGAACTGAATGCAGTACTCTAACTGCAGTCTTACCAATGCCACATAGAGGGGAAGTATCACCTCTTTGATTCCATTTCTTTTGCATCTGTTGATGCATGACAAAGTGTGGTTAGCTTTGCTGATGATTTCATCACACTGACAACTCTTGTTCTTCTTGGAGTCCACTATGACTCCAAGATCCCTTTTTGCTTCTTTGCTGCTGAGAGGGTCATTCCTCTGCCAGTATGTAGGCTGGATATCTCTGCATTTGTCCTTGTTGTACTGCATCCTATTGTGTTCTGCCCACTTATCCAACCTTTCCAGGTCTGCCTGTAGTTGTTCCCTACCCTCCAGAGTGTTCACTTCCCTCCACAATTCAGTATAATCTGCAAAATTGGACAGAGTACACTTCATACCCACATCCAAGTCACTGATGAAGACAGTGAAGAGTACAGGTCCAAGGACTGAGTCCTGCAGGACCCCACTACCCACATCCTTCCAGGTCGATACCAACCTGTCTAGTAACACTCTCTCAGTGTGACCCACAAGCCAATTTGCCACCCACTGGACTGTGTAAGAATCTCTTCAGAAAGGAACAGACTGAAAGTGAAACAATGCATATTGTTGATTGGGAAATTCCAGGGTTGGGGAGAAATTACTGTTGGAGTTCCTCAAGGACTGTTCTTAGGAACATTTTTTTAATGTTTTTAGTTAGTGACCTCAGTACAAAAGTAGAAATATAAAAATGAATTTTGCTAATGCCACAAACTTTGGGTAACATCTTGAACACTGATAAGGATCAAAATATAGGAATTGATATGTTCTGTAGTAACAGCAAAGTGATGAAACTTATAATACAAAGGTTATGCATTTAAAAACTGGGCATATCTACATGAGAACTTATTGTGCCCAGTTACTTGTGTTATCAAGTTACTGTTACTCCACATTTATTTAGTACTTTTATTATCAAACACTACATAAATCCACAGTAACTGGAGTTATTGCAGTGCCAGTGAACATCTTTTAAGTCACACTACTGCACAGTAGCCTAATAATACTGCTGAGCTGCATATTAGCACTGTTAGTACTGTGATGCACTACTTGGGTAGATGCACCCACTAAAGAAGAATTTCAACAGTGAAATAAGGATGCATAAGCTGGACATAACGTGGGAGCAGAAGAAGCTATGTATTTTAGCCAATCCCAGAATAGTTACAAGATGCCAATGTGATGTGACCAGCAAAAAACCATTTATGGTTCTAGGATGCATTCAGTGAGGTAAGCAAATATTAGTGACAGTGTACAGGGTGCCAGTAAAACATTGAATCCTGTGTGTTATTCCAGTAACCTGTCTGAAAGGAAAAGGAATCAAACTTGAACAGGTACAGAGAAAGGCAACTATGATGTTCTAACAAATGGTGAAACTATCTTACAACAGGAGACTAAAACAGCTGGGACTGCTTGTTTAGCCAAGCAAAACAAAGGCTGACAGTGAATATGATTGCTCTCCATAAATACATCAGGGGGTAACACCAGACAGGGAAAAGCGCTATTTAAACTAAATGACGATGTTGGCACAAGAACAAATGGATATGAATTGTCTATGAATAAATTTACTATGGAAATTACAAGTTTTCTAACCTTCAGAGCACTGAAGTTCTGGAACGGGGATCCAGTAGGAGCAGTGGGAGCAAAAAATGTGATTAGTTTTAAGATGAAATTTGATGAGCTTATGGACAGAACTTAAGGAAGTGACATTATGGGGTTGTTTGTGATACCAGGGGATGAATTCTATAGCAAAGAAAGCCCCTTCACTCTCTTTGTCCTGTCTTTTCTATTTTCTATGACGCTCAGTGCTAAGTGACACAGATGTTTTACTGGTCTCCAAAAAGGAAGTCATCTGCATTCAGGCCTTGGTTGTCACATGTTATGAGGATCTTCTCAGCCTTTTAAAGCATATCTATACTTCCTTCCTGCCATGGCCAGAATGCTGCTATGCTCCTGCTCTGATTTTGTTAACTCTTGAAATGGACATAATGTCCTTCACCCTCACCCTAGTTATCCCACTTCATGACCGTTGGCATGGATCTTGTGAGAGAGCATCTTGAGAGGCTGGACCCCCACAAATCAGCTGGTCTGGATAGACTGCACCCAAGAGTACT
The DNA here is from genome assembly GCF_000455745.1 of Alligator sinensis. Lineage (NCBI taxonomy): Eukaryota > Metazoa > Chordata > Crocodylia > Alligatoridae > Alligator > Alligator sinensis. The sequence continues at coordinate 1,093,825 of NW_005842020.1, read as the reverse complement.
AAAGGAACTGGCAGACTCCATAGTGCAGCCACTGGCAGTGGTTCCATTGGACTGATGAAAAACTGATGCACAGTAATCATTAATTAGATTGGGTTTTTTCCTGGATGTCAGTAGATAGCTGCCCCAACTGGTTTAGCAGGGGTCCAATGTTGCCCTTGTTTTTTATTTCAACTCCCCGCATATCTGAAGAAGGACTTTCTATTTTCTTTGATTTGTGTAGCCAGTTGGAGTTTGGTTGCAGCCTTGGCTTTTCTAGTTCACTCCCTACAGGTGCAGACCAGTGCTGAATATTCCTCCTTAGTGGCATTTCCAGTCTTCCATCCTTTATAAGCCTCTCTTTTTAGATGTAGGAGGTCCATGAGTTCCCTGTAGAGCCAAGGGGGATGTTGAGTCCTTTTACCACCTTTCCTATGGGTTGGGATAGACTTCCCTTGTGCTTCTAGGATTTATTTCTTAAGGAGCTCATCATGAACTCCCCTCCCTGTTAAATCGTGGCCTCTCAGGGCCTTGAGGAAAACCTCCTGAGCTTATGAAAGTCAGCTTTCCTGAAGTCTAGGACTACTGCATTGCTGACTGACTTGCCAACTTTGTGATGGATAGTGAAAGTGATCAACTCATGGTCACTGTCACCCAGCTTTGCTTCAATTCTTAGGTTGCACATTAGATCATCACCTTTGGCTTTTAGCTTTCATGAGAGGCAGCTAGTTACCTCAGGTATCTGTAAACAAATATACAGAGCCTGGGAATGAAGCAGAAACAAACTGGAATTCTTCACACATTCATGGAGCTATGATGTGAGCGGAATAACAGGTAGGATAGCTTACATGAGTGGATCACTATCCTGGATAAACTGTTCAGGAAAAACAGGCAGGGCAGAAGAGGAGGAGAACTTATGCTTTATGTAAAAAAAGCTGTATAATTGCTCAGAGCTTTAGTATAAAACTAGAGATAGGGTTCAGATCTCTGGGTTAAGATCAGAGGGGAGAGCAGCAAGGGTGATGACATGGTGGGTATGTGCTATAGGCCACCAGATAAACAGGATGAGCTGGATGACGCTTTCTTCAAAAAGCTAGTGGAAGTTTCCTGATTACAGGTCCTGGTTCTCATGGGGGACTCAAGTCACCCTGGCATCTTCTGGAAGTGCAATACAGCAATGCACAGGCAATCCAGGAAGTTTTTGGATAGTGTTTCAGACAACTTTCTGGTGCAAGTGTTGTAGAGGCCAACTAGGGGGCCATACTCTTCCTGACCTGCTGCTCACATGTAGCAGGAACTGAATGAATATAGCTAATGTTAACATAGAGTGTAATAATAGTGAAATATAACCATGTTAGTCTTGTCCTGTAAGCAACTTGAAAACTCCATTTTGTATCCTTCTGCTTGAAATAAGTGAATGAACTCTGTATAACCTTTTTGAATGAGTATATGTGAAAGGGTGAATGGTGAGAGAATAGCATCAAGATGGGAGAAAAAGATTTAACTGTTTACAGAAACACTACAGAAACACTACAGAAAGGATGTACACCAATTGGAGAGAGTCCAGCAGAGGGCAAGAAAAATATTTAGGGGGCTGGGGCACATAGCTTATGAGGAGAAGTTGAGGGACCTAGTCTTCTTTAGTCTAGAGCAGAGAAGACTGAGGGGGGATTTAACAGCAGCCTGCGACTACTTGAAGGGTGGTTCCAGAGAGGATGGAGCTAGACAGTGTTCAGTGGTGGAATAATTGTCTAAAGTTGCAGCAAGAGAAGTTTAGGTTAGATATTAGGAAAAACTCTTTCACAAGGAGGGCAATAAAATACCCAGAGAAATTGTGGAATCTCTATCCTTGGAGGTTTTAAGATCCAGCTAGACAAAGCCTTGGCTGGGATTATATAGTTTGGGCTGGTTCTGCTTTGAGCAGGAGTTTTGTCTAGATGACCTCGTGAGGCCCCTTTGAACCATTATTTTCTATAATTCTATGTAATGGAATTCATATTCTACTATATGGGTGTGCAATAAATGTGGCAATTAATATACACAGGCAATTAATCTATATGTGCAATTAATGTGGCACAATAAACTCCATAGCCATTGGTGCCGGAGTCAACTGCTTCTGGGTGCATCTACATATGTGCCTGGGACAGCAACAATTTGACCTAGGGCTGAGCAGGCCCCTGGCTTCCTGGGCTGACTGGGTGTAATTTACACCCCTGGTCATTGTCTACATGTGCATTTCAGCATAGTAAAGTACTCCAGTGTAAGATATTACTGTCCCTGACAGTACTATCCTACAGTGGAGTTAATTAGTTTACTGCACCCTAATAATGGCATACATGTAGGTGGTGATGCTTTACTGGGAAGCTCAGTCTACTCTGTTTTCAAGTGCTCATGTAGATGGACCCTTTGTCAACAAAGCCCTGTAGTTCCCCAGAATAAAAACACAAATGAATGCATTTGAAATTATAATTGATATATTGATTGCAGATATGTTTTTAAATAAAGTATGCTTTTCTTCTAGAAACGTAGACTCTTCTTCTAAAACTACATTTTATTAGCATTTTGAGTATTTTGAGCAGAGTTATCATGAAGAATTGTTTTCTTCTGTTTCATAACTGAACAGCTGAGCCTTCTCACCCTGACTTATATTTGATTAGCAGACTGCCAAAAGATTAATTGTGATATGATAAAAAGGTAAGAACACACACATGTGCTGGATTTGCTGATTGGAAAGTTAAACATTGGATTGTGACGTTGCCACAAACCTTATGCCATACCTTTCTGAAGCTAAAGAATTTATGAGAAATATCACACTGATATGCCAGTTATATATTTTCATTTTCAAATGTACTACACTACAGTCACTCATGCTATTTTGAAGTTATATTTAAAAGAAAACTCTTACCTCCTGTACAAAATGACACCAAACTTGTCACTCTTAAGTTAACAATGACAGTGGGTATTTATTTAGCTTCAAGAATCATTCTGACTTACCATCTGTCATTGTATTCTGTGCTTTTACTAACATAAAAACTGATTAGTCCACATCAGCTGTGCTATTTAAAAATAAAATACATCAAAAGTTATGTGGATTTATACTTGTTTACCTATAATGTATGTAACTTAAAGTAGATTGAAATAGATCAAAATGATACAGAAGTTCCATAAGGTGCACTCTGATAGGAAGCTAGAATAGAGACATCTGCAGGTAAAAACATGGTTGATTTTTTGAAGTCTTGCAAGCAAGCATTGTCTATGCCCATGGTTGTGTGGCTGTATGAGTCCTTATCCATTTATAAGTCTTCCCCAATTTAATAGGGTTCAGCTGACTTCTGCTTCTTCTCTTGACCCAAACAGAACACTTTTATATCAAACTGTGTTCTCTTTTAAATGTACTACACACATATTATTGATACCAAAGAATATCATTCATGTGACACACAGCAGGATATTTCCATCTCTGCACCTAATTAACATAACTTCTGCATGGCTACAGGTAAATGTTTTTGTTTGTTTGTTTGTTTTTGTTTGTTTTTTAACATGTAAGTGAACTGTTCACAAAAGAAGAGAAGAACAAATATGAGATTAAAGGATTAAATTGCCCTGCAATACAAAATGTTCACACTGCTTTCATACATAGATCTCTTACGTTCATGAAATCTATGTTGACTGGATTTCACTGTATTTGAATAGTGTAACTACAATCCAGCTATTTAAATCAATGGGATTACTTTGGTTACACAACATGCTTGCCATGAAGTATTTTACTCCAGTTATACTCCCTTTACTCTGTGCTAAGGAGATCTATGACCATCTGTCCAAAGCAAGCTGCTTACAGTAAATGCTCTTGCAGTATCTAACCACTAGGTACCAGGAGTTGATTTTCATTAAGTAAATATCTACCCTTGGATGACACTGATTAGAGGAATTACATGGGGTATGTCTACAAGAGATGCTGTAATAAGCAGTAGGCTAATTTACTGCGCAGTAAAGTGTCACTGTCTAAATGTGCAGGTGTTTACTGCACAGTAAAATAGTAAACTGTGGTTAATTTGCTACCTTCAAATGCAGGTAGCAAATGAACTGTGCAGTAGTTACTGCACAATAGTGCACATGTAGAGAGCAACCAGGAGCAAATTTGCTCCTGGTCAGCCTCGCCACCAGGGGACTATGCCATGTCCCTGCACTGTGTGCTGCAGGCACCTGCCCAGGCCTGGTAGGCATAGACTCCCTGAGGGCCATGGAGAGAGCCACGCTGGCATCCTCCTTGATGCCACACACTACCTCCTGGGTGCAGAAGTGGTCCCAGGAGGAGACCATGGACCTCGTAGCACTGTGAGGTGAGGCTGTGGTCCAGAGCCAGTTTGCCCAGAGCAGGCACTCCAACATCCACATCTATGAGGGCCTGACAGGCCACATGCGGGAGCATGGGCATGAGTAGGTGTGCCAGTGTTGCATAAATGTCAAGGCTCTGTGGGCACAGTGGGTCAGCATCACTGACCACAAATGCCAGTCAGGGGAAGCCCACAAGACTATGGCATTTATGCAGCAGTTGGATCATATCCTTATGCCCTGGAACCCTGGCTGGAACCACACTGTGTATTCCAGCATGGGCAGCCTGCCAGAGCCTCTGCCATGGCCTGGCAGCAGTGGTGAGCCATCAGTAGGAGAGGGCCCCTCAGAAGCCCATCCCACCATGGCTCTTGCCCCAGCATTGTCCAGGAGCTCTGGCAGCCTGGGGATGGCACCAACTGCTCCCATGAGCTCCAGCTTCTCCCCAGAGGGGGGTCCTGACTGGTCAGCCAGGCAGTGCACCCCTTCACCCCAAGATGCTGCTAGAAGTTGCATGTCACCATTGCCAACAGAGACAAATTTAGGCCACCAGGCATGCCTACCTGCTAAGCCCTGCACTGGGGTGGAGGGGGACCCTGCCTCTGCCCTTTTCCCCCTCCCCACCTGGCCTGGATGAGCTCCACCTAGTGCCCAGAGTTCCCCTGCACAGCACACAGGGAGGCAGGAGGCAGTGAAAAACTTTATTGAGAAGCCTGTGTCCCCTCAGCTAGGAAAACACAGGCCTCTCACCCAGAAAGAAATGATGTGAGTGGTGATGTCCTTGGCTGCTGAGGCCAGGGATACATATCATAGGCATAGATACCCCTCCAGGCAGTTGCTAATGTTTCAGGGAAGCATGGGATTGCCCACTGCACCATTGAAAATCAGGGTTCTCAGGTGCACCTGGGGCACCATGGTGATCAGCAGCAGCAGGGTGTAGTGGATCAGGCACCCCTCAGTCCATGCAAACAGCTTCTTGAAGTTTGCCCAGGACAGTCTCACCAAGGGTATGCTCAGGTACAGAGCACACACTGGGGCGTGGACTGGCCTCCTCAGACAGGATCCCTGTGGGGAGGGCAGGGGCACCACCAGCCTCAAATCCCAGTCAGCCAGGAGCCCTTTGCCCCCCCACCCCCCCACAAGCCCAGGTGCCATGAGCCCGGAAGCAAGGAAGGAGATGGCTTGGCCTGCAGGAGAAAAAGTGGGGAGTGAGCTGGAGTAGCCACAGCAGTTGCTGCCAGGATCCAGGCCTGTCCTGGCCTGGTAAGGGGTGGGGAGAGCAGGCTGCCTGTGGGAAGCACCTAGCATCCCATCTTCCCCTGCACAGTGAGTGGGGATGGGGGTGCTTGGCCATCATTCACTTGTGCAAGGGTCTGCCCAGCCAACTTACTATCATCCCTGGGCACCCCTGTGCTCACAAGCCCCGATCTGAGTCTAGGCAGTGCACAGCCCCCTGGTATAGTGCTTGTAATCTCAAAAATGTTGCAAACTCCCACAAACATCCTTTTTCTCCTGGCTTTGTAGGTTGTTACCCCTCAGGTCTGTGTTCTTGGGGAACCCTGACACAGGACGCAGCCTGTCTGACTCACAAAGAATTTGTCCCCACCCATCAGAACAAGAGCTGATTATGAAAGACAAGGAAGATGCAATGGGAGACACACCTAAAGCCCTCCAGATAAGGGTGACAAGAATGAAGAACTCCCCTAGGTTTCATTTGCTTCTGAGATGGAACCAGATGACAATTCATTTACATGAGAGATGGAGAACAGAGAGTGTGAAGAAAAGACCGCAGTGAATTCTGGGATCAGAGAAGCAGGGGAGTGCATGATGGGGAATCTGTGCTCCAAATGCTAATCAACTCACATTTACACACACCCAGCTCAGCATTTATCATACCAGTTCTAATCTTGATTTACAAAGCACTTTTCCCCCCACCACTCACACACCTCATCTAACCAGAACTAAGCAGAAGTAAAGTTTAGTAGGCATCTTGTGCTGTACGTTTTCCGGTCCCACTATGGGAGGCCTATTTAAACTTGATTGACTAAAACTTGGTTGCCAGGTTAGGGAATGCTGAGGCAAGAAACCAAGTCAGAAGGGGTATGAGCAACATTTGAACAATGGTAAAGGGTTCATCACAGCGTCCAGCCCATTGGGGCCCAGACAACAAATGTTGTCATACTTTTCCTGGGATGATTGGTGGAAGTCCTCCCCACAAAGTTTATGAACACTCCAAGTAATCCCCTTAAGTCTATTAAAAGACTACAGTGAGATCTGGAAAAGTCATGCTAGGCTGAAGCCTATTCACAACAGGTAAAAATACAAAACCCTGATGCTGCAAGCTATCTATTGTTTCTGAAGAAACAATGAGGTATCCCATCCAGTATATCTGCTATCCATAAGAATTTCAAGCTGGCTCCTAAGTGTCTGGTTACTCCTTAACCTTATGTTTTTCCTGGTTATTGATCAGTTTCTTGAGATGTTCCAAACCAGATTCCCCTTGTCAATAGAAAAGACAATTATTTACAGTATTAAAAGAATGCTTTGAAGAAGCTGGGCTAAAGATATAAAAATCTATAAAATCAGCAAGCAAGTGTGCTTCAAGAGAAGAAGTCTCTCTGAAACCATCCACTGTTGTTCTCAAGAAGCTGGAAGAAACAGATTGTCTCCCTTTAAGGATTGAGAAATGCTAAGAACTTTACCGGTCAGCATTGGAACCCAAGTGCCTTGGACTGGTGAGACCCCAGCTCTCTCTCTCTCTTTTCTTTTTTCTCTCTAGGCATAGATTTCTGAACCTGAACTGTATTAGTTAAGCTTGAGCTAAATTTCCCCAAATACTTAGTGAAACCAGGGTAGTATTGTCATTGTTTGTGTTTGTTTTCCTTTGCATGTCTATTACTACTAATACCATTCTATATTTCATATACTTAGCAATAAATAACTTTTATAATCAAACTGGTAGTAACTGGGTATATTTTTCCTTCTCTACTCTCCTTCCCCACTCGCTCTGCAGCAATGCTTCTTTTACTTAAGATAAAGATCCCTATGAAGCCCAGAAATACTGTGGGGTCTGCTTATCAAGAGGCTACCACTACTAGGACAGTTAGGGCAAAAGATTGGGATGTGCTGAGTTTGAAACACATAAGGGGATCAGCTTGTACAGGCTGATTAACCCAATTTGGCTCAGATGTGCCCTTATGAACTGAATGCTGGCCCATGAGGGTGTCAGCTGGACACCTAGCCTGATTCAGAGGTATTCTGTTCACCCACGTGCTTTTGTCTGATTGCATTTTATTGTTACCTTAATGAACTGATTCCTGGCATATGAGGGTGTCAGCCTGTCCATGCTGATCAACCCAGTGGGGTTAGGCATGTCACGTTAATTTGTGTGTATTTGTGTGTATGACTGATGTGGTGACTGGAGGAACCCAGCCCCATTGAAACTGAGTCCTGCAAGATAGCTCCATGGGGGGTGAGGACTTGCAGAAGGGAGATATACAGCTCCGTATAGGAACACAAGTAACACAAGCAGCACATTGATAGAATTACAAAGACCTTAGAAATGTATCCCTAATAAATGAGCGCACCCCAAAGTAACGGGGCAAATCTGGTAACAAGGTCCAGTAGCTGCACATTGATGAGGGGTACCAGATGTGCACAGGGATATACCACCAGGGTCACCGCCAGCCTTGGCCAGGACCCTCTATATGCTTCGCCCTGGCAGCAGCAGACTCAGGATCAGAGCCCACTGCAGGACTGGATGGTCACCACAGCAGACAAAATGGCTGGCAGACTCATAGGTATGGCATGTGGAGGAGCTTGTGTGCAAGTGGGAGAGGGTTCTGTTGGCGAGGGACTGGGCAGCTCAGGACAGGCTTCTGGTCCTTGAGAAGAGGCACATTGCTCTCCTTGAGATGATGGTGGAGGCCCAGGAGTGGCAGGCCACTGTGGTGGCTGAGGCAGTGGAGGCCATGGACCACTGGGTTCTGGACACCATCCTGGCCCTGGTGGCCACCTTTGTGCTGCCCACCAACCTGCCCCAGACCTAGCTCCTCAAGCCCCCTGGCAGCCAACTGCCACCCAGCCACAGTGGCTGGGGTATTGAGCACCTGTCCCCAAGCTCCACCTTGTAGAGGCCCCACCCCACTGTCTCCCCAGGAGGGCACACAAAGCACATTGTACATAGCCTGCATGGGAAAGAGGGTGCTTTATTGGTGGTGGGTGGGGTGGTTGGTGGAGAGGCTCTGTCAGTCAGGGGGCCCTCACCTCTATGGTTTGAGAAGGAGGATGGGGTCTGTTGTTGGAGAGGGATGGAAGAGGGTCTCTGTTGTTGGGGAGGGAACAGGGGACAGGGTCTGTGTTTGTGGGGGGGAATAAAGTGCTTTCAAGAAAACTGTCCACAGTGAGCATGGTTCTGGGGGTGCACAGTAGGTCTGGGAGTCTATGGATGACTGGCCAGGTGGCTTACAGCAGGGAGTGTAGGAGGAGGTGGTCTGCTAGAGCCTCTCATAACCAGTGTCCTGACCCCCACTGCTGGGTGTGCGGCTCTCCCAGGGCCTCAGTGGTGGGGGCCCAAAGCTGTTGCTGCTGCCACAGCTGGCACTGCAAGTGCCAGGCATCCTCCACCTGCTCTGCCTCCTCCAGATGTTGGGGATATGGGTCCTGTCCAGGGCCTTGATGCACTGGGGGAAGCCCAGGGCACAGAAACGTGTCAACCTCCAAGGGGTCATGGATCTGGAACACGGTATGCCCCAGCACATCTTAGATGGTTCCACAGAACTCCAGGACAGCCTCCCCTGTGTCACATTCTGGATGGTGCTGCAGACTTGCCCACACTGAAGAGGTGGCTGATGTAATGCAGGCTGGTAGACACAGCCAGCTTGAGCAGGGTGATGGGCAGCAGGGTTTCTGCTGGTCAGAGCAGACACATGGTGGTAGCCTGCCACTCCAGGTACAGGTGGAGCTGATTGAGGAGTTCCTGTAAGGTGGTCTGGGTCATCTAAAAGGACTCCAGCCACTGCTTATCATCCCAGGTGTGCTGGTCAACATGTGGCCACCAGCCCTAGCTGGCCCAGCAGGCTCACAGGTGGTGGAGATGGAGCTTCAGGAGGTCATGGATGGCACTAGTGGTGGCATCCATGTGCACATTGTCAGTGTTCCTGGTTGGGCCTGGGCAGGACCCCAGGGGCTGGGTGGCACCAGTGCAGGGGCACAGGGCCTCAGATACCACAGTGATCCTAGCCACATGGCTATACAGCACAGGGGGGCTGGCAGAGCCAGGTGGTGCTTGCCACGATGGTAAAGTGAGGCAAGCAGGGTGGCAAGCAGGAGCCTGAGACATGACTGATTTACACCAATGCAAGCATCGCATCATGTCTCTGCTGTCCTTTTACTCCTGAGTAAAGTCAATTTATTCCATAGTAAATGTGTTGCATGTCTGAACTCTTTCATATGGGAAGCTATACATATGCTTAAGTAGTCTGCTGAATTGGGTGTTTTAAGAGGGAAACATGTATGAGGTCATACAATAAGTTTATCTCTAAGTAGAAGGAACAGTATACTTATAATATGTACTTTTTCATCCATTGGATACTACTAATTTGGTCTCAGTTCAGTGCTTAGCCCTTTTTTCCCCACTGTGCACATCTGGTTCATGCAAAAAGTGACAGTAGTATTTTAGACTTTTTGAACCTTTAAGAAAAAGGATCCTTTTTTGCTAGGCATTTAAGAAAATAGCTTCTTGACCTAAAGTACATCTATGCGTGCTTCATCTTGAACCATGAGAACAGAAATATTACTGCAGGGCAGAGCTAATTACAAGAAGCTTATTATATTCCACCCCCTCCCCTCCCCGCCCCCCCCCCACTATTTCGCATATTCTACAAACATTTGCCATTACTTCTGATTGTGCCATTTCCTTACTAAGCCATTCTGTATAGTTGGAGGGGTTTTTCACTTATGGAATTTGTCTAGCTTGTGTCTTAATTTATCCCATGATGTTCTTGAAACAGCAACACAAGCCCTCATTACCACAAAGGTGAAATATTTTAATTGTAGGGCTCTCAGCAAGATTCAGCTACTGCTTGCAGCTTGCTCAGGCAGCAAGTCCACACCTGCTCATTGAATAAAGCACCAAACTCAGACAAAAGTCTCTGAAACATATTATTAGCAAGTGCTTTATACTGTCTCTCTAGGCTTTATTTTTATGACCCTGGATGAACTAGACATTGACTAGATTTGAATCTTTATCTTTGAGCTCTGTCTTGACAAATATCTGTACTCACAACCCATGCTTTAGGTATTTCACATAATACAATTTAGGTCAGCTGGATATTATCATTTTGCTATGGCAGTTCCCTAAGGCATGGCACTTGCCCTGCTTTAATTTATGAGCTGGTTTAAATTAGGTATCTCAAAACACAATTTGATTGTGTAGGATTCCTCCTTCCCTCACTCTGATCCCTTTAAACATAATGCCACCCACAAGATAGAAGGTTAGTAGGGATTCAATCAACCAGATTAATTTTTGCATTAGAGTTGGATAACAAATTTAATAAGCAGCAAGTAGAAGGTTATGTGTTCAGTATCACAATGATTATTTATTAATCCAAGTTCTTTAATGATTAACTCAGGGGGTCTGCTCCTGGACTGTGCTTGATATTATAACATAGTACCGACACAAAAATTCTGTAGTTTGATATCCAGCTGTAGAAATGAATTTCTATGCCTGTAAAACAATTTTCTTCCAGCTTTAAAAGTTTCCCTTTTTAGCTGTGGACTGAAAGTGGAATACATGTGGCTTGTTTTTGGTCTTTACTAAGTTTATAGATAAGCTGTACTGGAAAATCTATTCCTTTAGCTCAGAGAGATTTTCTTTTAGCAGCATATATTTTGGAAGACTCATGATTAAATTGTACTGCCTCTAATTGGTCATTGGTTCACTAAAACAAGTCTATTTTGCATATATAGTCAAGAACTCTCACAAGACATCGTCAGTAACATTCTATAAGTTGACTACTACATCCTCAAAATAAATAATTTTGTTTCTTTTGCTAAAGACATGGAATCCATCTGCATAGCAGCAGCAGTTATACTGACATTTATTATTTAGAACTTGTTATATACTGCTTGTCTTCCATCCTTACTCATAAAAGACAGATCAAGGGAATCATTTGACTCAGACATGTATTATCAAACTAACTTTATAAATCATCTTTTTCAGCTCAGCATTTTGATACTCTGGGAGCCTCAAGATTTACTTTAATCCATAAAACAATTAAATGTTAGTCTGGCAAATACTTTTGATACTTGATGGGCTAAAGTGGCCACATACTTTATGTCCCATCTTCAGCACATTTTGTGCATTCCTCTCTTCATTCAGGAAGTCATGAGAAATGAGCTAGATTATCCGAACAATGACAGAAGCAATTAGAGAATGGGGACATCTGTCAGTTTTAGATACCACTGATATGTTAGTGTTTCATCCTATTCAATAGACTTCAATAAATCTGAATGAGATGCATTCCCTAATATCTCCTTCTTTTTACAAGCATTGTGAAATAATAAACAGCAGTTTTAGACAAATCGAGGGAGAATGTTGTGAGAGCTTTCTGGTGGTTAGCGATGCTGGGTGTCACAGGTTCAGCTTATCTGTTTAAAGCTTCATCTGGTTGTGAGATTTTATTGCATTGTAATGTCAAAACTGGTCATTTGAGAGCTTTGTTGATTGCACAGTACATTATGTTGACCAATTCAAAAAAAACAATACATTCCATGACTTTTACTCACACCAAACAGCTAGCCCCTCACAAAACAAAACTGATAACTGAAACAAATAGCTGTAGTAGGTATTGGTCAGGAGGAAATTTGTAGTGAATAGGCTGTTTAGAATACAAAAATAGTTTGCAAACTATTTTTCTTATCTATGGTAACAGAAATTTCAAGGGCAGGAGAATGGTCAAGAAAAAAGACCTTACAAATATTCTGTTTTTCTTTGTCTCAGATCATCCTGTGTTAAATGATGCATTTTTCACCTTGCTGATGTTAGCTTCAATGGCATTTTCAACAAAACTTATTGTATATTCAGTATCGATTCGAGGTATTGGTATTGATGAAAGGTATTGTGATTACTGCCTTCAGTCACATGGCTGCACTTTTGCCTTGATGCAGGTCCAGAACAGAACCTTATATCCAGACATCCCTGAATGTTGGGTCAGTTTAGGTCTAGTTGTGAATGAGACAGCTGACTTGAAAGGTTTTGGTCCAATGTGTTGTTGGCTCCCCTACAAATTAGACAGTGAACAACCATTTTTTTTTTCTGTGAGATTTTATTGTGCAGTTGCTTAGGGACCTGAAGGATCTTTTCTGCAGGGTTTCACACAGTGACACTGCCTCTTAGATTCAATGCATTTCTATGATCATTTTGGAGAAGAAATGAACTCTAGTTCCTTTAGTATGGCTGTAACATTTAGACCTATGTTACTGTTTTATCTGACCCAGTTTTTACTGCTGAATTCCCTACCCAGTATCTGGGAACAGATACTAACTGGCTGATGTTCAATCCATATGAGAATGAGGTAATTTTGATAGATTGGGGGAAGTGGCAAGAATAGATGAGAAAAGATTATAACATCTGAATTGACTGAAGTGCAAACCTGTGATGCTGCTTAGTATTTTGGAATCCAGCTGCCTTTTCATTTACTCATTGGTGATCAAAAGTATCAAAGACTGATTCATTCCAACTATATTTCTATCTAAAGGATAAGGATTTTGCTACCATCTTTTCAGTCTATGTCAGTTTGGGCACATCTACACAAGATCTTTACTGCAGAGCTGCCATAATTAGCTCTGCAGTAAAGTCTCCGTGTCTACACCCCTATGAGTTTGCAGTAAACTAATAAACACTGCCATAGGTTAGTACTTGTAAATACAAGTGCTGTTCTGCAGCGGCATTATTTTCTGTGCAGCAACACATGTGTAGATGCTGATGGGGCTGGCTGAGGAATGAGGGTTTTTCAGTGTGGGGGCTACCTGCTGTCTAACCCCTCACTTAATGGATCTTAATGGATGTCCATGGATGTAGTGGATGAGCATTCCAAAACCATGCACTTAAGATCAGAACAGCAATGCTACTCCAGCCAGCAAACTTCAAAACTTGTTAATTCAGGCAATGGGCTGTCAAATGCATCTATAGTGGCTGATCCTATTCTGTCATGGTCTGCCTGCTAATCCAGAGGCCAAGCAAGAATTCCACCAGAAGTATATCAAAGAGTCCTTGCTCTGCATGGTAGAAGGCAAACCCTGGAACTGTTCAACTGATTGTTCTTCACCTTGTCAACTCAGAAAATAGAAAAGCAGATTTTCATTTCATGGGGTAAAAAACAAACTGCCTTTCCCCTGAGATTGGTGTAGGTATCTCAAATTCAATTGATTGAGAAGTTCTTGTTCCTGCCAGAAGAACACTGGAGGAAGGCAACTGCTACCATCAATAGAGTCCTGCACTAAGGCTAAGTTGAAGCAGCAGCAGCAGCAGCAGCAGCTCCAGGCCTAGCTGGATGCAGAACAGAGGTGGAGCTGAAGGTAAGTACTAGAGGGATGGGCAATGGGGGGATGGGGGGAAGGGGGTCAGGTTGTGCGTTCTCTCTACTCTCCCCCAGAGCCACATCTGGCAAGTCACACCCACTGCATAGCCTTCCCCAGGCACCCCTCACTGCAGGATCTTCTTTGTGTTTATCTCACCACATCCCCTCCCTCATCTCAAAAGCAACCCTTGCCTGGGGTAGGCAGCAGCTCAGCTCTAGCTTCAAATCTAAGACCAGACTTCCCCCCTCCCCCCCCCATGTTTTTTTTTTGAAGGGGGGGAATATCTTGTCTTGGATTTGAGTAAATATGGTTTATAATGATGATACACATTTTATCACTGTGCAACTCCCTTCCATTTCTGTGTACAGCACAGCACAGAAGTTGTCTATTTTAGCCGGCTTTTTGGTTGCTGTGCATTTTTTTACAAAGAGAATTTTGCAATACTCTGCTATTAATTTATTATTATTTCTTATTCTGCGTATTAGATTTCTGATCATCACAAATGAAGCTTTAATTTTAGGCTAATAATACATTTTTTAATGTTCAGGTTTTCAATATTCTAAAACAGTGACATGAGTATTGAGTGCGTTACTGCATGAAGAGCCTTTTCATTGAATTGTCAGTCTGACTTCACCTGTAATAATATGGCTTTACCTGTAAATAATATTGTTTCTTATAAATTTATTTTACACAAAGTTTCCATCTCATTCTAAAGAGAGTGGGTAAAAAAAAACAATGGAATGTTTTTGTTTAAAAAAAAATAGTTTAATCAAAATCAAAATATTTTGCAGGAATTAATTTATTTCATATTTTTTGTCTAAAAATGGCAAAACATTTTAACTATCATTTGGATTTTAAATTTATGTTGCATCATTTTTAATTTAATTTGTACTTGAATACAGTATGAAAATAAGAACAAAATTAATTGATTCAATAAAGTTATATTCAAACAGAACAGTTTAATGGTCCTGCATCAACATTTTTCAGAATTTCTATTTCATGGGAAATTGCTTATTTTCAGTTTCATTCTAGTTTGAAATGCTTCCCTTCTCCCTCCCTCCCCACCCCCCATGTCAAAATTCCCACACAGAGGAATTCCAGTTTTGAACCAGTTCTAATATACAGTATGCAGACCAAAAAACAAGATATACAAGGCTATAAAATGGAAGCTTGTAGATTCTCAAGTAGCACAAGAGGTTGCCCTGAAAAGGAGATGTGCCTCAAATAAAGTCAGGTGATATTCCTAACATTGTGTTATACTCCCAAAGTTCTATCAAAGTCTGGCCGCCAGAGATGCTCAGGGAGTGCACTGAATTAGTGAATCCCTTGGGCATTCTGGCCCTTGTCCTTAAGCAGAACAGAAACTATGAACATATCCTGTCTTGGAAAAGCCTTCCTAGTAGACTTTCTACTTCCAGAATCTTTTTCCCCTGAGTTACTTTAGATTTACAAGAATGAATAGAGACCCAGGCTTGTTGCCTCTTAAAATTCAAATGGCTTTTCAGTCGCCTGTGTTAAGGTAATGTGACATTAGTTTAATGCAAAGAAATGCATTATCATCTCTGGTACTCTGAGGAAGCTCACACTGAAGCACCCTGTACTGTACTTCACCACAGAAACAGAATTCCTTGTAACTTAGGGATATAGATCTAATAGCCTGCATGAGCAATGACTTTATACAAGACATGTTTTCAGGCTTTCCACATACCCACCAATGGAGCCTGCAATCACTGCAATCTTTGTCCCCAAATCAGAGCTAACAATCACTTGCTGGAACCAATTAGGAGAATAAAATGCAAGGCTGAGTGAAAGCTTTCTGTATTACTTTGAATTTCAAGCATCAGTGGCCTGGAAATAATCCAAACATGGGCAACAAAAATAGTAAAAGGCCAGAGCAGTCTCCACATACAGTGTGGAGTGAAACTGAGCAATTTAACATTAACAAGACTTATAATTAACTGCAGAGGAGCCACAAATTTTTAGGCAGGGAAAGGAAATGTTGCTATAGATAAAAGGTCTTACTGCCCTCTGAACCTTTGGCTCAACTTCTTCTCAGCTGCACAACAGACCTTGGAAGCCCAAGCTCCAAGGCTACCAGTTCAGCAATGCTTCCCATGGCTTCCAGTCTTCTCAAGTACCCATTTGCATTAATGAAATGATGGGGATCTGGGGAGAGGGACAGATACCCTGGGGCTAGGGACAGGCATTAAAAAAGCCTGAGCCTGACTTGATTCAATCTTTGCAGGTTAGTCTAACCTGCAGAGATTGAACCAGTTTGCAAGTAGATATATGTTCTCTTTTCCTTTCAGAAATGCAGGCACATGCCTGCAGTGGCTCACGCCAGAAGCCCAGGGGTGCTAGAGCAGCCCTTCCCTTCCACAGGGAAGCTGAGATGAGGAGGGGGTTGGGAGGGCAGGCCTGAGTAAGACTGAGGAGGGGTTTAAACCCCAAACTTGGCCTGCAGGGTTCAGAGGGTGGGGGAAGAGGGAGCATGGCCAGACCACTGTGGCAGGGGAGGAGGAAAAGAGGAAAGCTCTGCCTACCCCAACAGCTCCCTGACAGCCAAAAGCAATTCTGGTACAGTGCTGCTAGCCCCAGAAGGGAACCACCCCTCTTTCCTCTCCCCCACTGATGCAGGGTAGGGAGGGGGGTTCTGTTTGGTGCTGGGGGGGATCTCCCCCCTCCTCCCCCCCTGATGCCATGGGGTGAAAAGGGGGCTCTGCAAGGCTGCCTAGCCCTGGAGGGGGCTCTTTCCCCTGCCCTCCCCCACCACAGGGCAGAGAGGGGAGCTCTTTTAGTGCGGGGAGGGGCTTCTCCCCCTCTTTCCCCTCCCCCCCACAGTGCAGGGAGGTGGTCTCTGTGAGGCATTGCCTAGCCTGGTACAGGCCAGCCAGGGCATGAGGAGTAGCTTCAACTAAGCCACATCTGCCAGTGATGGCCCCACCCCCATGGTCTGGGCCGGCCTCAATCAGCCCCAGCCAAGGCAGTTGCACGGTAGAGCTGAGCCAGCCCACAGGGGTGAGGTAACCCCTAGCAAATGCAGTTCAGTAATGGGGACACTGGACCCTTTCAACAGCTCGGCCAAACCTGGCACATGCTACCAGTGGCTGGCTGGGCAGCGGGATACCCTGGCCAGCTTGGAGGTGCTGTAGGGGTCTGCAGCCAGCCCCCACGGTGGGCAGCTCCCAGGCTGTGGGCCCAGTGGCACCTCTGAGGCAGCCTGAGTAGCTCTCTGCCCGGCAAACCACAGGCCATGTGTGCTGCACCAGGCCAGGCTGCTGACAGGGCTCAGCATCTCTGTAACTGAGCTACATTCACTGGGGGTAGCTGCATCCTTGTGCCCAGCCTGGCCTCACCGTGTGGCTTCTTTGGCTGAAGCTGAGTGAGGCTGGCCTGGGTCATGGGGGCAGGGCCACCCCCTGGCAGCTGTGGCTCAGTTTCAGTTGCTCCCCATGCCCAGTTTGGGCCAGGTCAGACAGTACTGCACAGAGCCCCCCTCCTCCCCTACCCCATGGCAGCAGGGGACAGGGGGAGGAGAATGATGGGAAGAGTACCCCCCTGGCACAGAACAGAGGGGGTAGGGAGGAGTGGGGACAAGAGGCCTCCTCCAGAGCTGGGCAGCCTTACAGAGCACCTGGAAAGGAAGGGGAGGAGGAGTCCCCCTCCAGTGCTGCACCCCTCAACCTTGGGGGGAGGAGGACGAGAGGAAAGAGTCCCCCCCAAGCATGGAACAGAGCCCTGGGATGGCCCCGTTAAGGTGACAGGGACAGGGAGAAGGGTTATTTCCTCCCTCCATCCCTTCTGCCCTGCAGTCGGGGTATGCCAGCCCCAGGGGCCATCACTGTAGCCTCCTTCCCTCTGCTCCCTGGCAAATGGGGAGAATCCAGCTGCAGTGGGGAGGAGGGGAAGGAGGGAAGAATTACCCCCCATCCTGCCCTCTTTGCCTTACTGGGGCCATGCCAGCTGGTGTCTCGCCATGGCCCATCCCTGCTTGGGCTAGAGAGCAGAGAGGCAGGGCCAGCCCTGCTCTGGAACAGAGAGCATGGCCTAGCCCTGAGACCATGCTGGGTTGCTGAAAGATTCTGGTTTAACTTAAACCAGGAAAGGTTCTGGGACAGACATTGCATAAACCAGTTTGAGCTCAATCAGTTAAGTATGATACTACATTCAACCAGGTTTATCTCAAACCGGTTTCATCCATTTTGAAATTGGTTTATGTGCACTGAATGTCTGTTCTGCTACAGGTTTAAACCAGTTTCTAATCATTTAAACTGGTTTATGTGTAATGTAAGTCCCTAGGCTGGAAGTCTTGGCACTTGGCATATAGCCTTCTCATTCCATAGCAGGACATCTGGGATTGCTAAGATTGTCTAGGATTTCTAAGCTTTTGGCTCCAGACTATGGGGCCTCGAAGTTCTGAAATCCCTGCCATGAACCTCCATCCCATCACCCCCCCTGGCAGCTGTGGCTCAGTTTCAGTTGCTCCCCATGCCCAGTTTGGGCCAGGTCAGACAGTACTGCACAGAGCCCCCCTCCTCCCCTACCCCATGGCAGCAGGGGACAGGGGGAGGAGAATGATGGGAAGAGTACCCCCCTGGCACAGAACAGAGGGGGTAGGGAGGAGTGGGGACAAGAGGCCTCCTCCAGAGCTGGGCAGCCTTACAGAGCACCTGGAAAGGAAGGGGAGGAGGAGTCCCCCTCCAGTGCTGCACCCCTCAACCTTGGGGGGAGGAGGACGAGAGGAAAGAGTCCCCCCCAAGCATGGAACAGAGCCCTGGGATGGCCCCGTTAAGGTGACAGGGACAGGGAGAAGGGTTATTTCCTCCCTCCATCCCTTCTGCCCTGCAGTCGGGGTATGCCAGCCCCAGGGGCCATCACTGTAGCCTCCTTCCCTCTGCTCCCTGGCAAATGGGGAGAATCCAGCTGCAGTGGGGAGGAGGGGAAGGAGGGAAGAATTACCCCCCATCCTGCCCTCTTTGCCTTACTGGGGCCATGCCAGCTGGTGTCTCGCCATGGCCCATCCCTGCTTGGGCTAGAGAGCAGAGAGGCAGGGCCAGCCCTGCTCTGGAACAGAGAGCATGGCCTAGCCCTGAGACCATGCTGGGTTGCTGAAAGATTCTGGTTTAACTTAAACCAGGAAAGGTTCTGGGACAGACATTGCATAAACCAGTTTGAGCTCAATCAGTTAAGTATGATACTACATTCAACCAGGTTTATCTCAAACCGGTTTCATCCATTTTGAAATTGGTTTATGTGCACTGAATGTCTGTTCTGCTACAGGTTTAAACCAGTTTCTAATCATTTAAACTGGTTTATGTGTAATGTAAGTCCCTAGGCTGGAAGTCTTGGCACTTGGCATATAGCCTTCTCATTCCATAGCAGGACATCTGGGATTGCTAAGATTGTCTAGGATTTCTAAGCTTTTGGCTCCAGACTATGGGGCCTCGAAGTTCTGAAATCCCTGCCATGAACCTCCATCCCATCAGAAGTTCACTATGCATTGTAAATCTGCAGAACATTTTGATTTTGACAAATGAACATTTTTCATGAAAACCTGTTTCATCATAAACTTCCCAACCAGCTGTAGTTTTTATGTGTACTGAATAAAAATACCCACTCTTGGATGCTCACCAAAACTGAACTAAGCATTAAAAACCTTTACTATTTTCTCATAATTATAGTCCTGGTCCTCCTGCAGTTTTGTATCCATAATAAGCACCCACTTCATTGCAGTATTCAGAGTAGTTTCATGGGGAGTTACTGACAAAGTTGTTATTATCCAAAGGGTTTTTAAGTTTAGCCATCAAAATAGTGACTTCATTCAGTATAGGGAACCTCTTTAGACCTGTCATGCAATAAATTATATTTTCACCTCAGCTCTGCTACGACATCTAATCAGAAGCTTCTCCAAGCAGCATGGAAGTGGGAGTATGTGTGGTTTAAAATGAAAGGGGCCATTTCTAAATGCCTTTGGTATGTTTTGACAATTTATCATTATATTAATTTGAATTCAGACAAACAACAGCTATTTTTTTGCTAAAATCTGAAGAAAGAAAAGGCATGGAAACTTCTAATGTTAACTCCAGTTTAAAAACATTTTTAGCTGCAGGAAGATAATATCTACCTACTGATCCTCAGCCTACCATCACCTGACTACCTGAGCATACAACAATCACAAGAGCATTTTATTTTATCAGCACTGCTATGGGGGAAGAAAATATTATCTCCATTTTATAAATGGAGAACTGATGCACAGTGCAAACAATATTACTTGCCCAAAGTCATGCAGGAGGTCTATATGCAAGACAGGATTCAAACACTGATTTCCTAAATCTCTATCCATAAGAAAAGCCTTCCAGCTTCTCTTCCATATATAAACACTCCTTATATGTTACACATTTATTTATTACAATCTGTTTTCCATAAATACAATTAGAAACATAAATCTTTAGAAAAGCAAAACTCAGGTGGAGAAACAATATTTTTTCAGTGTAACAAACTCGTATGGAAAGAGCTTCTCACGTAGCAGCAGCATAATGTAATGATGGCACTCATAAATTAATAGTAGTGGTATTACAAATCAATGGTGGCAGCGCAAGCCCTAACAAGCAGTCTAAATTTGCTGTCTTATACTAATGTTTCAGTCTTTTATGAGGACACACATTGAAACTTGGAGTGAGAGGTGGGAAACCTGCTGAGCCCAACCTGCTGCTGCATTTGTAAAATGGGAGTTTTAGTTAACTAACACTATCCAAATCAGGTTACCTATTTAGACAGTTAAATATTGGATTTTAGTGGCTGAATTTAGGGACTTGGTTTTCAAATTTTTGCTCACAACTCTACATTTTGGAATGGGTTCTAGGTGCTGTTAGCTTGCTGTGTTGGCTAGACCTCTTTGAATAATTGGGAAGGTCTTGGATCACCTGCTAAATAAAATTGAAATGTTTTGGGTTGATGCTAATTAACAAAACATTTAATTTGATTTGAAGCAAAATGTTTTATTTTTTAATTTTTGTTTTTAACTTCCTTTCATTACTTTAAAAAATAACTTTTTTTAAAACATTTGAAATAACATTTCAAAACACAAAATCAAAACATTTCATCCCAAAGATATTTTTAAAAGTTGAAGCCTATTCAGTTTCTAAAGAGGAGTAAGGGGCTCCTGGATAGATCCTATTCCACCCTACTCAACATTTACAAAACTGCTAAAATGCCAATTTTCTTTTTGCGTCCCCATTTTGGATTGAAATCATCCCCTGGCCTCCAGACTTGGCCTGTACTGCATGTTCTCAGAACAATCCACAATATTCACTCAAGCATTCTGTTCAAATTGTGTTGAGATTTGTTTCTACCTGTGAAAACACAAACCCTGTGAAAGTTTTTAAACCTTTGTGTGGAAAAAACACATACACCCTGGCTATTTGTTGTGGTGGAACCCATCTTTTGCCAAATAGGCCAGGATGTAGGTGTGCTGATTTTAGAGGGTTTCAACCTGTCTCCCCTTCTTGCCAGAAAATTGCCCTAACCACCAGGTCATAGGCTAACAAGACAAATTCTACATTGTCTGTTAAATCTGGAAACTTCAGAGTGAAGGTTTACAGGGCCAGAAGTAATTCAAACAATGAAGAAGTGGGATTCTACAGCCTAGAGCCCTCCACTACAAGGGAGGGACACCTAGGATCTAGCCCCTGATGGTAATGTTTTATGCCCTCTTCAAAGCGCCAGGCTCTTTTAGTAAGAGATATGATTTGTGCTTTCCTTGAGTTCAGGAACTTAGCTTTTCTCTTTTTTTTAAATTTCCTTAGTGGGAACCAAAACCAAAAGTTTGGAACAAGTCTATATTTGTATTAATCTGTGCCTTCTTTTGACTCATTAATATGTATATTGCACCACTACAAAGTCCCTCTAGACTCTATATTTGCCCAGACTCCCTGCAACTTGGTGACCTGCTTAAGCTTTTATAGGTTTATCTATTAACTTACACATCAGGTATGAATTGGGCCCAATGAACCTGAATGCAGTGGAATGTATGCTGGTTTGAGAGAGACAGAAAATAGGAATGTAGGAGAAAAGGGACCTAAAAGGAGGGTATAAAAAGCTGTAATTGTAGTATGCCCTGCCCACAGTTTAGTTTATTTTAGTATCCCAGTGAATAAGTTATAGATTGAATCAGCTATTAGATAAAAGCGCCAAAAAGCCCCTCCGAAGCGTGCAGGCTTTGCAGATGCTGGGGAGTTGGGTCAAACTGACATGGTTCCTCTTCTGGTAAAACACTGTTTGTTTGTTTGTTTGTTTTCCCACATCTGTCAGTGCCCTATATTTCATGGATAGCCTTTTATTGATCATCTTGTATTACCTTAAGTATAATCTGGATTTAGCTCTGGATGTTTTTTCCTAGGCTCATGTAAATGTGTAAAACTAAAATTTTCAGAATGCCACGTATAATGTGTGTGCATTTAAAAAGGAAAGAGAGTAAGGAATAGCAATAACTTCTATTCAGGTAAAAAAACTGTTCTTGACATTTTCGACTTCTTTAAAATAGGCACACTGCATGTCCTCAGAACTTTTTCTATACCTTTAAGAAATGAATGAAGTTACAAGAATTGTTCCATAAATATTATCTCAAAAAAATTCTGTGCTCACAATTTTGAAGCTTAAACCAGGTTATGGGGTTTGCTGATATTCTCAAACACAGACTGAGATTCAAAGAAACCCAAGTCAAGTTTGGAATAAGTCTGAGATTTATGTTATTAAATGAAAACCAAAACATTTTTGAGTTTCAGGGTTCATTTAAAAAAAAACAAAAAAACAAAAAAACAAAAAAACAAAAAAAAACAAACCCTGCTAAAGTTCTAAACTCTAACCCTTTTTCTAACGCCTGGCAAACTGCCACAAAGTTGTTACTTTATATCTTGACAGTCAGACCAATAATGTAACTTTAAAACCAGAGTTTTAAAGGCTGGTCTTGAAAAACCATGCATATTGAAACCTATCAGAAATGTCCATATGTCCCTATAAACCTCATGGAATTTCACATAGCCTTTATTCAGTCCTATTTTGGTTATGCCAGGGTTACCAACCAATTCCTTTTGGCCAGAAAAGACAGCTAGAAAAATGACAGAAAATGAGAATAAGATTTGTACTCCGGAAAGAATGTCCTTTTACTGCTATTTAAGAAACATTCCATTTCCATAATCCCCAAATGCCTCATTGCCAGAACAAGAGATGCATGGTCAATTTGGGTAAGAATTATTTCATTGAAACAGTCTAGTTATTGTATGACTCTCTAATGAAACGCAGCGGTCTGTTCGTGTCTCAAAACATCTGTCCTTTGGATTGGAAAAAAAATGAAAACCTTTTATATATCTGTTAAAGAAAGAATTTTGTCCTGCTAAATTACCATGCAATGTGTTCTAGCCAAGGGAGACTGTTAAATATATGCATTAATGGATTTATAGACCTTATTAGGTTCATAAAGATGAAAAGAAATCCCTGAATTGTTTTATATATTTCTTGTTGCCCTTCATCAACACAGTTATTCTGGGCTAGTTAACAAACCTTCCTGGTCCTCTTTTTCTTATGATCCTTTTAGAGCAGTATCGTAACTAGAGAGGGGGCAAGCAGGACACCAGCTCTGGGCTCTAGCTATAAGGAAGTGTCAGAATCGCCTCGCTTTGGGTGTCTCTCAGAAGTGTGTCTGTAAAGCAGGAGCCAAGTGGGGAAGCAGAATGGTGCTCTCCACTTTCACCCCTCAGAGAGTCTTTGCCATGGCAGGCCCTACACCCAACAGAATAACTGGAGGAGGAGCGGAATCAAACAAAACTTGGAGTCTGCCAACACTGCTACAGCAATAGCATCTGTATTGACTGCAGAGAGCTATGGTAGGTAAAACCTATCTTCCTCTCACCCCCCTGCCTCACCCTGCTCCAGCCTATCCCAGGCACTGAAGGAGCTTGCTGTGCCTCTTCTAGAGAACAGTACAATCCTGTGCAAGTATAAGGAAAAACCACACATTTCCCTGAACTACCTAAAGAAGGGTAATTTTCAATCTTAAAATTCAGTATTTTTGGAATGAGAGATCTTTACTGTTTACAGCATTACCAAAGCAGTTGATTGAAAAGATGTAAATATTATAATTTTGCAATGGAAAAAGGATTTTTTTATGGAAAGTTTTATAAAATATAATTCCATATTATAACCAGCTTTGCTGAGCAATAACATGGAATTGCTCAGCAAATTTGCCAGAAGCAAAACTGGGTTTGAGGGCATAAAAATCATAGGGCTGGAAGGGACCTCAGGAGCTTATCTAGCCTAATATCCTGCTCAGGGTAGTATCATCCTTATCTAAACCACCCTAGACAAGTGTTTGTAAAGTGTTAAGAATAGGTTAGACAAACAACATTCTCTCATAACTACCAAGTACAAGTGGAAAAAACATCAAAACCACCCTAATTTGCTAATGGTAAAGCACAGGGACAAGGGCACTGCCAATGCCCTTTCATTGAAAAGACTCAAGAGGACCAAGGAAGAGGACCATACCCCCAATTTGGAGGCAAGCAAACCTCTCCCCTTCCCCTCTATCTCCTTTCCCACAGTCCACATTTATCTGAGTGTGCAGTAAAATTTCAAAGGTCTTGGATCACCTGCTATATAAAATTGAAATGTTTTGGGTTGATGCTAATTGGTCCCAAATGTAGGAGTTGGTCTGATACTGAGTGGTCAAGTGAGATCCTCTAACTAGAAAACTTTTGGTTTAAGTCCAAGCAGGAGCACCAGCACTTCTCAGTCAAAAATCCCTAGCCTTGGCTGCATCCAACACCCAATGCTATGGAGAAAGTCAAATAAAAAAAAAATGAGTAACAGGTCACAAACTCAGTGGTTACCGTGGGTATCCGGTGCCTAGGGGCCATTGCCTGCACTTGCACCCCCTGGGGATGATCTAGGCAGGGTGTGGGGCCCCTTCTCCCACCCCACGGCACTTCCACAGAGGAAATTAACATTGCAGCACAACGGGTGCCGGTGGAGGGGCAGCAGTTGGAATTTTTGACCAGAACACGTAAAGCAATGTGCAACCTGCCAGGCAGGTGGGTAGCACACACACCAAAAGTGGGAGGCACTGTGGCCTCTGTAGCTGGTGCCCCCCCTACCCCCGGCCAGCACCCAGGGGCCATGCCCCCACCAGCCCACCCATCTTAGCTGTTGTTTTGGTATTCTTAAGTAAGTTTCTACCTCTCTTACTTAAAGACACAGCCATGAAATTGGAAAATGATTTATACAATTTAAAGTCTATGACTGATTTCCACCCCCCCCAAAGAGTATGAATTCCTCACAGTTCTCATGCTCAAGATTCCCCTTACAATCTAATGTACAAAAGTCCATAGATTTCAGCAGCAAAATGATCTGTCATGAAGCCAGCAGTGAAGCTTGACTGTATGGCTAAGAAAACAGCCTGCCCAGCTCTGGGCTAGAATATTGTCAATTTGATATGGCATCCTCACTGTTGCTTTTACAATGTTGCTTCCAGCAGTCTTCATCTAATTTAGGGCTGCAGCTGACCTGTATTGCCTTGTGCCTTTTTTTCTAGACTTTTTTCTGCAGATGAGTAGTTGAATACTCAATGGTTTAGCCAATACTACACATTGGATAATTTTCTGATCTCACAGCTCAACTTGTACCGACCCTGAAGGAAGGGGAAGGTGAACTTAAGGTTAGTTATAAATCAACTGCAAATGTCTTTGCATCAATATATGTATTTAAGGACATGCTGTATTTCCCCTAAAGAGAAAAAAAAGCTAAAAAGAGACAAGGTTTTGAAATATATTTCAATAATTCAGCTAGTGCACCTTCTCTTGTCAAACATTTCAGGCCAGATTCTCTTCCATCTATTAGATGCATCTTTTGTTTGTTTGTTTGTTTGTTTTGCCTGAGAGATATTTCTTATCACATTATATTGGAAATCTCTTCCAAAACCTTCTAGGATAGGTGATTATTTCAGAGATGTTTGAATCATTAATTTTGATTACTATGCAGTGTACATTTATCCATTTTTGGGGTTGCAAATGGTTACTAAACCAGTTTAGATTCCTATGAGTGTATTTATATTGTGTGTGTATTTGCTAAACAGTTTAATACAAATAAATTTCAGCTCATGGGTTTTTTGTTATATGTTGACTTTGGTAGTTTACTATTGATTGTCTTTTATAGTATATAATTAGTCATGTGATATTGCTTCTTTTCTACTGTCTCCCTTCCTGAAACAAGACAGTAAAGATTAAGAAATAATGAAGAACAAGTAATACTCATCTAGAATGGCATTTCAGTTAAATAATCATTTACATTAGTCTTGATTACAATTCTAAGATTCTTCAACACTTTGTTATAAAGAGAAAATAATTTTGTCACTTATGTAAAAACAATTCTTGTCTGAACTGAACAGCTGAAGTTTAGTTCAATGTTCTTCATACAAAAATAGCATTCACCCAACTAGACCACAACAAGAGGTTATCTATATTAGGGTCTAAAAATTAGGTAGATAAGGTTCTTTGGGTAAATGTGACATCTTTTATTAGACCAAGTAAATAGTTGGAAAAATTGTTCTTTGCAAACTTTCAGGCACAAACACGCTTCTTCAGGCATAGAGGACAGTCTGTTGTTGAGTTGTGTGCTGTCTTGGGTAGAACAAAAGCCAATACGCAAAATGCAGGTCTGTGAAAATGCTGTGAGGATCAGAGGGATAGGAGACAATAGGTGAGACAGGTAGTATGGGGAAAGGGGGAATGTTGAACTGGTGTAAAAGAATGTAGCTGGTAAAATGCAGACAGTTTCCATCCAGGAAGATCACACACCAACTGCAGATGCTTCCTCAGCCTGATGAAGTGTTTTTAAACCTAAAAGCTTGCTAAAAAAAATTCCCCAACTATTTAGTTGGTCTAATAAAAGATATCAGATTTACCCAAAGAATCTTGTCTGTGACAGGTTACCTGCGGTTATTAGATGGCAGGCATGTTATAACATGCCATAAATCCTATGTCTATATTTAAAGTATTGGTTTTTTGTATCCTGTAGATTTACAAAGGGATATTCGTAGCATCATCTATGAAAGGTGTTTTGTAAATTCCTTTTGAGGACTAGAACTGAGAAATTGGAAAAAGAGTGGTTGTGAGAAGTGTGCAGCCACAGGTAATTGGGTATTTTTGTCTTTGATAAATTTTTGGTGTGCGTTCATTCTGGTATGCAGTTGTTGCTTGGTTTCTCCTACATATTTTCCTTCAGGTCATTTAGTGACCTGGATGAGATATATTACATTTCTGGAAGTGCAGGTGTAAGATTCAGGAATAGTGATGGTTCTGCTGTGTGGTATAGTTATTGTGAGAGTGGTGGAGATGTATTGGCAATTTTACATTTCTTGTCTCGGCATGGTCTGGATCCATTTAGTGTGCTTTGGGCCATAGGAAATTTGCTTCTGGAAACCCCCAACCCTGCCCAGGAGAGGCACAGTGGGAAGGGAAGGACCTGAGGCTTTTAGTCAGTCCCAGGTCTTGGGTCAGGCTCACTTTCCTTCTGGAGCCTGTAAAGTTATAAGTGGGGCTTGCAGGGGGCTGAGGAGTTGTGGGCCAGGGCATGCAGCTGGCTAGGAGCAGGGGTTTTGCAGTCCCCTCCCCCCGCCACTCCCAGCTGGAGTGCTCAGCCGGCTGCAACCCGCCCTGCTCCTGGCCGGAGTGCCAGGCCAGATGCATGTGGAACCTGAGCAGTGCTAGTGGCACGACCGGGCTCAGCTCCTCCATATGCGTCTTCCCTTAAGGGTCAATAGCGCAACTCACTGTCCACATGCAGCCGCTCAGGCAGCCACTCTACATCTTCCCCCAACACCTCCCTGCTCCCTTAGCCCCCAGCCAGTTCCCCATGGGTGTGTGTCCAGTGTCCACACACACACATGTGTGCATGTCCAGATGCATACACACATGTACAGACATAGGTGTGCACATGAGTATGCATACATGTGTATACATCCACAGGTGTACACATGCACATACGCAAATGCACACATGAAAGAGGGGCACCAGCAGTGCTGGGGAGACTGTAGGGGGGAGTGAGGGGCACCAACAGGGCTGGGGGGGGGGGGAGGGCTTTAATTTAAATCATGGATTGGAGGATTTTTATCAGAGAATTTGTGATTTTATCATCAAAGAAAACCAGGATCCCTGGATGAGGTTCGGCGCTTGTTTAAAGGCTAAGATGGGTGGTTCTGGAATGATCTAAGAATTGGGTCTTCTTCTAGTATGGGTTGCGATTGTTTGAGGACTTTCCATATAGGGTCCAGGGAAGGATAGTGTGTCATAACTAGGGAGTGTGCAATTCATGGGGATTTTATTTTTGTACTGCAGCAATTTTCTCTGCCTCACTGCCACACATTTGCATTTTCACAGACCTGCATTTTGCATATTGGTTTCTAGTCTACCCAGGAGAGCACACAGTATACCAGAAGACTCTCTCTATGCCTGAAAAAGGCTGTTTGTGCTTGCAAAGAACAATTTTTCCAACTATTTAGTTGGTCTAATAAAGGTATCCTGAAACAATTCCATGTAAATGCACCTTAAGTCCAAGGTTTTCAAAAATGGGTGGAAACAGCTCTTGGAAACAGCAACTAACTGGAATGATGTTCAAGCAGGCTGAAACCCCAGCAACTTCCTCTAAAGTCAGAAGAAACTGTAGACTGCTTAGAATTTTTAAAGAATTTAGAAACCTAATTCAGATTTTAAACTATTGGCCTCAAAATCCTAACATTAATCCTCTTCCAAATCTTCATCTGTATTCAGACTGGTTACCTTTAAACTGATTTATTTTCCTCATGATTCACTGGAAGGCCCTGCTGCTCTCCCCTGGGACCTCCTCAGCCCAGCAGGCACAACCTGGTGTGGCAGGGCACAGCAGGGCCATGTGGAGAAGCTGCTCAGCACTGCGAGCTCCCTGCTGCCCTGGCAACACATGTCCTGCACACAGGGCTGCTTTGAGGGGCACAACCCCACACTGCTGCCCTCATTGCAGCCCCACTTGCAGGAGGCACATCACCAGGGCAGCGGGGAACTCAGAGTGGTGAGCAGCTTCTCTGTGTGGCCTCACTGTGTCCTGCTATGGGTTGTGCCTGCCAAGCTGTGGAAGCTCTGGGGGAGGGCAGCAGGGCAGGAGCCTGTGCCCACAGCCCACAGCCTGCAGCCCACACCTACCTTATGCACAGATTTGGGGGATGTGGGTCCCCACTGCCCCCCTCGGGAGTGTGTGCTGTGGTGGGGAGCCAATCCCATCCCCACTTCCCACAGCAGGCAGCAGGGAGGTATGGAGGCAGGGGGCTGAGAACCCAGGTCCATGGCCCTGGCAGCTGGGGGCCCCATCCAGCTGGGCTGGGGGAGCAGGGACTGTAAGTGGGTTGCGAGGGTTGCCAGCAAGGCTGTGGGGGCTGTGGGGAGAATCAGAGGCTCAAGCAGGGCTGGGGGGGAAGCTGGGGGGGAGGGGTCTTTAATTTAATAACAGATTTTGGGGGGTTTATTAGAGAATTTGCAATTTTATAACAGGGACAACCCGGATCCCATTCATCAAGGGTTCAACAATGATCAAAAAAATGTATGGGACCCACAACAGCAAAAAGAAAGGGTATTATTGTGTGTCCATTCCCTGCAAAAGACATGAATATTAGGTACAATTTCCTGCATTTCAGAATATTTCAACATATATAAAAACAAATCTTTATGCAGAGGGAATAAAATCCACTTCCATGCTGAGTGCCAGTATGAGTTCTGTTAAGCTGAGGGAAGCTTGGATGCATTTTTGAGGCTCAGAATTATTAAAATCTAGTCCTAAAGGTTTAAAGATACCTTTTGTACGCTATAGTCTTATTAAAAGTGAAGTCTATAGGCCTATATTAAAGAACTGTTAAATAGCTGTCTCAGAGGATATGTCACAGTTTAGTGGTCATTATACAAGGGACAGGAGTCAGAAGTTCTGCCACTGAAATGTGGCACTTAACTTCTGGGGTCACATTCCCCCAAACAGGAATGTGTGCTCCCTGATGATAACTAGCAGCAGTATATATTTGTACCACTGCTAGTTGTCCCTAGGGAATGCCCCTGCACACATGCTCTGGTGCACAGCAAGTTGCCCTGGGTGTGGTAGGGGAGGCTGGGGCAGCATTTGGGTTGGTCCCAGCAGCCTTATCTGTTGTCCTGGGGGTCTCCCAGGGCTCCAGCAGTGGTGATCTGGGCTTGTGGAGTCTGACTGGAAGCCAAAGTGTGGCTCTGACTGGCCAGGTTCCAGTTTCAGGTGCTTCCACCACATGCGCCACCCTGATTTTTTTCTAGTACAGTTTTTTTTTTACACTAGGATCTCCTTGTGTCAGAAAAATCCACTGTGCTGAAAATTAGCAGCAGCACGGTGAATATCTGCATGTGCAGTGCATGTGGTTTTCAGTGCCCTGGGAGGCCAAAGTGGTATTAGGCACCAGCCTGCCATTTGGATACTTCAACCCAACATTTGGGTACTACAGGCTTCCACCTAACACCTGTTCAACTGCCATCCAATTCCAGAGGCACCTAAAGTGTATCAACACCTGAGCTTCTGATGATAACACAACCTTGGTGCCCAATTTTGTCCTAGGAAATCTAAGTTTTGACAGTGTTGTACCTATCTCATGACTAATCCTGGACCGTAGGAACTTAATCTTTCCTTACCCATCTCACCTGTGGAGCTGGATTCATGAGGTGTACCTAGATGTTAGGGCATGATACATACAAGGTGGAAGGATGGGTGGAGGGGAGTGGAAGAGGAGAACATAGGCTCCCACCTCTGCTCCAAATGCAGTTTACATGTATTTTACAGTCATCAGACAAAATCCACTCACCAGACTTTGTGCAGGAACTGATTCCCCTTTGCTGGGCATTATGACACCATAGTACTCCTTGAGAATCTAGATTTCTATGCCTCTATTTCCCAGTCTGAAAATTGTGAATATGGCCTCATTTTGTAGACAGTCATGTGGCCCTCAAATTAAAAATATTAGTGTTGTTTTTTATATGTTTTACTTGGCAAATTTTAGTAAGTGCATAACAAATGAATAATATTGTGACTACCAGGTTTAAACCTTTTTCATTAAAACAAAGGGGTCTATGTTACAAAGTCAATTCCACAAAAATATTCACAATTCTTGGATGATTTCAAATCAGCACTAATTGTATTCTCTGACCAATCCTATCCTTCAAATACTTCTCCAATATGCAGATTCTATTTCTCAGTATAACTGCACACAACATGCTGTGATATACTATAAATAACCTCAGGAAATTCACTATTTGCCCCAATTTGAATTTGGAACATTCAGCAAATGTAACAGCTGCATGCTGTATGGAGTAAGGGACATACAGTACACATGGATACAAATCACTTCCAGCTAACTTCTTATTGCTGTAAATTATGTTTGTGGCTGGATTTGTAATTAGTGAACAGAACAGATAGACTTGGTTGAAAACCTGAAGTGCTTATAAAATGAACCATGCCACCTAGTGATTATTAGCTTGAATGGGGTTTGTTCATTCAGGGGCACTTATACATGCAATGGGGTTTTAGTCCTTAGGGTTGCATTCTATGCCCCTAAATTGAAATGGTGTTTTTTTTTAAATTTAAACCCACCATTTCAATGTAAAGGGTTTATTTTTCCATCACTGTTATGGTAAGGGGCCCAATCTTTTTTAAATTTTTTTTTTGGTGGAAGCTGTCCACAGCTGGGGGGTGAGCTGCTGGTGGGCCAAGCAGCTCCTGAGCTGTGGGAGGCCCCAGTCTTTCCCTCCATGGTGACAGCACCCCCTGAAGCCACCTGAGCGAGCAGCTAGTGGGCCAGGAGCTGCCTCAGCTTGGAGGCAGCACCTGGCCCAATACAACTGTTCCCTGACCCCGAGCTAGGGCAGCACCCAGCCCAATAGCAGACTGCGCAGGGGTGCCACCACCACAAAGGGAAAGACTGCCCACTCCCCCCCGCCCCCCTCCCCCACACAGCTTAGGGGCCACTTGGCTGGCTGGCAGCTTGCCCCACAGCTGCAGGAGAGGTGGGCAGGCTCCACCGAAAATAAAAAGGATCGGGCCCCTCACCATTTCTGCCTCCAGCAGGATCCTATTTTTCTGCAGAGCCTGCCCACATCTCCCATTGCTGGGGGGTAAGCTGACTAATAGCTGCAACACATCCATGCAAACTAAACTACGTAGGAATATAGTTTAATTTGCAATAATGCAAACTCATTTAAACCTCCCAAAACTCTTGCACATGTACAGTGTGCACACAAAATGACATTTTTGTCATGTGTACATGGTGATGGAATCATATGTACAAGTGCCCTAGGGTTTTGTTTCTATAGAAAATGTCACCTCAAAATCAGAGGCTTGATATAAGGAAGGGACTATTTTGTAGTGTGTGCACAACAAGGAACCTGTATACATGGAAGTAACATTATTCTTAAAGTATCTCCAAATGGCATGAGTAGATTGTGACAGGCCAGTAGGGGGTGCTTCTGAGCTGAGCCACCCACCTCACTGCATCCGACCAACTTCCAGGCTCCAAGAGCCTCCCCAGGGGTGCCTCACATCTTGCCGCCCCCCTTCCTGGAGCACACCCACCAGCCTGGGGGTAATGCCACCACCACCCAAGGTCTGGACTGATTCTGGCACTGGGATACACAGGCATAGTAGCCCTTGAAGGTACTCGACCCACTTCAAGAACTTGGGGTGCTTCCCTCAGTCTGAAGCACAAACAGTGGTCTCCCTTAGTCTGCCAAACCAAGGGGATACCAAGGCGTAATCTAGATCCACTCCCAATAAGTCTCCCACACTAGGTACAAAGGGAACTTTATAGGTGACAAGGAATAGGTTTGGAATAGGGTACAGGGTAGAGCAATATCAGAGAAATCCCATAGAGCAAACTGGCATGGCTGGGAAGCCTTTGATTATGCATCTGAGATACTGCAAGCTATATATCTAATTATATCTCAGGTAGCTTACTCACAAGTAACATCCAGAGGCAGGTGGAGATGCCCTTTGGAGGCAGGCAGTCCATTACTCATGAGTTTCAAGAGAGAGAGCAAGTTTCAGATGTCCAGCTTCTCTCTAAGTTTTCATCGTGGCCCCTGCTCCTCCTCCTGGGCAGTCCTTAACTTATATAGACAATATGGCCTCATTTACCTGGTCCAATGGAGGCCAGTACCTTGTTGGCTGCCAGTCAACAATTTGAAATGCATCACTGGTTGCCAGGTAGACCAGCATTACTTAGAACAATAGGGAACCTAAGCCCCTCACCCAGGTATGTAATGCCAGTCACGTAGGCAGAGGGAGCAGATGTCCCCCCTCCCTCAGGAATGTATCCAACTCAGGTTACAACTCAGGGTTACCTAAAGAGATGGGATGTCTGCTCTCTGCAGGGACCATGTTAACCAAATTGTCACATAGCAGAGTTTTTGGGGAGAGAAAGAGGTGGCATTCTGTGACATAGCCATCATAATGTAGTCAAAATCTAAAATGCAGTCCTACCCCAGAAGATTTCTTGAGTTTCAAAAAGGTTTGACTCCTGTGAATTTTCTCACTACAATAATTGAAACACTAGCCTCATTCACTCTATTTCTCTGAAACAACTCTGATTGCTGTCCAGTATCATCACATAATATATGGAAAAATAGCCAAGTAGTAAGTGCAGAGACACTTGACCAACATTGTGCCAGATACTAACAGCTGTGTTATCATTATTAATCTATGGTAAGGACATGGCATAGCAGTTGCTATGTGTAGAGGGGAGAGTACAGGACTATGAATCAGGCATTTTGGGTTCTATTCTTGGCTGCAGCAGAGTTATTTATTGTCACCTCTCCACCTCTTCATCTGTCTTGTCTGTAAAATGGGAATAATAAATTATGCTTAGCTAACTCACTGGGGTGTTGTGTGAGTTAATTCATTAACATCTGAAGGCTATGACACCCTCAAAGGGAAGGCATTATATGCAAGAGAAAACAATGACAGTCCATATTGGTTCTAAATAGCAATTAGAATACCAGAAGCAGAATGAATGTGGTTTTCCCATTTTCACTTAGGTTCAAGTTCCTAGTAAATAGGGAGTAGTTCTACATATATCATGCAAGCTTCCTTTGGTGGCTAAATTCTGTTCTCAGCTATACCTCTGGAAACCTGGAGAAACTTCACTGATTATAATTACCATGGACATTTTAAAATGGATTTGTACTGAATTAGACCTGAGCTATGCAACTCTTGCTCACTCTGGCTAGAACTTAAGCCTCAAAGGCATTTAGGTACCAAGGCCCTGAACCTCAAAGGTAATTAGGTACTTCCAACTGGGTCAAATTCAGTCCTTTCAAATCAGGGGGATTCTTTCTTTTCAGTGTAAGGACATCATGACTTTCTGCAAGCAGTTCTTTTGTCTTCCTTGGACCCATCTACAGAATTAAGCCACTGTTCTTTGTGAATGAAGAATTTGTCTTTTAATATATTTGACAGTTTAATTTACAATAACCTCTCTGTCACAGTCATAAAAAGGAGGTAAAATGAAAGCATTATTTGAAATTACATTCTGCATGGGGGAAATTATTAATTCTCAAATAAATATAATTATATCCATCATTAAAAAAAAATCCATGATGAATTTTATAAACTCTTTTCATAACAATTAGTAGAATGTTAATAATAATTTCTACTCATTTTTAATAAAGTATATTTTAAAAAACTTGTATCTTACTGATCACTATCCTGCATGATGTTGTAGTTTCAATTCAATGGATTGGAACTACAGGAAGGTAGGTATATAATATAGTTTTATTACATGTAGTTCTGTGTTACCTGCTATTGACAGGTTTATTCATTTGAAAAATCATCTAGGGCCAAATCATAATGGCATTGAAGCCCAGGGCAAATTTCAGATCTACTGTAACAAATTTTATCCCATTTTCCTCTTTTCAAAATTGCCATAGACAGAAAAAAAATATTTCATTTAATTGAATTTGGAGTAGGAGAAGAAACGGCCTGAAGAGGGCTGTGGATCCTCAACATGCCCCTCTAGTTCTAGTTCTTTCACTGATCTATAGTATTTTCTGCATACAGTCATTTAACATTTCCAAAGGGAGTGTTTCATAGAAATGTGTACTTACACAGCTAGCTCTTGTACACACGCTAGCTTATTAACTCTTACACCATCCTTCAGAGATAGGTATTGTTACATTCTGCCTTTTAGATTGCCACAACGAGGGTATGTACAGACATTTGGGGAGGTTGGGGGGGGTTAGATTGAGTTAAAAATGGCCACCCAATCTCAGGTAAGTCAGGATGGGGAGGCTATTGGGGGCAGGGAGGGCTTAGGAAGACTGAAGGGGAAGCAGACTCTAGGGGGGAATTGGGTGAGCAAGTGGGGTCCATGAAGGGTATCTGAGAGTTTGTGGGGAAAAGCATGGTCTGTGGAGGTATCACAGGGATTTGGGGGTCTAGCACAGTTCACCAGGGGGGATGATGGATTGGGGGGGCGTGTCAAGTAGGGACTATGGGGAGGGGTTGGTGGGGATTAGGAGAGATTGACAGGATCAGGGGGACTAGTAGGATATTTAGGGGGGTTCTTGGAGAGACTCTGTTCCCCCCTGGAACTAGGGTCTATTTTTAGCCCTCCAGACCTCCCCACCCCCAGATGAACAACCACCCCCCCAAAGCAAACCAACCTCCTCATCCTATCTGCTTATCCCCCCACTTTGAACTCCTCATCTCCCATCACGAGCAAGTGCTAGTAAAACTGGTACAGGGAGGAATTTTCAGGATGGTGGTTTAATGGGCTCAAGAGGGCTGGTTGGTCTGCAGGTGGGGAGGGTTTCCCGTCTTCAGGAGGAGAAGCGGGTTGGCAGGATTGGGGTAGGAAAAGTACAGCCCTGGGGCCAGCAGCTGGCTTTTCTCAGCCCTGGGGCTGTGCTGGAAACTATACAGCTGTTCAGTTAGACTGGTCTTGCTGGACCTGATCTAAGTTAGACTACCTCAGAGGTACAATTAACTGAAATCACATTGTCCACTTGAGCTAACACAGAGAGGGAGAGAAAGAGAGAAAGATGGGAAATTAGCCCTTTTCCAGGCTCCAGGCAGATAAAATAATGAAACTTCTATACTGGGAAACAAGAGTAATTAGCAATTTATAAAGAAAAAAATGTTTTTCTAAGAGAAAATCTTAACAGATGGCAAACTGTGTTCAAAAGTAATAAAAAGTAAGTATGATGGAATAGACAGCATAAAAACAGAAATGAAATGGCATCTCTTAGCTAAAAAGGATAATTGGGTTCCTTAAGGTACAGCACAATGTAGTGTAACACCCAATCACACTTGTGGGTTATGTGTGGTAAAGTGTGTGCATTTAGTTGTTGTATGTATTATGGGAGGGGGAGGGGGGGTGGAAGAGTGCCACCTCCCCTCCCCTTCATTATCTCCAGAGCATTGTCTTAAGATTCCTTAAAAGAACTTTCAAAACCAGTTTAGTGACTCGAGCAAATTCAGGAACGCTGACCACCTTTGAATTGGTCTGCATTACCAGTGTTCAAATGATGCTGTTTCTTGATTGGAACCCTGTAATGATGTCAGAAAAATTATTTAAGGTGCAGTCCACTTGGGCTGGGATCTGTTTTTTCTCCAGGAGCTGCTGAAAGCTGAATTGGGAGCCAGAAAACCTGCTCCCCATGGAGGGGGGCAGTCTCCCCTCATCTTCTCTGGAGAAGTAAACTGAAGCTATGTGAAGGGAAAGCTTTAGGTCCAGGGAGAGAATGTCTGTATCAGAGCTTGAGACTGCTGTTTTCTCCATCTCTTCTTTCCCCTTTTATTTTTTTCTGGGTTTTGAGTGTGTTAATAGTGTGGGTGGGTGTGGGGGGTATTAATCCCTGCAGCAAACTAGCCCAGGTTGAAGCCTGGCAATTTTCCTGTTACACTCTGGGCCGGGACTGACAGCCTGGCATATTTTAGCTGTGGTTGCAACTTCTTTTGGGTTCAGCATAGTTGTTTTGCTGAAGCCCATCTGCATGCCTTGCTGTCAGTTTTGGCCATGCAGGCCTTGAGTGGGGCAGTACCATGCAGGGGTGACGCATAGGGGTTGCATGCAGGTACATGTGCACCCCCTGAGTGTGGCGGTGTACCCCCTGCAAAAAGGCTGCTTGCAATCCTCACTGGCTGCCACCAATGCTGCCAGTAGTGCTTACGGGTGGTCACCAACCCTTGGTCGGTACTTGCCACCCGCCCTGAACCCACTGCCAACAGTGCCAGTGGCATCTGTGGGAGCTCCCCACTCACCACTGCCATGCTCCCGCCACTGCCGCTGCTGCTACTGCTGTGCTACCACCACCACCAGTGCAGCCGTGCCCCTCAGCCATCAGGGGCATGCGCCATTTATGGTACCATGAGTGTATTAATCCCTAGTGCAGACTGACCAGGTACGGTGTCCTGGCAGTTACCAACCTCCTGTAGTGGGGATCATAGTGTCTTAGCATGGTGGTATAGAAGAATGGATGTCTAGGCTGCAGCCATAAGTTTGGGCCCTTTTTGCTGTTTCACAGCTATTGTATTTCATCCCACCTGTGTGGGACTGCACCTCAGCCATATGTTTGTCTGACAGATTTGAGCCAAGGTGAAAAAATCCCAGGCACTTCTTGTTGTTTATCCAGGCCTCACTGAAGTATAGGCCTGGCCAGCTTTTTGCTTCCCAGTCCAGGCTCAGCAAAATAGCCTCCTTTTGTCCCATTTGCAGCTTATGCCCCAATCAAGCAGTATGGATGTACTTCAGGCCCTTGCCAAGGTAGGCCTGGCCCCTCTTTGCCATTTCTTAACTGTTAGGTACAGCATAACAGTGTAGCTAAGACTAAATATCCACGCTGCAGCCAAATAGGCTACTCTTCTTTTGTTGTATGTTCAGGCCCTGGTACAGGACAGGCCTGAGTCCCCCTTTCATTGTTTTACAGCTGTTCTGTCTCAGTCTAGCTGTCTCACTGAACCCCACTGTACATTTGCTGCATGTTTGTACCTGGCACAGTTTGGACTTGGCACATGTTTGTCCTGACCAAGCAACGTGGTTGGCGCTGGTTGCAGGTCAGGCTCTTTTGCTATTTGGCTGAATTTTCTTTGAGTTCTCTTGCAGTTTCATGCCCCAGCAGATTTGGGATTCGGATTAGAAAATTTGGGGCGTGATATGCTGATGAAAGCTGTAGTTAACCCCTCAAAGCCACCATGTGGATGTGTAGATCAGAGCTACAGTTTTGCAGGGAGCAACAAAGGGCCCCTTGCTATGCAGAAGGACCTATGCTCTGTAGCAGCTCCCCGCAGTGCAGTGAACCAATGGAGCAGCTCATAGGACTCTCTGGTGTGGGTCCCCCTCTCCAGAAAATTGCTCAAGGGCAAGTATAGGGGTGCAATCCTCCTGAACTACCCATTGGGGAGCCCCAAGTCCCAGACTACCTGGGTATGTATAAAGCCTCCCCAAGTAGGTGCCATTTATAGACCTTTTTTGTAGTTTATAGTGTTTTAAAACTACAGTTAGTGTATACATTTGTTTTTTCTTTATTCTTTGTAATAAGTTTTGATTTTGCGTTTACACTGCTTGTGAGGGAAGGGTTGTTAGTGTTTCCCAGAAGTGTTTCCCAGGTAGCCTGGGTGGGGGCTCAAGCCAAAGTGAAATATATTTAGTACCCTAAAACTGAATCCATCT
The DNA here is from genome assembly GCF_000455745.1 of Alligator sinensis. Classification (NCBI taxonomy): domain Eukaryota; kingdom Metazoa; phylum Chordata; order Crocodylia; family Alligatoridae; genus Alligator; species Alligator sinensis. The sequence continues at coordinate 1,055,187 of NW_005842020.1, read as the reverse complement.
CTTGTTGCTGCTGATAGGTACTCTGCAGAAGGGTTACAGTAGATAGGATAAATGTGTAGTATAGTATAAATAGTGTGTATAAAATTGATTTATTGAACATTTTTTCATGGAATATAGGATATATGAAAGTAAGCGTTTACAATATGGGGTGGCTACTAAACTGGTGTCAAGATACATCAAGGGACTCCTGGCATTAGACACTTAAAATCATTGAGTTCCTGGCCTCATTGAAGACAATGGGAGTCTTCCAACTATAGTAACAGCAGCAGTAGTAGTTTATTTACAGCTTTTACCCAAAAGTACAGTAAAAAGCAATGAAAAGTAGATATAATAAAATAATTATACAATTTATCATGTTTGCTAAATGCTTACAATTCATTATTATGCATTCTACTAATGTACACAAAAGTAAAACAGAACATATTATATTCTAATCATAATGATATAAAAAGGATAAAATGAAACAATGCTCAAGAAAACAAAGCACGTGAATTCTATTTGATGTTGGCCCTTATTCTTTGTGCAAATAATATAAGTACACCTTGTGAATATAAAATAGGTTCCCCTCCTGCCCCTGGCCTTCCCCCTCCTTGCAGAATCAGGTAGAGATAAAAGCCTTCTTAAAATGTAATGAGAAATATTTTCTGTTTTTTAGTGGACCATAGGCTCAGCACCCGTAAAGTTCTCCATGAACTAAAATGGACTACATTTTACATCTGTAGGACTTTACTGCTGCCAGAACCACTGTCCATCTTATTCTGAAAGGTTAAAACTCCACCCAAGGTGGTTTTTCATCTAGTGTTTACATATTATGTGCTTATTTCATCTCTATTTTTGCTAAACCAGAATCCAAGGTATTTAAAGGAAGACACTCCTGCTAGTTTATTTTCCTATAAAAAAACCCAAACTAATTTCCTCCTTTCATGCCAAAAAAACAATACCTTGAATTTAGCTGTACTGATTTCCAAGCAATTTGATATACAATATTGTGGAAGAGCATCTAATAGTCTTTGGAGGCCTATTTGGGATTTTGACATTATTAATGTGTCATTTTCCTAAAGCAAGGCAGGGATAGAGTCATCCAATATCATGGATGCGTGAAATTGATTCTGTTATCACGTATTTTGGATCATTCAAGAATAAATTAAAAATTAATTTAGCAAGCAAACATCTTTGCCATACCCCTGTCTTAGCTGGAAAATGATTGGCTAGAGAACCACCAATCCCCTAATACACCTTGTATGCTTCATTTTGAATCGTAAATAATAATTAATTCAAGAAGGCTTTATCCATGGGTGTTTTGGTGAGTTTCAGAAAATCAAGGCCAAGGGCCTTTCCATTTTGCAGTATGTATATATATGATCTTACTTAAGATTCAGAGGTGAAATAATGATCTGCTTGTAGCTTAAGAGGTAAAATTTCCTTCACCAAAAACAATCATTTCTTTCACCATCTGCAAGTTGAGTGTTCAACTTATTTAAAAAAAAAAAGACCCATGTATCTTCAGAAACATACTGGACACATCTACACATCAACCTACATCACTGTAGCGATGCACGACAGCAACATAGCGATCGCATGAGTCTACACGTGACCAGCAGCTACTTGGCCATAGCGACATGCTCCCCCATTTTAGCGCACCGCTACAGAGAAGTAGCAGCTAAAGCTAAGCATGTGCTTTGTGCACAGTGCAGTATGAGCAGTTAATGCATTGTGCTTTAGTACTTCCAAAAGGAAGTACTAAAGGTTGCATGGCTCAGTAACAACGTCACCGTAGGGCAACGTGTAGAGGTGCCCACTGAGAATTAAGTTATTTTTCAAATGCCCTTGGCTATAACTTATTATAAATATCAGTTAGTGTTACTTTTTCCCTAAGGCTGCCAGTTACTCCTATAACCTCTTCTGATACAGTTGCCCTGTGGGGTCAGGCCAACTCTCAGGATCTCAATATTGCACTGTTAGACAGGAGGGTGTGACACAATTGCACATATACAAACACACAAATCAATTAGGTGCACACGCACACACACTACCAGCTCAGGCACATACACATCCAAACCAGCCTAGGTATATGCATACCTATCACCAATTCAAGCACATACACTGTACACCCCAAAAGTTAGACACAGATCACTAATACATATATCATGCACACAATGACATATATATATACACACACTGACCAGTTTACACACATACAACCCACCTACACATACACACAGGTAAGTTCCTAACTTGGATGGTACACTGTGTATGTGTGTGCTTGGGGTACCTGGGATACTTGGGGGAAGGTTCAGGCAAGAGAGAGAGAGTTAAAAAGTGTAGGGAGTGAAAGTTGCCAGAACCAGAATTAGAACTGATGGACAACAGAGAAGCTGGCTGAGGAACTGAGGCTGGGGTTCACTTAAGGTAGACTAGGGCTGGAAACTGAGGCAGACAGCTGAGATATTGTGGGGGGTGGGGGGCAGATAAGTGGTGTCAAGGAGGAGACAGCCAGGAAAGAAACTGAGGCAGAAACCTGATTGCTCAGGGGAAAAGGAAAAGGCAGTATAAGACAGTGGCAAAGAAACAGGGGGGTTGGAGACAGAGAGGAGCTCAGGACAGGTGTTGGAGGTGGCAGTGAGCCAGAAGCAGGAGAGGGAGAAATGAGACAGAAGTTAGAGGGGCGAGGAGCAGAGATTGGAGCAGGGCCAGGACTGTAGTAAAGCAAAACCCAAGTCAGGGGTCCAAATAACAGTGTTATTAAACAAACAACACACTACACAGCCCCATGAAGTTATGGGTTCTTACACACACACAAGCACTTACAACGGCAGCTGGAGAAAGACACTCAGTGAAAGGGTTGGAGTCCAGGTAGGGAAAAGAAGCAGAGTCCAAGTCCTCGGCTAAAGAGGGGGTTGGGGGGTGATCACTACCTATCCAGGCTGGAAAGGGGTCTTTGTCCAGTAGGTGTTGTTCAGAGGGGGGTCTCTGGCAGGGCCTCTGGGTGGATAGGTGGTGTGGCATGGTGCTGGTCCAGATGGAGAGGGCGTCCCACTGGGTCTGTCTTCACTGCCCCTTTTTATAGGGGCAGACCTTGTGTGACCCTAGTGACAGGAGGCATGGCCAGGCAAGGGTCAGCAACCGGCATACTGTGCGCTCCACGCAGGGATCTGCAGCTTTGGGGGTCTGTAATGGTGGGGTACAATGGTAGAGTTGCTGGTTCTGCAGGGTCTTTTGTCTTTCAAATGCTGGGCTCTTGTCTCTGTTCCTGGGTGAGGTCCATGGTTCCTGGATGAATCAATGTGAGGTGATGGCCTGGTTGTTACAGGCCATTCAGTAGAGGCCTGCTACCATTGTATTTCAATCATTCCCAATCACTCTCATTCATCTGGGAACCAATTTACATAGGAGGGTTACATGAATCATACAGTTGCAACATAGGGGATGCCTGGGCAGAGGACACAAGATGGAGTCTTGACATACAAAATGGAAACTTTACATGACTTATGCTAACTTACATATATAGGCCTAAAACAGTAATCACACAATATAAAAGCAGTACAAACATAATAATTATCACATATAAAACAGTGGATATTGATATCAAAATATCAGGGAACTTATTTGCAAAGAGGGGAGAGAAAAATAAAACTTACTACCTAAAATTAAATGTTAAATCTTATCCTACATCTTAGCTTACTTATACTTATTTATAGGGAATAGAGAGGGAGAGAAAAAGTCAGAAATGGTTGGGGAAGGGGAGGGAATGAATTTTAAAATAAATAAAAAAAGAAAAACTGGGGGTTTTGCTACAATACTGTTTCTTCTTTCTCCTAATTTGGTATAATCTATTTTAATGTTCTTGATTTGTTGGAAGTTAGCAGACTCATCTGTAGGCTCATATTCCTCCAAAACAGCTTTAAATCATTTTAGCTTTAGAGCAGTCTTCATCAAACTAGATTTTGTGCCAACACCATCACCTTTTCCCAAAAAGACATTCTCATTTATGAAAGCATTTTCCAACTGTTGGACAACTGCTTCATATGGAGTAATTGCTTCTTGGGGTTCTTGTATTCTGAAAATATGAGATAAGTGGCCTGAGAAAGTAGTTTTAAGTAGAGAAACATGTTTCTCATAACTCCTGATTGCATTAAATTCCCTTTTTTTATTGACTTCTTCTAATTTGGGGCAAGGTGTAATGTTCTGGGGGAAGGTTCCCATAAGAGTCTAAAAGAATTTTTAAAAAGTAGGAAGTGCTCACTTTCCATATGTGGTAAAATATTAAATGATTTATACTTATGCCACATAAGTAGTTCTATTAATATATAACATACCATGCTTGCTTCTTTAGCTTTAACAAAAGTGAATGTCCCAAGTCTTTCACTGCTTCATTCATGAAGCATTCTAACATTCTGTTCTACAATAAAGTTCAAGAGACAACATCCTCCCTCATTTCATTTCTTATCATATAAGGTTGCTGGGGAATTTATCCTTATTTCAGTTATGACATCTTCATTATCACAGGTGTTGGTGCCACCAATTGTAGCATTAAGACCACCTACTATTATTTTCCAATTTTGTAAATTTAGTTTGGATCATTTCAAGATCATCCCAACTTTTGGTAGCCTGTCAGTAACCCAGGAAGCCAAATGGAATGGTTCCATGGGCTGGAATTGGCCCATGGCTGTATGTTTTACGTTCCTGATATAGGTAGTAAGCTCATCCAGAGTGATACGAGTAAGGATTTTCAATAGCATTTTAAAGGATGGGAAGCCTTAGTCCTCAATATATAAGTAAACATCTGACTAAGGGCATAGAAATATTTATTTTTCCCAATGGATAGGTAACTGCTCAGAAATATTTCTCACAGTGCACTCTGTTGCTAGAGAAAGGATGATACCTTGCTTGACCACTATCCTATTCTGAGATGACAATTTCTGCCTCCTTTGCATCCCTGGGCAGTAATGAACTACAGAAGTAATTGAAAGCATAAACATTATGCAAATCTAGTGCAGCCATCAGGGCAGAAATGTCTTTAAAGGAGTAGAAATAGTATGAAGACATGGTCAGAGACTTAACTGTCTAGATTAACCAGTAAAGCTGAGTTGAGCACTGGAGTTCTGCATGGTATGCTGTTTCAAAATGATCTTGAATTCCCCTAGGAAGCCCTCCTAGCACCCTTCTTCTAGACTAATATCTGAAGGCATCAATCTGGTGTTGCATTTTTACTTCAGGGGCACTTTGAGATAACTTTGGTATAACACTAAAAAGTAAAAAAAAAAAAAAAGTTAGTTTGAGTCTTATACAAGCATGTGTTTCTTTTTATTATGCATGATATAATCCTGAAGGAAATTATATGGAAAAGAGGAATGGGTCACCCAGAGTAAATTAAGAATATTTATTGTATTCCCAAAGTATGCAGTGAGATTATCTAAATTTATGGCAAGCAATAAAAAAAAAGAAATATTAAGAGCTCCATCGTAAGAAATATTGTTATTGCTAGTAATTTTTGCATAAATGGGATAAGAGTGGGAAAAGCAGGTTTTAATCAGGATTTCTTTACAATTTCTTCAACAGAATGTCAAAATAGAAGCATTGCATGATTTTTCCCCCCCTTGAAGTTATAGGAGGGTTTTTTCATGATGCATTTAAATGCTTGCTCTATTTGTTATGATTTTTTCGGACATACTGCCAAAGCTACCTAGGAGTCAGAGAGCCAGGAGCACTTCACCAAAGAAGCTCTATGGAAAAAGTGAGAAAATTCACCCAGTTATGGGATCATACTATTTCCTTGATGTACCATCAAAATGTGACTCCTCATCCATCTCTCTGAATTCTAGCTTTTGTGGATTAAGCAGTAGCATAACAATGGGGTGAAAAGTGCACAGGCATTAGGGGCTGGCACTGAGGCACTGAGTACTGAACATGCTGCAGGCACTGGCTAATGGGAGATATCCCAAAAGGACAAGAGGTGCTTCACTCGCTGTCCTATACTCCACCTGCACAGAGGGCTGCAGGAAGCAGGCAGCACAGGTGGTGTGTGTCATGGAGTACAAGCCATCTTGGGAATCATAGTTTTGTAGAGCATAAGTGGAATTCGCTGCTGCTGGGGAAGAACTGTCCCTCATTTTTTGTTGCCAAAATCAGCATTTCTTTTGCCCTCTTGATTTAGTTTTCAGTGGCCAAAAAAAAAAAAAAGCTGAAAGCTTCTCCTCAGCAACAGTGAACTCCAATGTTGCTCTAGAGCAAGGGTTATCAACCAGGGGTACTTTAGAAAGCCCTAATGGGTACGCGCAGGTGGGCAGGGATGGAGCGCTGCCTATGTAATGAGAGATTTTCACATCATTGGGCATTTTTAAAGCTCTCTGAGGCCGTGCACTTCTGTCAGTGCATGGCTGTAGAGCACTTTCAGTGATCAATTGTGTGACAAGCAGTTATGTCCATCAGCACCTGTAGCCTACCTGTTGCTTCTGCATGCTGCCTTATGCAGAAGCCAGGAGGTTCAGGGTGCAGGACAGTGGGAGGAGAATTGGAAACAGTGAGAGGGGACTGCCCTAGTTTGGTCCATTGTATATTATAGCTCTGGAACTAAGCCTTAGCCAACTTGTTGTCACCTATGGCTATACCAAGGACAGAGACATTATAAGAAGGGCTTGACCAAAAAGAAAAGTTGTAGAGCTATGACAAGTGTATCAGGGGACGAGTGCAAGTTTATATCACCAATGTTGTTTTGCCATAATTTTCTCAGTCATATTTGGCAAAAAACAGTTGCAGACAGGGCAGTAGTTAATAAGGCTGACCAAAACACATCCATTCTGTTTCACAGTAAATATTCAGATGTTGTTTGGTTTCATCTGGAATCCTCTGCTCCAGATCTGTGGGATTTGAATCTGTATCTCATCATATTAGTGATAACTATAACACTACTGGGCCACTGTCTGTTCTCATATAGGGCCCTTCTTTCAAATCAGAAATTCTGTTCTGAAACTCAGAAATCTTCCTGTTGAAACAGATTTGGGCCTGTATAACATCTTGTTTCAATTCATTGACATTATCTGAGGAAAAACTATAACATCAGATATTTCCCCAAACTTGATAGCATGCAAAGATCAAATAAATGTTCAATTTACAGTGACAGATAGTTATCTATACCTTAAGCCTATGGATGTCATTCACCAGGGCAATGAGTCATACAATTCCTCAATAGAATGTAAATTAATTTTGTTTCAAAGGGAATCACTTGACTGACATTGCCAGAACTGGGCTGTATAGCAATAGTGCAGTTGTATGTAATATTGTACTGTATTGTGGCCTGAATTAAAAGCCTTATCCCAGGAACCCTTGGGCTTCAGAGAGAACAGAATGTGGGAAAAACAAGAAATTAGGGGTGAATGGAATCAATAAAAGAGAAGATTAGTAAAATGTTATTTTGGGAGGAAAAAAAGTAGTTAACATTTTGTCAGCTATGGCTGCCTACAGACATAAAGAATAAAACCCGATGCTTTACTTTAAAATACACGTGCCCAGCCCAGTGCATGCCCAAAAGAGGAATTGCATTAGTGGGACCTGGCTTGCCAAATTTGTCTGCATAGATGGAGCACTTTATTAGGGCTTTTCTTTTTTTTCATTTTTGTTTTATAGCTGATTGAATCAGCTATTAGACAAAAGCACCATAAAGCCCTGCTGAAGCTCCCCATCTATACAGATGCTGTGGAACTGGATCAAACAAGCCACCTCTCCCTGCATTGCTCTGGCTGCAGTGGCAGCCAAAACCTCTGGCCACCCTCTCTCTCCTCTGGTTTCCACTTTCTGTCCCCACCCCAGGGGGGTGCAGTGGTACTTCAGGTGGGATTCAGTGGTACATCCCCTGGTTTGGGACCTAAGTGTGAGACCAGCACACCCTCATGCACAATGCAGCCAGAGGACCTGCCTGTACTGATTTGGCCCATGTGGAGTGCAGTTCCTTCTGCTTCAGTCCATACAGCCCCAGCCACTGAGAAATTGCATAGCCCTTCTATAGACAATAAATTAATAAAAAGCAAAATAAAATAAAATAAAACACTTAAAATAGAAATCTTGAATTTTCAAATTTTTCAGTAGAATATCAAATTCTAATTTATTTTTCAACAACATTAATGAAAACTTGTGTTCCAACAAGTGCACAGAACAATTAATGTCAAGAGGTTTTCAGTGCACTGAAGAAGAATTTGCATCAGTGAGTCACATGGTTTATTTTAGTCCTAGAAAGTTAATTGGGCTGCAATTTTCTTTTCCAATTATCAATGCTATTAGTAGACAGTGTACAGAAGGTGCTGCTCCACAAATAAGTAATCAAATGTTTCAGGAAGAATAAAAAAGACCACCAAGATAGGAATTTGTGGTACATAGTCAACAAATGCTCAAAGAAATGACACATTCAAGCTCATCATCAAGCCATCCTGTTGCTAGAGTTGCTGGGTCTGCTGAAGCAGCACATGTTCCTTCTATTGATATCTCAGAATGCTTGAATTGCATTGGTCCAAAGGGAGACTGCGAACAATCCAAAAACTGGATGTGCTTTCATCACGTCTGCTGGCTGACTGATTATAACCCTAAAGCAGTGTTTGTTTCCTAAACTTTTGATACTTGGGACACGCACACATATATATATAGGCCTTACCTAGTGGTGCCTAACCTTTTGGCCCTATGGGCTGGATGAGCAGTCCCAAATCAGTCCATGGGCCTGATCCAGTCTGTGGTCCTATTCAGGGCCGGTGGGGCAAGATCTCAATCCCACTGCATGGGGTTAGTGTGGCCAAAGCCCAGTACCCCCACACAGGGCTTGGATATATGGTAGTAGGAGAGGGTATGGGGGCAATGTTAGTTAGACCAGTGTTAAACCTGTTGGGATCCCTCTTAGCCAGATGGCACAGCTCTGGGCCAGTTCTGATACAGATAAAGCTTGATGATTTGTGGTACACCTGTACTGCAGTATACCCTTTGGGAATCACTGCTCTAAAGGCTATTTTCATATTTACCTACTACATGAAGAGGTCAAATTATTAGAGTTTGCCCCAAATGAGAAGAGGCAGAGCCCCCCATCTCTATGTCAGCCTAGTGCAGAAAGTGGGAGGCACCCAATAGGGTATGTCTACACCATTTTTCCTGTCACTCGGGGGGAGGACTGATCTCAAGACCACCCCACCCACTCCCACGCATACATGCCAAACTGGGAAATATAGTAGTGAAACTGCTCTGAGGACAGTCCCCTGCAGTCTCTCTAGAGAACTGCACAGTGGCTCTATAGGGTGCCTCTAGAGTTGCTTCATTACCAAACTTATGTGTTAAGTATATGCAAGGGGGTGCAGAAGCACAAGCATGCTAGCACCAATAAGGGAAGCAGTGTAGACTAGGTGCATCTACATGAAATGCTTTCTTGCACATTAGATTAATCTAATGCATAGTAAAGTGTCACTGTCTACAAGTGTGTGGGACTTACTGAACATTAAATTAGTTAATGTGCCATTTGCTAGTAGCAATACATATAGATACTAGATAAACACCACATTAGCTAACATGCCATAGTACACACTGCTTCCTTGCTATGCACCAATGGAGGTGGAGCTGTGATGGGTGCAGGGGCAGCTGACTCCATACTATGTGTGGATCTGGATCTATCCCAATCCCCATGTGGCTGGGAAAGCTGTGCCATCTGCAGGGGCAGCTAACTTCCTGGCCATGTAGGAATCAGGACTCATCCCAATTTTTCTACCTAATTGCTAGTCAACCAGGAATGTAGGGTTTTTGCCTACCTCAGACCATGGGAGAGGTTCAAGGAAGACTTTCATAGATTCATAGATTGTAGAGTCAGAAGGGACCACAATGGATCATCGTGTCTGAACCCACAGCGAACTTGGAGAGGGTGTTCTCCACGCCATCGTCTAAATCACTGATGAAGATATTGAATAAAATCAGTCCGAGGACCAAACCCTAAAGGACTCCACTACCCACCTCCCTCCAGGCCAAGAAGGAACCATCCACCACCACTCTCTAGGTGCGGTCCCTAAGCCAGTTGGCCACCCACCTGACCATGTAGGTGTCCACTCCACAGTCTGCTAGCTTCCCAATGAAGATAGGGTGCGAAACTGTGTTGAAGGCCTTCCTAAAGTCCAGGAAGATGACATCAGCCTCAGCTCCCTCGTCCAGGCAGTGTGTGACCTGGTCATAGAAGGCTACAAGGTTTGTCAGGCAGGATCTACCTGTGACAAACACATGCTGGTTTCCCCTCAGCATCGTTTCCCCTGCTGGGCCTGCACAAATGTGTTCTTTGATTATTTCTAAGTAAGCATCATTTGAGATACAAGTAAGCATCAGTTGAGACTTCTAAGTAGGCATCAGTTGAGATACAAGAGGAGCTGGAGCTGCTTTTGTAGTTATGCAAATTGGCTGGCTACTGGTACCTGGATGGTTTCAGGGGAGGGCTCCAGTGTCTGGTATTATGGGAATGATGTTCTCTACCCCCACTCCCATCTCATCCTGTTCATGAGGAGAAAGAGACAGAAACTCTGGGGTCTATTTTATCTTAAACCATAGTATGATTTTGCAGGTGCAGGATCTGAGGATTATACAGCTCTTTGATACATTTGGTAGGATTGCGCCTTGGACTTATCCCATCCAAGGTTTGACATGGAGAGAAGTAAACTGGCTTCTCCCCAAATTCTGTCATGTCAATAAAGAACTACAGCTTCCATGTATCACATTTTCCATGTGGAGTCTTACTCCCCAATATTTCTGGGTATTTAAGATTTAAACTGCTTAATTATCAAGCACACATACGTGAAAGCACAAAACTATTTCTCCTTATAGAAAACTGACTTCTACATCCATGCCTAAAGTCACAAAGGACTTCTGTGGCAAAGACAGGAAAAGCAATATCCATTATTCAAGTAATTCCAGTGACAATTGTGGAGACCTAGTAGTCAGCAATGCAGTGTTACATTTTTAAAAGATGATTTAATATTACAAAAACACATTCCACTGTTGTCTATTTGACTAAGACAATGGCTTATGCATTTTAATTATTTTAGTAGATAGCTAGAATGGAAAATTGTACTACATTATTCTGTTTATTATAATGTCTCATTTATTCCACCAGTCTATTTCTTTGGCCTTTTTAATATGCTTACACAGTGTTTCTAAAAGAACTCAGCACTCTTCTACTCTTATTAAAATCAACGGGAAAACTTCTCTTGAATTCAACAGCAAAAGTGTTCAGATACAAATGAGATTTTCTAAGAATCTCACTCTTTATTCTTTGCAGTAAAAAAAATAGAAAATACTCTAACAATGCTTTCTATGAATGAAAAAAAACAGAGAGAAAGGTATATTTTATACTGTAATCATAAAATATGTAAATGTTATATTGGAATATCATTTAGCATTAGGAAATGTACATATAGATGCACAGAAATGTACATATAGATACACACACAGACATTCACTTACTCACTCACACTTACTCACACTTTAAACACTAATAATAAAAATCTCTTAACTGAGTAAAATCAGAAAAAATTATCTATGAGAGGCTGATTTCATGGACCCTACAAAGAGGACTGAGGTAACTGGGACTGACAGGGCATTTTGATACTGATGGAGCTGGTCCCTTCATTAGTAAGCAGCTTGTGAGTTAAACTATAGGGCTGCAGAGTCTTATCTCCTGCTTCGCAAATTAAGTTTACTGTTCAGTTCTTTTCATTCATACCAGTGTTTATGAACCTGGTGGTTCACTACACACAGGATTAGACATTATAGGGAATTGACCATATTTAATGCTTTACTAAACCAAAAATGTACAGGCTTCTCATGGCTATGCTCAGGAAATACATCTTCCCTCCCAAAATACATAATTTGTTCAGTTGAACATTTTAGTACAGTCTACTAGACTCATTCTATGTCAAGATTTTCATGAAACAGAAATAGTATTTTTGTTTAGGAAAAGCTTTATTAAGCAACCTCTTGCTTGAAGAAATCATCCCAAAAGTGCCAGTTAATTTACTGAGCTGGCATTTTGCACCTCATTAAAAAAAATCCTAAAGACAATCTCATATGTTAAAAGGCTGATTTTCATCAGTCCTGTTAATGGTCAATTAAGAAAATGTTCACTGTATACATCCTTGAAGCAACAGTCACTTGGGACGACATAAAAAGGCATCACCAATAAAGCTATAAAGTGAAGTTCACTGCTCTTGTTACCTATAATTGCCAGTACTTGGAAACATTGTTCTAACATATGCAAATCAGCTAGTCACAACTATCCAGGTAACTAGTCAAAAGTCATTTATTTGGGTTGCCTTCTTGAAAGATTGCTAGAAAACCCTAGTGGAAATAAGTCCTGATTCGGGTAGATAGTGCCCAGTAGCAAGCCTCTATGGCTTTTTAAAGGTATTTGTTCTAAGCAGGATATATTATAATTCTGTAAGGATTCAAAAGAGAATTTTTTATGCAGTATTTTGCAACAATTGAAATAAGCATCACTTCAGCATTTTGCAAGCTTAAAATCAAGGCACAAACTGTTTTAATAGGGTGATACTTAAAGAGAGTATGTTGTTTTTCTGGCACTATTCACTCTAATTATCATTTTCCTGTTCATGAAAATGTTATATAATTAGCATAAATTAATGGCAAAACAAGCAGAATGAAAAAAAAAAAAGTTCCAGAATCTTTGTTATCATGAAAAACAACAGGTAGCTAATAAGGCCAGCTTTTTTTTTTTCCTTTTGAAAAACAATATAATATAATAACATAAAATATTTTTTTCTCTTTTCTGTTTTTCTTTCCCAATATATCCCCGCTATAGGATTAAGAAATCAGTAGACTGTTTCTGATTTTTTTGTGTATCATTTTACATAAATGATGACTTATACCAAACAAACGTATTTAGGCAGTTTATCTAAAATTGAGATTTAGTAAGAGGGATAATTACAGATAAAACTAACGGAAACAGGTTCAATATACAGACAGCAAGTATGAAATACCCACCTTGAATATTATTGTGTGTACTGGATGCATGGCTTTAAAGAACCATTAAACTGTTTCCATTCTTAATGAACTGAGGGTAAGGGTTTCTGCTATTATTCTATTTGCCAGTTAGACAAACAGGAAATTCTCCATAGCTGCTAACCATATATTAAGCCTACAGTGTTCCAGATGCCATATACTGAGCAACATACCTTACTAAAGGAATAGTAAAGTCTAGTAACAGTGAGAAATATGGATCTATAAAAATGAGATAATATAGTTTCATATCTAGTTTTCATCAATAACTTCTAAAATAAAGACACTAAGTTTACAGTTCTACTAGCAGGGAAGGAGAAAAGAAATATTACTATTACCATTTAAAATCTCAGGAAGTACAATGGTACTAGAGTGATAAGTACCTATATTAAAAAGTCTTCTGTCTTATCTAACAGCCAGCCCTACTCATGAAATATGGAAAATCAAGCTGGCTCGTACTTCACTATCAATAATAAGGATTCAGCAATTGGAATTTAGTACTTCTGATAACTTTGACAATAAACAGAAATGAAAAGAGGATTGTTCATTCTTCCAGGGTTGTCAAGCCTCTAAATGTTAACAGTGGTTTAAAAAAAAAACAAACCATACACACGCCAGAAAACACACACATACCTGCAGCTTTATAGAGGGCTGCACATTTAAAGCACCTGTAATTTCATAAAGGGTTACTAGTGCTGGAACCATGTAAAGCTCACAGATAGCCCCAGACTGAAGCGTGCCTGCCTGCAGCAGTGGTCTTTATCAGCTCTTGTCATGGCCAAAACAGTTAATCAGGCAGGCCTGTCAGTGAGCATGTTTTGGTCACTGGCATGACAAGCCATCTGGGCAACTGGGACTGCTGCAACACACTAGGGCAGTCATGGAGTCACAGAGAAGTAGGGATGGCTCCAGAGGTCACGCAGTCCAACTCCCTGCCTGGGGCAGGATTATCCCTATCCAAGCCATCCCATATAAATGACAATCTAAACTCTAAATAAGGCTACCTGACACCAGGGCTGGCCCACAATTTTTTTGGGCTCCCTGCAAGGCATAGGCCCTGGGCAAGCACAAAATTGGAGGCCCCTTTCCCCCATGGGAGCTGGGCTTCGGGGGTGGAGGGTGGGAAGGGCCCCTTCCTCTCCTAAGCTGGCAGGGGAGGCTGGGTGGACTCTGCCAGGCTCACGGGGCACATACCCCCCACTTCTCCCTGCTCCCCACCCCTGCTATGGCCAAATGTGCTCATATGCATGGCAGACAAGGTTCTTTGGGTAAATCTGATATCTTTTATTAGATTAACTAAATAGTTGGAAACATTTTTCTAGCAAGCATTCAGGTTTAAAAACCCTTGATCAGGCTGAGGGAGCATCTGCATTTGGTGTGTGCTCTTCCTGGATGGAATGAACAGTAAAGAAACCAGAGGCTGGGCTGCATACAAGCCAGTCAGTGAAAATGTAAACGGAGGAGTCAATGGGTGATCAGTGGGTTAGAGTCAGTGGGTTCTGTGGAATCGATTCTTAAACCGCTTGTTACCGGAAAAGTGAGTTTTGTCTAAGACACTACAGACTTTCTACAAAAAGTTAAAAACATAGACCACCTTCCCAGCAACACCCTCCTAGCCACCATGGATGCCACCAGCTTATATACCAACATCCCACACCACGATGGCATCCAAGCCTGCCTTACATACCTACAAGAGCAAGATGACAACTCTGAGTACAGATTCAAAGAGATTACTGAAAGTATATGCTTCATCCTCACACACAACAATTTCACTTTTAATAACCAACACTTTCTCCAGACCATGGGCACAGCTATGGGCATCAAAATGGCCCCACAGTATGCCAACCTTTTTATGAGCCACCTGGAAGAAGAATTCCTCAAAGACTGCACCATCAAACTCTTGCTATACTTAAGATCTATCAATGACATCTTCATCATTTGGACCGAAAACCTGCATGCTCTGAGTTCCACCAGAAATTCAGCAATCATCACCCCTCCATCTGACTGTTTCTTGAGTACTCCAGCACCAACATCTCCTTTTTAGAAACAATGATTGGCATCCAGAATGGTAAAATACAGACCACATTATAAAAGAAACCTCCAGACCAACATACATATCTGCACAGAACCAGCAATCACCCTAAACACACCAAGAAATCTGTGATACACAGCCAAGCCCTGATCCCACCAAATTTTTACTGAAGAGAATGCCCAGGATTAATACCTCACAAATCTTAAAAAGGCTTTCACCCAACAAGGACACTCCTTCAGAGAGATAGATCACATGCTTGAAAGAACCACTTGGATACCATGTGAAGAACTGCTGCAGTGCAGAAGGAAAAACTCCATGAATTGCACACCTCTGATTATGACATATCACCGCTCCCTTGAACCTATATGGAAAATCCTCAAACAATTGCAACCCATACTAGAAGGAGACCCAATTCTTAAAGAAATCTTCCCAGAGCCACCCATCCTAGTCTTCAAAAAAGCACTGAACCTCGCTAACCTCATCACCAGAAGCAAACTTCCTATGGCCCAAAATACACTGAATGGATCCCAGCCATGTCATGAAAAGAAATTCAAAACCTGCCAGCACATCACAAACCCCCACAATTACTACACCCCACAGCAGAACCATCAGCATTCATGAATCTTACACCTGTACTTCCAGAAACATTATATATCTCATCCAGTGCACCAAATGCCCTGATGGAAAATACATAGGAGAGACCAAACAACAACTGCACACCAGAATGAATGCACACCAGAAATCTATTAAAGACCAGAATACCCAATTAATGGTGGGGGTACATTTTGCACAAGAAAACCACTCTCTCTCCAATCTCTCAGAATTAATCCTCAGAGGGAATTCACAAAACACTTTTCACAGATGAGCCTATGAACTTCACTGCATTAACCTCCTAGATACAAAAAAATCATGGACTAAATATAGAAGAAATTTAAAAAAAATGTAGACCTCTTGGTTCCAAAATGATACCTTTTCTTAGACCAACTGGGAAATCACAAGAAAATTGTCTTTTCTGCAAGCTTTCAAGCTCAAAGGTCCTTCATCAGGCTCTGAGAAAAGTATAGATGGTAAAAAGTCTCCATAGGTAGGAAATAAACTTCGTTTTTGGAGAGAGGGAGCTGTAGATTGAAAACTGTCCCTCTGGGTCCAGCTTTTTCTTCTTATTTCCCAGTTGGTCTAATAAGAGGTACCATTTTGGAACCAAGAGTTCTACATTTTTGTATTGCTTCTCATCTCAGACCAACACAGCTACCAAGTACATCCCTGAAACATGGAAGATGGCAAATTTTAGTCGATTTTGGATTTTAAATTTCATTTGAGAGCAACAAGACAGATTTTTTACCTCCCACCAGCCATGTGACACCTACCTTTCTTTCTGCAGCCCAGCCTCTGGCTTCTCTTCTATTCATTCCATCCAGGAAGAGTGCATACCAACTACAAATACCCAATTACTGGTGTGGGCACATTTCTCACAGGAGGGCCACTCTTTCTCCAGTCTCTCAGTCCTGATCCTCAAGGGAAACTTACACAACACTTCCCAAAGACGAGCCTATGAACTCCACTTAATCAACCTCCTGAATACTAAAAATCATGGACTAAATACAGACATTGGATTCTTGACACATTATAATCTGCCTGGCAACTTACTTCCCAGCCCAGCCTCTGGCTTCTTTACTTTTCATTCCATCCAGGAAGAACACACACCAGCTGCTGAAACTTCCTTAGCCTGATGAAGGGTTTTTGAACCCAGAAGCTTGCTTAATAACTATTCTCCAACTATTTGGGTTGGTCTAATAAAAGATATCAAATTCACCCAAGGAACCTTGTCTACCAACTACAGATGCTTCCCCAGCCTGACCAAGGGCTTTTAAGCAC
The DNA here is from genome assembly GCF_000455745.1 of Alligator sinensis. Lineage (NCBI taxonomy): Eukaryota > Metazoa > Chordata > Crocodylia > Alligatoridae > Alligator > Alligator sinensis. Next base: position 1,038,263 of record NW_005842020.1, on the reverse strand, counting down.
AAAAGCTTGCTAAGAAAAATGTTGCTAACTATTTAGTTGGTCTAATAAAAGATATCACACACACACAGACCCCCTTCCCCAGCCAGCCCTCTGCCCCCTTCCTCACCTCCCCCCAGCCACCTGCAGCTCAGTCTCACTCCCCCACACCTCACCGTTACACTCACTTGCAGGGAGCTGTTGCCTGGTCATCCCAAGTAGCCCCGCAGATGCAGATGGCTGGGATGGACCTGGTGGGGAGCAGGTAAGGCAGGGCTCTCCTAGCCCAGCTCAGCCCCCTCCCCTGCAGGCACAGTGCTACCTGGCCTACAGGTGCTGCAGGGTTCTTTAGGCAAGACCCCAGCCCTGCCTCCCTCCCCCAGCCCCATTGCTGGAGGAGGGGTCCTGCTTCCAGCTGCCAGGGAAGTAAATGTGAACGCCACAGTTTTAAACTTGCCACTGAAAATGAGCGCAGAGTTTAAAACTGTGGCTTTCACTTCCCTCCTGGGGAGGATGCCAGCTGCACAGGGCCCCTTGGCTGTGAGGTCCCCTGCAGCCACAGATTTAACAGGCATGGACAGGCCGGCCTTACCTGACACAACACAGACCTAACACCTTAGCCTGCCACAGGTAAAGCAGAGGAACCATAGCAGCTAACATCCTGTTTCATGAAATGTTGTCAACATATGCTCAAGAAAATCCAGGTAGGGATACTCCTACAGGCAAAAACACACAGTCCCTTCTGACTATGGGATAAAATTCCTTCCTAGCACCAAATATGTAGATCTGCCTGACCCTGAGCAGAGGCACAAGACCCTCTAGCCAGGAACCTCTGTATTTGCTCTTAGCAGGAGAACCAGTACACCCCAGTCAAGGTCCCCGGTCTTGGCTGTAGCTAACACCCACTGTCTCTGATGAAAGCTTAAAAAACTGTCACATGTAGCAGAAAGTGGGGGAGAGGACTGGAGGCAACCAGAAAAGCCCAGATGCATGGAAAATACCCATAATAGAAGAGGCATAGCTATGCCTAGATTATCCCCAACCAATGGCTGTCCAACCTCTCTTGAAGACTTCCAGCGATGGAGAGGCCACAGCTTCCTGAGGCACTTTATTCTACTGCCTCACTGTTGATTGCCAGCTTCTGCCATGTCATCAGCATGATTATGTGGCTGCAGTGGGACCTGTTTATTCCTATCTGCCCATCTCCCCAAGTCAGTACCCAGGGTAGATGCCCCAGTCAACCCACCCTAGTTACACTATGGCTGTACAGCTTGACTTAGTCAGTAAAATAAACTGAAAGGACTCAAAGACAGGTAGAACAGGAAATTATATTCGATGTAAATTCTCACTGGTTTCAGTGAATGTTTTTGTCATTTGAAGGACACAGAATTGGTGTTAAAGGAAAGAGAAATGTTGTGTAACAATGATATACCATTCTCTTATCCACCCCAATCTTTCATCTCCCCCTATGCAAATCTTCCTATGCAAAAATACATCTACCAAAACTCTCTTGCTCTCTCCAAGCCTAATCTGTGAACACACACATACATCTGTCACTTTTTGCCCTCGCTCTGCCCAAAAATAAATTTACCTAAAGATCCAAATGACCAGGAGCAAGGGTACTTTTAACTTTTTAATTAAGATAGATTGAACTGATAACAATACGAGGTATTTTCCGCTATGGAAAAAAAGCTTTTACAAGTATTTATATCAGCTCTGCTTTTCATCCAATCTTGAAGGTAAAAAAAGGGGTCATATACACCAGAAGTCATGTCTAAGCACACAACTGTTAACCAGACATTCTAGAACTTTCTTTGACTTCTTACAGCTCTGGCAGACCTTATTTTTGTAGTGCTACAAAGTTGGCAGCACTACAAAAATTAGAGAGTTATGGGCATTCACACGTGCACAGCCCCCCTGGCTGGAGCGCAGCAAAGTTGTCAAAAAAGCTGCAAAATTTGGCAAAAAAGTTGGCAAAAAGTTGCCAAAGTTGGCAAACCCCTCCTCCCCCCCCATCACCACAACAAAGTCCTGTTCATGAAATATGGTGGCAAAAAAGGCACCCCCTCCAGCCAGAGCTTGATAGGGGGATGCCCCTTTATTCCCCCTGTTCCTGGGTGAGCAGAAAATGCTCACTGACAGGCTTGCCTAATTAACTGTTTTGGTCAGGACAACTGTTGATCTGGACCACGGCAGTAGTGGACAATCTCCAGTCTGGAGCTAGTCATGAGCTTTACATGGCTCCAGCAGTAGTAGCCCTTTATAAAGTTGCAGATGCTTTAATATTATAGCCCTTTATAAAGCTGCAGGTCCCTTAAAATTCCTAGCTGGAAGGCAAGCAGAGTCTACCGCAGCAGTGGGTGGTCTCCAGTCTCAGGCTGCCTGAAAACTGGGAGCTTTTAAGAGCTGGCAGGCAGCCTGTGAATAGAGACTGCTGGGAATGATGTGAGACTGGAGACTAGTGCTGTTTGCAAGCCCCTGCACTACTGTAGCTCTGTCTTCCTGCTGCCACATAGTGGCTAAGGCAGGGCCACTTGAAAGCTGGTCCCTTTTTCTTCATTCAAAAGGCTGTCAGAGAGCCAGCTTCTCCCCATCTGTCTCTCTGTCTTGTGTTAGGGAGGGAAAGTGGAGTGCTTTGAGATAGTGGGCATCTCTCAGACTTGTCCACATCTTAAATTTGTGCCAGAAAAACAAATTGTTCTTTGAACTACTTTTTTATTTTATTTTTTAGCATAACAAATAGCAGGAACGCATGGACAGTTGTGTTTTTGTCAGAGTAAAACAGCTGCCATGGCAGGACAAACATTACATCTGCCTAAGACCTTGAATGAATGGCATTCAACAGCTTTACTGTGAAGTACATGTGGGCCTTGGGTACTGTACTTGATCAGATGTTCACTGACACTTCTCCTACACTCCAGAGGAAAGAAATAAACTATGAGCTTGCTCTCCAGAGACTAAAACAAAAACTGGGGATCTCTGTACTCCTCATTTTTACAGACAAAGGGTCTGAGCTGGGATGTGGGCAGCCAGGTTTGACAGTCAATCAGGTATCAAATTTGCTATATTAATGTACAAATCAGCATCAGAGAGGACAACCAGAGTCCAGGTACAAACCCAGTCAAGAAACCTGAAGGCTGAGAGATGAGCAAAGTCCATAAACAATTTGAGTCATGAAACTAGGAGGTTGGAAAGGAGGCAGAGTTACCAGAGGTTCAGTCTTTGATCAGAACAAGCCCTATGGCCCAGAGGAAGTGGTGAACCAGGCAAAAGGAGCCAGTCACTCAAGTGTCAGGGAGTGGGCAGAGACTCAGGTACTAATAGAAGGTCTGGAAGGCCTTTGGCAACAGTAGTAGGTTGGTGGGTTTGGGAAAGGGCTGCAGTGGTCTTAGGTTCAAAGGTGCATGCCTGACATCAAGGTAGTAAGTTTGAATGTGTAGAAGCTTTGTCCATTGGCTTCCTGACTGTCCTGATGCGTGCTTGCCATAGAAAATGGGCAACTAGCGCACTGTCACAATTTCCTAACTTGTATGTTGGAATTATTAGAAGCAGTGAGATTAAAATTTAATTACTGAATGGATAAGATGTTCTGCATTTTAGGGGATTGAACTTCAGTTCTCTGCTCCAGCATAGACCCTAATCTGCTTTATCTGTCTAAATGCTTTGGTCCATCATCTAGTAAATGAAGATAATTCTTCTCTTCTCTCACTTTTTCTGCCATGTCCATGTCCGCTCAATGATCCATAGGTCTGGGATTGTCTCCCACCGCATGCAAATTCAGTGTGGAGCCCTGCATACTAGGCATGATATCAGATGGGAAGTGCAAATAACAGCTATGCCTAATGTGATTGAATTTGTACTTGCAAATGAGGGCAGGCAGAGAACAAGATGAAAATTTGAGCAGCCAGATCTCTGAACTGTGCTAAAATTCTTGCTAATCTTATGGGAATCCAGGGAACGAGCTTCTGTGGAAAAAATAAAAAGAGCTGGTGGACTGGGAAGGGGTGCAACATTACAACATTATAGGCCATTTAGACCATGGACAGCACTTGTGTTTACTTTCCTGTGAGAACTCTTATTACCTCTATGGGAATTTGAAAAGATGTTAATGAACAGTAACTTACTGGGGGAGGGAGGGTGGGAAAGGCAGGTTTGTCCTTTTGCGGTAACCAAATGCTCTTAGGTCTATTAATTTTGTTAGAATAAAGCAAACTGCCCACGCCATCCATAAGTATAATTATAATTTGTATGCTTTTAAAATACTGCTGGTTTAAAAGATGTGTATCTTAATAACTTGAGCCAGCATATGTATAGCTTTTACATCCTTTTTCCACCAAGGGGAGATATAGAAAAAACTATTATAGTTCCATTTATAGCATCTAACTGGCAAGAAAGGTCAAAGGAAAATGCTAGCTTGTTATTCAAAACTGCCAAAGCTCTCTAGGGAATGCATTAGACCATTAGAGAGAGGTTTTTTGTTTTTCCCCCCACTCTTTTTCACTTTTTTTTATTTGTGACTGATGATATTTCTCTTTGCTTTGCAAAAAAGTTTAATTTTCTTTCTTTAAATGTATGCAGTTCTTTATTGATGAAATGGATGCATTTACTCCTGACATCATATTGTCTGCCAAATGTGTGCCATTAAGAAGATACATTTTGAGATGACTTTATAACCCAGGTGAACAAGATGAAATAGCTTGGTTCTGGAAATTTTCAGATGCTTGTCAACACTTGCAAACAAGTAATTTCCCTCAGTGCTATTGGTGATGGCACCTATTGCTTAACTTTTAACACATTTTGTAAGTTGGTGCATAAAGTAAGATGATGCAGAATATTGATTTTCAGGCTACAGCATTTCCACAAGGAAACAGAGTTGAATTAATATATTATAGCCTCTTTTCATCAAGTGTTGATTTCCATTTATAACCCATCTGACCCTCTTGGAGCTTATGAAAGAGTTCACTGAGTGAGGGTATTTTAAGGGATACATATGGTCCATCCAGCTGCAGTTTTGACAATAACTCAAGCCCATGCAGTATAACTGACATAGTACTTCATCTTATGTGACCTCTCTAGCAGATTATACAAATGTTGCATGTTCTATTACTGTCATAGTTCATGTGCCCCTCTACACACACAGGTTTTCTGATAGTTTAGGTTCTGTGAGGGGTACATAAACCAAAGTATAAAAACTATGTTAGTTGCAAAACTCAAATTTAGCAAAATTCTGTAAGAGTGCTATAGAATGGAAATGTAAATTTTACACCATTTAAATCTCAAGGGGTTACTGCTAAGATGTATTCAATTACATTTTGCTTTGGATCAGTAATATGAAAAAATACTTTCCTTGAATAGGATGAAAAAAAGATGAATATTTCCTGAATTAGCAGTTTCATTCTAGACTCTGGAGAAAACAGATATATTGCAGAGTTCATAAAGTAGCCAGGCACTGCATAACTCACCACAAAACCAACTGGAAGTTAAAATGAGGAAAGCCTTAAGGGAAGATATTCCTGAGGTAAAACATCTTTGTGAGCTAAAATTTTTAGTAAAAAGTTGTTACCTGTGTGTTTGAATTAAATGTACCTTAAGAACATCAGATAGTTTGGTCAAAATTTTCCTTCCAAGTCTAACATTTCTGCAAGTAATAGAGCCTTGAACAAAATCAAGGTCCACCAGCAATATGGTAATATAAAGTATCTAATAAAATAATTTCTTTCTTTGAAATCAGTGAGACTACTTGCACAGTATTTGGTACAATTAATACTGGTTAGAGAATTTATCCAAATCAAGTGAACATCTTTTCATTACTTCTGCTATATAAGGCAGGAGGTTACATCTAGAATGAGTGTTTAAGCATTTTCAAACTATTGCCAGAAGTCTGGTTGCTTGTCCCTATAGTCCTCCAAAGTCAATTTTCATTGGTTTGGATGGCAGGACTGAAACTCTACATTATGAATTACAGTTCATAACATTAATAAGTTTGACCTACAAGACATCACTGTTGGTTAAAACATTTCCACTGAAACTTTTTACAGTGAAAAATTGGACTTTCACCTCTAAGAAAATATTCGTGAACAGTACTTTTTCCTCCCATTTGGATTGCATTTTGTTTTAACTTATTTTTAATTGGAAAATTGAATCTTTAGCCAAAAATGATATATAAGAACATTTTCATTCTTTGACCAGTACTTGAGATTTTATGCAGAAGAAAAAATACCGTATTTTGTCTGTATAGACTTGGGTACAGAGTTGGGAAATTATATTGAGTTTGAAATGATATAATTTCAAATATATAGAGTTGGAAATTATATTCAATGTAAATTCTCACTGATTTCAGTGAATGTTTTTGTGGGTGGAACAAAGGAGGGCAAAGGAAATACTTTCCTAAAGAATTGGATATAAAATCCTACTACTAGTTCTTGAGGACGAGAGAAAATAAAATGGCTGTCTTTTTAGTTAGACTTGGGATTGAAAGGCTAGTTCTAAATGCCTCAAAACCAAAAAAGACAGACATTATCCAAAGAAGCTTATAAAATTATACACACACAGACACAAGACAATAGATGAGTACAAACAGATAAGGGTGTATAAACATACAATAGCACCTTATTAATCAGCATAAGAATAAGCAAAATAATATTTACACATTAAGTAATTATCATTATTCCTCCATACTTGTCTGTCACCAGGTTGCCTTCCATTTTTTTCCCTTTAAATTGAGTTCTGTGCTAACCTGACAGTTCAACAAAGTTTGTGAAGCAAAAGTCAATGTTAAATCCAAGCTGAACATTTTAATTTATATCTATTGTCCAATGTTTTGCAACCTTAATATTTACATCTTCTGGAATGAAATAAAGTCAACATAAGTTCAAGTAATGCACGATGAAGAAAATAGCTCAGGAAATGTTAATTAGTGTATCTATAAAAATGTTACTTATCTCCAACCTAAAAACCACAGAAATGTTGGGGTAGCCTGTGTCACTAGTGTTATTGCTTGATTGACCATCTGTGGAATATGGCAATATTTATGCAGTAAAATATATAAAAGATGTTTCCAAATTATAAATACCAGCACTGTGTTTTCTATCCCAAGACCAAGTGAATGAAAAATGTAAACTAACCGCAATGCTATAAGCAGGGAACAGGTTTTGCCAACTTTGCTATCCTGAGTCACTGTAGTGACAGGATGAACCACAAAGGTAGTCCTTACAATTTGCTGCTCTTAGTATTTTCAGAAGAGACCTTTCCTCATTTAACAATCAGTCATATTCACCCTGTTCATTACTACAATATTTGTGCATTATCTGTCTTTTCTCTAAGAAAAGGAAATTTATTTTCAAGTGATATGTTCTTGTGTTTAAAGCAGTAGCTTTTTCTGCAGATAACTAATATGTTTAACTGAATTTCATTAATATGTTATTATTTTATGCATTCATTGGGTGCCTGTATTACAACTTCTAGACCTATTACAGTAAAAGACAAAATACTCATCATTTAACAGAAGCAGCTACACTGTTTAAGTGCAATCCTGGAAGCAGCCATTGAAAGAAATTTGGAAGCCTTCAGAACAAATCCACAATAAAGGGCAGCGGCAGTCCCACCCAAGCGGCGCCCACCTGCAGGCACCTGGACCAGGTGGTCCCAGGGGCACTGCAGCCATGGAGGGAAGCACAGGGCGCCTGTGCAGCTCAGGCAGGCTCCAGGCAGGGGGGAAAAAAAATCAGGCCACTTTTCTTGGGCAGAGCCTGCCTTCCTGGGCTGCTTCCAGGCTGCCTGCAAGGGCTTCCTCGAGAGCCCCTGAGTTGCGCAGAGTCTGGTGCTTTGCTCCATGGCTGTAGGGCAACAAACTAAAACTCCTTGGAGGAGTTTTAGTTTGGTGCATCTCAAGTCATTTAAGGTGCTTTATGCCACTGAATTTGCTACAGCAGCTGGAATTACTGCACAATACACTGCCGACATGTACAAACACCAACACCATTAAAACGATGCAAAAACATTTAACCTGATTTAAAGTGTTGTGCACACATGCCCCTTGTTTCCTCTACACACAGCCATAAGTTATAAATAAAAAGTCACTGTGACCCACTGGCCACAGTGGGTGTTTAACTAGTGTGAAACACAGTTGTGTTTAACTAGTGGCACTAGTTATTGTTAGGGTGACTGTAATTGGATCTTGGGGAGCATTGGATTTGCAGCTGAATAAAGGCTTTAATCTATGGCTTCAACAAAGATGCTGACCACAAGGCAGAATGATATATTAAAAGTAACATTGCAAGACGTTTAGGCAAGCAGTTTCCTAACAATGTGGCAGTATGTAGGAGATATGATTTATTGCGTAAGGAGAATAGGATTCAGCCCACCAGCTATTGTCAGGAGATAAAGCAGAAGTAAGACCTTGAAGATGAAGAAGGGTCAGCAAGAAATGGTAAGTGACTGAAGGAAGCGGAGTTCAAAGTCTTAGGCACACGCTCATAACAAAAAGACATGTCAATGAATTAAATGCATAGGTAATTCCATGCTAATGAAGTAAACAGTAAACAGAGGTGGAGCTTGAGATAGGAGGGAATATGGGTGGAACAAAGTGGGGCAAAGGTGGAGTAAAAATGTTAATGAGCATGAACAAAGTTGTATAAATGTGGAAAGAACTAATGTTCAGGGTGGCTTCCTGGTTTTTGGGGAGCTAGTCCAAAGCTGTCTCCATTCTGAGTAAAGCTATTGTTGAGCAATGTGTGCTGGTGCTTGCTCCATGAGCAACTGGATCCCGAGCAATTGGATCATCGTCTCCCTAGTCATTGGGCACCAGGTGGGATTGGGGTCTAACAGTTATGTCAAGGCACAAAATGATGTTGCTTATGCTAAGAATTTTGCTAAGATGGCTTTCAGGTCTACAAAGTAATAAGAAGTGCAACTGTTGACAACATGCATGTGTTGTTGTCCAGAAATAATCATTATAGGATAGTTGTACTGCCTCTTTTTCATGGTTTGGCATGGCAGATGGCAGAGATTCTAGAGAACTGCTCCATGTGTGCATCTAAATTTGCTATTCAGCAGTAAAATGGAATAAGTTGCTCTCAGTTGAAGGAACAACAATATAGTACATCCCATCAAATCCTAGGAGTTAATTCTGCCAGAACTTAGCTGAACCAGGCATCTTTTCCAGATCCTGTATACCCACTGACATTTTTTTCAAGGATATTATTCATGCTCATATGTCCTTGCTAATTCAGGTTTCAGCTTGGCAAGTTATGTCATGCACTATATTTCATTGTAGTGAAAATAAAAATATTTATATTTGTAAGTCTTTTATCTTCAGTTAAAAGTTAACAATTGTTTAGGGTATGTTTTCCATAAATTATAAAGTACACAGCAATTCGAAACATATGCATATGTATCTTTATTCTCTAGCTTGTGTGTACAGTACTTGACAGTACTAACTTAATCCTATAAAGATAAGCCTCCTATTTAAATAATTATATACAATTATTTATAGAACATTGGACATGTACACAGTGCTGTTCAATGCCAGGATAGTGGCATACAAATAGAAGATTCCTTCCCTGAAGAGTTTTACAGTCTAGCAGGATAAAGAAGGCAGAACAAACTACTCTAGACTGACTGTACAAAATTGAGGTTGCTCTTGGGGTGGCAATGCTTCCTGGAGGAGGTAATATTTCAATAGTTTCTGTAAATTGAAAATGAAGAGAGGGTGAAGTACTTTTTAACGAGGAGGCCAGCCAGGCATATGAGGCCGTAGTGAAACATGTGGTGTCTCTGCAAATAGATGCCACAGACCCAAAGGTTAAAAAGTACTGAACACTTCAGTGGAGAGGCATCTTAGAAGTGTAAGTAAATAAGGGAAAATTTGTGAAGGAAGTTAACAGGCTTAAGCTGATGGTCACTTATGAAAACTTGAATGGAAGGGAGATCTTCCATTGAAACATTTGGAAGAGAAGACTGTCTAACAGCTACATTTTGGCTTGAGAGGTTTGATGAGAAATGAAGGGAAAAGATGACAAAAGATCAGGCCAAAAAGGACTGCAGAATTTGCACCTTTAGTGTTGATCGAAATGAAGGGATGGATATTGAAGACCATTTAATCTGCAAAGTATTTTACCCCTAATTAGAATCCAACTTGCTAGTTTCAATTCCTTCCTATGTAAATGATCCCTTTTCAGAGAATAGTTATTTTCGCTAGGCATTACAAAATATAATTGTAAAAACATAAAACTTTCAACCCATTATAATTATGTGAGTTTCCTGTGATTTTAAATGTGCATCTGAAGCACTAATTTGTTGATTGGCTTTGAATTATAATACCAATGAGACAAACCAGGCAACTAAACTTCCATTCTATATAGGAAATAAAAATTAATTCTCATGACTGCCGGTACTTAAATTGAACCATCAGACAGACTTAAGGTGGCTAAAGCATCTTCTCATTGTATGATTAAGACATGTATAAGATCTTTAAAAACAGGCAAGTAAACCAGGTGCCATAATTAGCTTAATAACTAATTATACCAGCCTGAATCCTGTCTGCTAGTGTCACATAGCTGAAAATAAACCAACAGGAATCTGGTATCATTCTTCTATAGCAAATAAGTCCAGAGAGTCCTATACTGATAATCAGAAAAATAAATGCACAGTAATTGTAAATTGTTTCTGATGGGCAGTTAGCACTTTGTGAGCCCTATGAAGTGTATTCACAGCAGTATCTATTCAAGTGTCTTAATTACTGTAAAAGCTGCTATAACAGTAGTCACACAGTAGCATTTTGAACTTAACATGCTGACAGAGCCTTGGGGAAGGATGATTATCAGTTTTTGCAATTTATGTCAAAGGTACTTGGGTTTTCAGACACCACTTTTTTCAAGACTATTTTTAGAAATTGAAATAAACACAAATTAAATGGTACCTATGAGGGCAAGCTAGTTTTGACACTAGATTGCTTATAAAAAAGGAGAACAAGATAAATATTTGAATATATGGGAGCCTTTCATTATATATTAAAAAAATAAATAAGAATTGAACCTAAATCTTATGAAATCCTTAACAATTCTATAAATCTTTTCTTACTTCTTGCGACTGATCTTTCAGCAGCCACTATTAGAAAATGAGCATTTAAGAACAATTGGTGCCTGATAGTATATAAGATTCAGAGGTTATTTTCTTTTTAAAATGAACTCCAAAATGTGACTGAAGAGTTAAATACACATAATAATTAGACTGTCTTAAATGCACTTTAAATCTGAAATGGAAAGATATGCAAACCTGTTTAAAGATGCCTAGAATGGTTCAAAAGTGTATCTTGAAGTCATAGGAGTGTAGGTTGTAGCTGTGTTGGTCTAAGGACATAGGCAGACAAGGTTCTTTGGATGAATCTGATATCTTTTATTAGACTAACTTAAATAGTTGGAAAACAATTTCTAAGCAAGCTTTTCAGTTCAAAACCCCTTTGTCAGGCTGAGGGAGTTTCTGCAGTTGGTGTGTGCTCTTCCTGGATGCAATGAAAAGTAAAGAAGCCAGAGGCTGGGCTGGTATTCATACAAGGTCAGTGTACAAGGTCAGAAATATATTTGGGTCTGTATTCTGAGTTTGTATACTGACCTTGTACACTTCATCCTCTCAAACAACAATTTCACTTTTAATAACCAACACTTCCTCCAGACGATGGGAACAGCTATGGGTACCAAAATGGCCGCACAGTATGCCAACCTTTTTATGAGCCACCTGGAAGAAGATTTCCTCAAGAACTGCACCATTAAACCCTTGTTATACTTAATATATATCAATGACATCTTCATCATTTGGACCAAAAACCTGCAATCTCTGATTGAGTTCCATCAGAAATTCAACAATCACCATCCCTCCATCCAACTTAGTTGGATAGTTTCTAGGGTCTTGGTAATTCTGTCAATGTGCTGCTTGTGTTACTATATGGAGCTATATCATTCCCCTCTGCAAACCCTCACCCCCAATGGAGCTATCTTGTAGGACTCAATTTTAATGGGACTGGGTTCTTCCAGTCACCAAATCAGTCATACACACAAACACACACAGATTAACATGACACACCTGACCTGGGCAGGTTGATCAGCATGGACAGGCTGACACCCTCATATGCCAAGAATCAGTTAATCAGAGCAACAATAAACTGCAGTCAGACACAAGCACACAGGTGAACAGAATCCCTCTGAATCCAGCTGGGTGTCCAGCTGACACCCTCATGGGCCAGCATTCAGTTCATAAGGGCACGTCTGAGTCAAACTGGG
>NW_005842020.1:1012321-1024167 GCF_000455745.1 Alligator sinensis | reverse complement strand
AACCTCATCACCAGAAGCAAACTTCCTCAAGCCCAGAACACACCAAAGGATCCAGACCGTGCCATGACAAGAAATGCAAAACCTGCCAACACATCTCTACCACTCCCACAATTACTACACCCCACAACAGAGCCATCAGCATTCCTGGATCTTACAGTTGCACCTCCAGAAATGTAATATATTTCATCCAATGCAACAAATGCCCTGATGGAAGATATGTAGGAGAGACCAAACAACAACTGCGCACCAGAATGAATGCACACCGGAAATCTATCAAAGACAGAAATACCCAATTACCTCTGGGGGCACATTTCTCACAAGAAAACCACTCTCTCTCCAATTTCCCTGTCCTGATCCTCAAAGGAAACTTACAAAACACTTCCCAGAGACTAGCCTATGAATTCCACTTCATCAACCTCCTGGATACTAAAAATTATGGACTAAATATAGACATTGGATTTATGACACATTATAACCTGCCTGACATCTGACTACCCAGGTATCTCTCCACTATTCATCCCCCTTCTCTCTCTCCCCACCAGCCCGCCTGTCTCTCACCCATTGACTCCTCAATCTACATTTTCACTGACTACCTGTTTTGTATGCATGCCTGAGCAGCCTCTGGCTTCTTTACTTTTTTTCCATCCAGGAAGAGCACACACCAACTGCAGAAAGTTCCTTAGCCTGACAAAGGGTTTTTGAACCTGAAAGTTTGCTTAATAATTGTTTTCCAACTGTTTAAGTTGGTCTAATAAAATATATCAGATTCACTCAAAGAACCTTGTCTTGAAAGTCAAGTACTGTTTTGAACTGGGTCACTGTGAAACAAGTCTGTTACATGTGGACAACAAGTGTTTTGTAATGGTCTGATCAGTCCTCCAGGCACCCCACACTGTATCACTTCTACATCCACCTGCACCCTGTCCCCCTCAATGCACGTTACTGCTATAACTGGCCACTCAGGTACGTGGCCCAAACTCTATTGTCCTATTTTTCCCCTTTTGTTTCCACTTTTTATCAGCAAACTCCCATGTACTATTTTTTTTTCAATATAAGTTGTCTCTCTAATAACCACCTGTGTCCTTACTCCCTATTAAACTACAATCCCACATTTTGCTCCCCTCCACTCCCCAGGCCCTGGGGACCCAAACAACCATGTTGGTGCAAGCACCGCTCCCCACAACCCTCCTGGACACCCCAAGTCAAGCAAGTATGCTGAAAGTTCAGTTGAATGCAGAGAAAGCAGAAAAGTCAAAATTTCCCCATGCCAAATCAACCACCCACTGGGACCTCCAAAGCATGTGTGCAAACATGTCCCCCAAACTCACCCATTTAAGAACAGTTCAGATGTTATGTGTGTCCACCCCCTGTCCTGCAGCAATTGTTAACTGGTTTTGTCACAGGCCAGCTGGGCACTGTGAGTATATCAATTTAGTTGCAGACTGACTGAGTACTGCAACTTTATTAGCCACTGGGCTTTTTGGTTCAGGATCGAGGAGGTGATGTTGGGGAGGAAAGCAATGACAAGTTTCACTTATGAAAAAGAATGAATTTTACTTATAACAACAAAAGATGTAGCTTGCACATATGACAGTTAGTAAAAGGTTAAGCTAATAAACAGACAATATAACAATGCAAGTTAAAATTGGCAGTGATAATAAAATAAACAGACAAATTAACCAAGAGTTCTCACTTGGTTAGCAACTTATCGATAGGCCCTCGGTCAGAAGATACATGTCAAGTTGATTCAGCAAAGTCAGGTGTCCCTGATCTGCACTTTTGGAGGGTTGTACTACCGGGGGGGAAGTCCCTCTGTCAGGATCTGGTCCTCGCTCACACAGGGAGTGAGGGAGATTTGGGGTAATGGGACAGCAATGACTCTTCTGTTCCGTCCTTCCTGAGGGTTACTTAGCGTGTGTGTACTTTTATATCCTGTTTATGCTAATTTGTTGGTTATATAATCCTTTATAATGTCATTCTATAGCTGTTATCCTATGGGGTTAAAAGGTGTTAGAAATCATTACAATAAGTTACAGCCCAAGCTTGGGTTTACCCAATAAGCAAATCACACCACATCACTTTGTGGTCTGAGATTAACATGTTCCCACCTAAGTTTATTTTACTGACTCTAAGCAGAAAAAAAATTATAAAATTAGCTAAGTCTGTGGTTATATTCTTTAGTTCTGCTTTTTAAAAGTCATGTTGTTTCAAAATTAATATAAAAGCTATATATAATTCTTGTAGGTTATACTCCAGACCGACAAAAAACAATTTTATAAGCTCTATTTCAGATATCTTCAAAAAGCATTTTATTTTGTTATAACTGCTTTTTAACCCTTCTGATACTGGCTATCACATGGTTTCCAATCTGTGACATTTTAGAATGGTTCAGTTTTTACATGGGCCTACACCCAAAGACTGTGGGTTGATGGACTAGTCACAAGAAGATAAGAGAGAAAGGGTAGGATATTTATACAGCATATCAGATATTCTTCAGTAACTGTGAATAGGGAAGTATTTGATTCAGATTCAGCCAATTCAGAAGACAGTTATTTAATTCAGAGATTTGGATCACTGCCCTGAATTGATTTGGCTGCATTGGCTTCGGAAGATTTGGCACTGATTTGGAGAGATCCAGTGATTCGGCTATAGACTATAATGGGGAATCACTGAAATACCTATAACTTTGTCATTTTTGGCAGATTTGGATGAAAACAGCAGGGATGGTAGCCCCTTGTAAGGACATGATTTGGGTGTTAGTGATACATGCAACAGAAATGTCTATATTAAAATGTCTGTATTAAAAAAAAAAAAGTACTGGCAGTGAATCCCTTGAACAGCATTTCCTGGATAACTTATTTCTAGAATGACATTCATTTCAAGAAGCTTCTCCTCTCCATTCCTAGCAAGAAATTTAAGTCTCACAAATTGCTAGTAAAAAAAAAAAGAGGAAGAAAATATAGCCAAACATGCTTGAAGCACAGTGTAAAATAAGCAAAAACCTAGGGATACACTCAATGCAATTGCTTTTCCATCAATAAATAATCTACCCCCTCATTTGGGGTGTTTCTTCCCTTCTGCTATAACGTCCAGCACTTACTGGGTTCTAAACTGACAGAACCCACTCATTGTAGGTATTATTATGTGCATTTCAATGAAGACCTTTGCTCAACATGTAGCACCTTTCAAAAGAAAAAAGAGAAAGATTTGATGTAGAAAGAATGAAATGGGAAAAAATATTGAAGACAGGCTCATACTAATATACAATTCAATGGTACCAAGAATATCATATACAGTTGTAGCTACTTTGCCTCAAAAATATAGTAATATAAATAAGTGGTGGTTCAGTGATTAGGAATGTGATCCATAGTCAGCTATATGCTATTCCTGATGGAGGAGGGGGATGGAGTCACTCTACACCCCTCCAATTGAAGCTATTCTATTGTACAGAAAAAGAATTAATATTTATGAGGCTGAAGAGACTCTCTAGGGTATTCATATGGGTGGAAAGAGCCCTTTATGTTGGTCCCTGTTCCCAGAACCCTTTATGTATTTTATATTAAACTAGCAAATTGCCCATCAAGAATGATGGCAGGGGGGAGGGGGAGGCAGGGACAGAGCACCACCACTCATCACCCCATGCTGTCACCACCTCCCAGAAGCAGGGGGAGGGGGGTTGCATGCATTTTTATATGTTTGCATAATTTTTCTATGAAGGAATATTTTGCTTACATGTCAAATTAGATGTTGTCCTGACAGAAAATGGTCAACTTTCTTTATGCTTAAGCAATTTTCTGAAGGTTTGATACTGCTACTAATGCAAGAAACCAGATTCCACTTAACTATCCTCTGCAGATGTAATTAAGTGCTTCCAAATGTTTTGCTTAATTGCATTTCTTAATGTTCTGAGTGATGTTTTGCTCTTTTCCTTCAGTTACGAATTGCATTTATAGCTTTCAGTAATCCCATTTATCATTGCAATTTGCTTAGCTTGAAATGTGCTCCATTAATTAGTTCTTTTCAAGTCTTTTAAAAGAAATGTCTGGAGATCATTAATTCTATATGGGCAATTTATTATTGCTTAAGAGAATTACATATTGCGGTCTGCCGCTTTTTCTTATAAACTTCTTTCAATATTTCCTAGTGTAAAAATTATCTTGCATGATCACCTTTCATAAGCCCTCCCCAGTGAGCATCAGTGTAATTTTTATGACTGTGAAAATCTCCTAAACATTCCATGACTAACCTCAACAAATGGCAACACTTAAAAAATGCTTGGTCTTTTTGTGGGGGTGGGGGGGGAGGTTGTTTTTTTCTTTTTTTTTGCAAAGTGTTAGTCCAAAATGAGTTTGGAAAATTGCATATTGTAAAAATGAGCTTTTCCCCTGATTTACTGGTAAATAAAGTGGTAATGATGAAGACACACCGCAAAAAGAAACAGAATGAGACAAATTTCAGAATCAGTCTTTGTGCAGTCTTTAATCTGAAAATAGTTTTTTTCTGTTTTTCTCTGTAATAAACTATGAATACAGACCTCACAAGACATTAGAATAAGAATTCACCCCTGGTTTATGGCTCTGCTCTTGCAAAGACTTATAAGGATCCTTACTTTCAAATTAATAAATTGCCCCATTGACCTCAAATCCTTTGAACACTTAAGGAAGTATTGGCAAGGTCATGGTTTTAGTTGTGAGAGACATTATTCACCACTTTGCAAAGAAATTTACATCCATCCCTTTCTTGTAGGTTTTTCTGTTGAATGGGATGAAATAGCAAATAAAGAAGACTTAAAAGTAGTAAACTGATTCTCCTCTTTCATTCCAAGTGATGCACCTTATTTACTCAATTCTAAGATGATTTTTTCCCCTCATTTTACATGGGGGGGGTGGGGAAACCCTCATCTTAGAATCAATTAAAAGGGTAGTTGGATGGGGGGAGGCAGCTGCTGCACCTTGGGCTCCAGCCCCTACCCAGGGTCAGAGCTACAGCCATAGCTGCTGCCTGCCCCCCTCCCCCTTCTGCCCACCATCTCTGTGCACCCCCATCTTCCACACCCACGTCCCACAGGCTCTGTTCCCCCACCTTCCTCTCTCCCTCTCCGCCTTATGCTTGCTTCATGCTGGGAATTTCCAAGCACACTGCAACCTGAGGCACTGATCAAGGCCCCAACTTGGCTCCATAGCAGTGGTGTTCAGCCTACACTGCTACAAGCGGGGGGGGTGGGGTAAGGCCTTGCTTAGTGCCCTAGACTAGAACAGGGATGGAGCCTTCCATGTGGAGCAAAGGTAAGGAGTGGGAACAGGGTGAGGTAAAGGCTGGAGGGGAGAAAGCAGAGCCTGGATGAGTGGTGACATAGGAGGAGCAGAGATGTTGGAGGAGGAGAAGCAGGAGTGAGAAAGGAGAGCCTCAGGCTATGGGGGGAGCAGGCAGGTGACATAGATGTCAGAGAAGCAGGAACAAGCAGGGGGAAAGATGCTTGATCTTCACACACCACCTGCCCCCCAATGCCTCCCCACCCCCCAGGGCAGCAGGAGGAAGCAGTCATGTGGTAGAGGTGATATATTTTATTAGACCAACTAGATAGTTGAAAAAAAATCTTTATTTGCAAGCTTTCAGGCTCAAGCACCCTTCCTCAGGCAAAGGAGAATGCAAAGATTGTAAAATGTCTCCCAGATAGCAATGAAACTTCATTTGAATTAAAGATGAACCATCAATAATTAGAATCTATACATGTAAAATTATAACAAATGTATTTCTTTTCCATGTATAGAATCTAATTACTGGGAGGGGTAATCTTAAATTCAGGGTCATCTTAGATTCAAGTAAATATGGTAATTCAAGAGGTGTTCCACAGAAGGCAGTGGAGTGACAAATGTCAAATTTGCATGATAACTGGGAATACATGTCTAAATGAGAGGCATAATAAGAAATGTGTTATGTCACTGGGGGTACAGTTTACATTTGAGACCTTTCCACAACTATGGGGGAATATAACTTTCAAATGACATAGCATGGATTTTCACCCACAATTTGCTTGGTCACGCACTTTTTCGAGGAACCTCGGCGTATATACTAAGACAATGAATTGGCTAGGCTTTGTTGAATTATCTGTTTCCCAAACAAATATACTGAAGAAAGTTCACAGTCCTTGTGGTTTTTTTATGGAAAGTGCAACCTGAAGGCAGTGGTAGAAGGTCAGTACATGACTGGTAGTGTTGCATAAGAAATACAAATATCATGTAAAAAATAAAAATATTTTGCATGCTTTTCTTCAGTATACATAACTGGAGACAAATCTAAGAAGTATATTGTTAATTAAGCAATGTGTTTATGCTGCATTGTCAGCTATTTTAATAATAACTATAATAATAACAACAGTAGTAACAATAAAATTAATAATAACAATAGCAATGGTAATAATTTAATGGGTATTTATAACTAGATGTAAAAGGGGCTTTAAACAGATTATTAACAACAGGTAAAAAAAAACTGCTATTAGTTTGAAAAAAAACACATGCTTTGTCATCTTAATGCATGTGTGTCTAGGAGCTGGGCAATAAAATAAAAAGCTAGCATCTGAAAAACATTATATTTTTGTGAAGTGAAATTAGGAAAGTTGTTTCTTTCTACATTCTTATTTATCATGGACAAATAATAATAGAACATTATAATATATTATAAATAGAACAAATAAATAATGCTAATATCTCTTTGAGTATATTTTTCTTAGGTGTTTGAGATTTATCCGAAGATAAACAATTTCTGTGAAGAACTGAATAGCACTGGAGTTTCCATGAACACATCTAATGGCAGATGTCCATGTGGTATAGAGGCACCAGAGGCCCCTTCTACATGTTAAAATGATTGTGCAATTAAGAGGCTGTACAGTATCACACCATAAAAAGATACAACCAGCTGTAAAGTTAGACCTTAGTTAAAGCACCCCTACCACCATCTTTTAGTGTGGGAACACTGATACACATGATGTTCTGGGCACTTTAATTATAGCTGCTCTCTAAGCCACTCTAAGTAAAGCACCTCCCACCCCCACTCCTGGAGCTTATGTATAAACACCCATTGGAGACATATCTATTTCCAGATGAAGATGATACATAAAAGGCAAAAATACTCAATAAGTATTTTTATTCTGTATTTTAAATGAACCAGGATGATATTTGTACCAGGATGGAATACTTTCCAGTCCATTAATAATTTGAATTTGTTAAAAAATACACACACAGACACACACATGAATGCACACATGCATGCATGCAGGGATACATATGTTTAAGTAACTTGTCTTTGAATAGCTTTTGAAGAACTGGTTAATTTTCAGGGCCACTTATAGGGAGAGGTAAAGTCACCTCCCTAATATTAAGATCAAATTGCCTCCTCAAGTTGTTTCTTGATGCATAGTTGTATATCTAAGAACAAGAAACTCAAGCCATACTTGCAGGGAACATAATGGGATACCTTGGCAAAAAGGCAGGACTGCACTCCTTAGTGGTATGAACTAAGAAGTGCCATACTGGATCAGACCAATGGTCCATCTAGTTCACTAACCTGTCTCTGACAGTCCTGTCCTCACATCCCGCCTGGACTCCAAGGGGCAGGACATGATCAGCAAGGACAAGGGTCCCAGTGGATAAACATATACTCTGCCTTGATCCCTTAAGCCACTGGGCATTTCAGCTGGCAGCTCCTCCACAGAGCCATTGCCACTGGCATGTATCTGGCACAGTTCACAGACAGCCCCAACATCTGCCCCTTCTGTGAACAGAGGGACACCCAGGTACATGCCTACCTGGCTGGTACATGCATACCAGGCTGCAGCTCCTTCACTGCTTCCTCCAGAACCTCTTGCTTAGATTCTGGCTGCACTACTCCCCACACCTTTTTATTTGTGTGCTCCCCATCTTCAGCCCCACCAAGTGCCAGGACCTTCTGGTCAACCTCCTCCTGGCCCTAGCCAAGCTAGGGATCTATTTCACCAGGAAGGAGGCTCTGGCTAGTCAGTTTCTTGAGGTCTGCAGGGATGCTTTCCTGTCCCTTATCTGTTCACACCTCTGGGCAGTTTCACTGGGCAATGTCCACAGGATCTTTGGACTCATTTGAGGGCCACTGGGCACTTTACAGTGTACTCTGCTTGGACTTGTCCCTTGGTACACTCATTCTGAACCTTTGACCTCCACTCCCATCCCTATTTTGTTATCATTTGTCCTCAGAATTCAGTTGCCACTTTCCCAATAGCCTCCCTTTTTAAGGGAGGTTTATAGTTTTACTTGGTGGGTATTGGCCCATGATCTTTCCAAGTTGCAAATAATCCTGTCTCTGACAGCAGCAAAAATGAATGCTAGAGAGGGATAGCATTGAATCACATATATCTACAATGATCTATCCCCTATTCAATACCCTCTGACATCCACTATTATTGTCTTAGAGATTCGAAAGTAAACATTATTATCCATGAAATTATCTAGTCTTTTTTTGAACTTGTCTGTGTTATCAGCCTTTACCATCTCCTGTTAACTATGCATTATGCAAAAAGTACTTTCTCTTATTAGTTTTAAACCTGGCACCTACTACTTTCAGTGGGCGCTCCCAAGTTCTGGTATTCTGGGTAAACAACTTCCCTATTTACTAGGTCCGTACCCCTCATGATTTTATAGACCTCTGTCATATCCCCCACATAAGCCTTATCCTTTCCAAACTGAGAAGTCTTAGCCTTTTCAGTGTCTCCTGGTATGACAACTTCTCTATGCTCCAGATCATTTTGGACATTTTTATACTTTCTCTGGGGATAGGGGGCAGCGGGAGTGAGGAGAGCTTTAATTAGAGAGGTTCCAAATGCCACTCTAATTAAAGCATCCAGAGTATCTCATGTATAAGCATCCCCACACTTCAACATAATGGTGGGGACTCTTTATTTAAAGCTTGTTGAATGAGCTTTAGTTTTAAAGTGCCCCTACTGTGATTTTGAAGTGTGGGGATACTGATACAAGAGATGCAGAGCCTGGCTGGAGGGTGATAATTACCATGCTTCAGCAGAATCAAGTCTGCTTTGATGCACAGTAATTACAGGCACATCTGTGGTCATTTACAGGCATCCTATGGTTGCCCTTCTCTCTACCTTTTCTAATTCTACTACATCTTTTTTGACACCCAGGGTGCATCCACACAAGATGCTTTACTGCAAAGTAGAGAGTAAACTGCTCCCAAATCTAATGCACATGTAGACACATCCACAGAGACCAAAACTTTACACAGTTTTCAAGATGTGGGAGCACCATGGATTAGTAGGACTATGTGAATAGGGAACTATTATTCATAGATCTATGAATCTGTGAATCTATTCAATTTGGGTTCAGATTCAGCTGATTCAGATGCCAGCGATTCAATTCAGAGCTCCTAGTCAGTTTCCCACTTCAGTTCGGCTGAATCAGCTACAAAGCTTCAGAGCCAATTCGGAGATTTGGCCATAGGGTATAATGGAGAATCAATTAAATATCTATAACTTTGTTGTTTTTTGTTTAATTTGGATGAAACTTGTAGGAATGGTAGCCTGTGCTCAGATCATGATGCCTACCAAGCTTCAAGGAGACACATGCAGGGGTTCAGGGGAAACTGCACACTACATTCTTGAAAGCAAAACTCGTGTTACATGTATGTGTTACACCAAAGGGGGTGGGGTGGGGGGCTGAAAACTGCAGGGATGTGTCCGGAGGTGAAGTGACTCCACCAGATTGTTGTTTGAGGTGTTAAGTGACATGGCTACCTGTGAGTAACATTCAGTGACGCAGTGGCAGAGGAATGTGAACTTAATATGCACCATCATGCGGACAGTACGTGATCGCTTATAGCCTAACCAGTCAGGAGTTACCCCTAGAGCGTGAATGGCCGGACCAGCATGCTGAGGCCTCCAGAGTGTTCCATCAAGGGGGGGACCCTGATTGGCTAGGGAGTCTATAAAGGGGACTGCGCACCTCGGCGTAGGGTCCCCAGATGCTCCCAGACTCCGGTCCTCGGGATCAGATCAAAAAGACAGCCTGATCACCTGTCTTGCCGTCTGGACAGACCCCTAGGCTTCTAGCTAGATTTCTAGCGTAGGCTGCTATAGCTTATAGTTAGACCACACGCAATCCGGAACGCCCTGTGTGTTGCCCAGCTAGGCATCATACTTTTATCATGACTACACCTTACTTGTCACTTGCCGCTACCCATCATTTGTTCGTTTTTCTACCCGCACCATGTTGTCTGTGTCCACCTGCTACTGTAAATAGTCCTTGTAATTAGTTCCTGTATTCATCAAGTTACTTCAACTCGTTAATCATCTGGTTGGCATGTAAGTAAACTGATAAATTTTCCTCACATACCATTTGCCTCAGTATCGCACTCTCTCCCTCTCTCTTACACCTGGCATCCCCGAGCGTGTCTGGGTTGGTGTCACTACCCAGTGCCCCACTCGACACACAACTGTGGCCATTTCCCAAGCACTATCCGGGAATCATGGCCCACATGGTGACGAGGATGTGATCGCCGAAGGGGCGAGAGAGGAATAATGCCCAAAATTTAAGATCCCCCAAAAGTGAGGAGGATGGGGTTGATTATGTGTCTTTAAACTGCCCCTGGAGGGGCCGTCGATGGCCCCTGGTTGAGAGTACCACTGATTTGCAAGATCATGCCCAGTACCACCGAGCCGTAACGAGCCCAATTAAAGGGTACTTTTCTGTAATTGCCGCTGCAAACTCCAAGGGCAAGAAGAAATGGGCCGTGGAGACCCTAACTCCGGCCGCATTTGCCTGCCTAATGTCGAGCCCAGCAGTGAGGTATCGACCTTATGATAAAGCACAAGACGTAATTCCTTTTATAACATCGAAAGAAATCGCCGACAACAAAGATAAAAACTGCAGATGAGAATACGGGCGATGCATCAAATATGTAAAACAGAGTAGCGGCTATGCCACACCGTCAGACAGATTCAATTGCCCCACTCTCCGTGAGGAGAGTAGAGATGGTGAAATCCTAACGGAGTTCAGGGAACAATTAGAGGAAAGGGGGCGAGAGTCCTCCCGGTGGAAATGTGGAGGAGAAAAATGGAAAAAAGGAAAAGTTATCAATATAATGTTTAGAACAATAACTGAGCTCTTAAGATTTGCAGCGAACCAAGACGGTGACATCAAGGCCTTGGCCCAAGATGTCGCCGACAAGAATGCAAAACTTGCAAGGTTAAAGTCTCAAAATGGCAGCGACGCTGAGGAGAAAATTACGGTTGGCGAAGAAAAGGCGCGAAAAAACCTAACGGACGTTGCGGTTAAGGAAGGTGCAACTCACAAGCTGGGAGGGGTAAGTGACATCACTCCAGGAGGGGAGGAGAACACCGGCCCCCTAGCGCCCCTATTGTCTCACCGGGAAATGTAGGGAATAATGCTTCGGCACCCCCTACGGTGTTAATAAAGGGATCAATCACCGACCCTCTAGCGCCACCTCCCTCACCACCACCATACAAAATCCCCTCAGTATACCCCAGTCTTCCCCAGAAGGCCGACACCGCGAGTGCCCCCGCTTCCAAGTAAATCCAATTGCCACAGTCAAAACAACGGTGGAGGGTGAGGTAACCCGAACGGTTGCAATCTACCGGACCCGGACAAGGGGGGAGATGCAAGATTTAATCAGGGAGACAAAAATCAGCCCAGAGGAGACCCCAGTAATGTGGGTGGGGTGCCTCGTATTAAATCATGGAGGTGAATTACTCGACATGGAGGAGGCCATTACTCTGATGAGACATCCCGTCTGGAGTGGGGGAACATGCATGGACCAAACCCAAATTGCTAACAACTGGGTATGGC
>NW_005842020.1:1011192-1012049 GCF_000455745.1 Alligator sinensis | reverse complement strand
TGCTAAAGGTAACGCTACACACTTTGATAGGGAACCCCATAGGGAACATCCTTACGGAATTACCGGACCTGACAAGGACCAGCAAAGTGGAAGCGGCCACGGCTAGTCCAATCATACAAGTAGCAGAGGGGCAGGGAAAGAAACACCAATCCCCTAGGTCATCTCTAAAGATATCTCCCAACATTCAGTGGAAAGAGAGAACCCCAGAAGAAAAGGCTAGATTTGGGTTCCTTCTTAAAAAATATTGGCCTCACACCGATACAACTATGAAGAATAGGAGATCAAGGCCAAAAGGAACTAGCTACCCATATGGGATTAAAATACAAAAAATGGGACCCAGACAAAAGGACCCAACAAAAAAACGAGTAGCGGCCGTTGAGGCGGGCACTGGCGGCCGCTTTAGTAATGACGAGCGCCCGTATATAACTTTAACTATACAGAAACTAAGTAGTCAAGAGGAAATGTCTGTGCGAT
Source organism: Alligator sinensis (assembly GCF_000455745.1). Taxonomy (NCBI): domain Eukaryota; kingdom Metazoa; phylum Chordata; order Crocodylia; family Alligatoridae; genus Alligator; species Alligator sinensis. The sequence goes on along the minus strand of NW_005842020.1, from coordinate 1,011,575 downwards.
TTTTACTAGACACTGGAAAAATTAATGTTATTAAACCCGAAGTCTATCATAAAAAAACGTCAAGAATAATATTCGTACAGGGGCTCCATGCGGTGGCCAGTACCCCTGTGATAAGGTTTAAAGTCCATGGCAAGACCCTATCCGGGAGCTGTACACCAAGCAGACATGAACCTAAGGGCCCATCTGTGGAGAGAAGGTTGGAAGATAAATGATGAGAAGTCCATAAACAAACCAGCTAACAGCTTCACGTTCCTGGGAACTCATTTCGAAGGTCAGTACCGTTCGGGTACCACACATAACGTTATGCCTACATCTGCAAAACGACCAAAGACCGAAGCTGATTTTCAAGCCCTGTTGGGACATCTAAATTGGCTCCGAAATTA
>NW_005842020.1:1010126-1010757 GCF_000455745.1 Alligator sinensis | reverse complement strand
TACTACTGGTCAGGGTGGAAAGTTTTAGAGGGAGATTTACCCCTGAGTGAAGGTGAAGAGTCCCTCATGCCTAAGTTATACGGGACAACAGAACCAGGTTGGGTGGCATCAGATGGAACCTCAAGAGAAAACAGGGCTTACGGATTTTATTGTAAGCCCTGCCAACTCACTAAAATCTATAATGCACATAACGGTGAATCAGTTCAGGTGTCGGAGCTGAGGGGGTTCCACCTAGCCCTCAAGCACATTCGAGGCTGCCATGATAACACCTTGCCAGTCCCTGTAATTGCAATTGATTCCGAGTACATCTATAGAATCATGACTAAAACCGCTAGGGCTAAAGAGCATCTACAAATCTGGGAGGACGTCAGAGAAACCCTGCTACACCTTGAGACATTACCACTGATAAAACACACCTGGTCGCACCGGGGGAACACAGACCCAGCACATCAGGTCATTGATCAAGCTCTTGCACAAGGAGTATTATCGAGATGTACAGAAGCGGTCCAATCAATCCAAATAAATAATAAGAATAGTCAAGGTACAGTTGATGACCAATTATTCTTAAAGTGGCTTCATGAATTCTGGGGGCATCCCAGTGCTGCCAGAGCCCGAATCCGATGGCAGTTAG